>NC_081412.1:83655219-83982719 GCF_030272615.1 Cryptomeria japonica
GAGGTTTACTATATTTGACACAAACAAGACCTGATATTCTGAATGCAATATGTATTGTTTTAAGATTTCAGAGTAATCCTAGAGAAAATCATGAATCAACAGTAAAAAGGATTTTTCGGTACTTACAAGGTACTACAAATCTTGGTTTATGGTATCCTAGAGATGAAAACTTTGAATTATGTGCATACATAGATGCAAATTGGGTAGGAGATGTGGATGACAGAAAAAACACCATCGATGGAGCATTTTTTTTGGGAAGCATATTAATTTCTTGGTTGAGTAAGAAACAAAGTTGCACATCTTTATCAACAACAGAATTAGAATATGTTGCAACAGCAACTAACTGTACACAGGTATTATGGCTTAAGCAAATGTTGAAGGGCATAAAGGTAAAAATGAAGGAACCTATAACTATCTATTGTGATAACACTGCAGCAATTGATATATCTAAGAATCTGGTACTACATTCTAAAACCAAACATGTTTCTATCAAACTGAATTTTCTAAAGGAGAATGTTGAAGCAAAAGAAGTAAAACTGGTTTATGTGAATACTAAAGAGTAGATTGCAGATATTTTCACTAAGCCTTTGCCTAAGGAGACTTTTGAATATGTCAGAGATCAGCTAGAGGTCATATCCCCACCAGTAGAGACTTAGATAGTTGATGTTTGTCATCAATTGATAGAATTAACAGAGAAATATTTTATTTCGGCTTTAATGAAGAGAGCTACTTCTCAGGGGGAGTAGTTGGTATACTGAATTGGTTGGTATTTTGTATTTGAACTTGGTTTTGTATTAGCTTTGGCATTTGATGTCAAAGGGGGAGAGATTGATATGGAAAAACACAAGGAAAGACTTGGGGAGTTATTGCTACTTTTGGGAGAGATTGATTACTCTCTGTATCTGAATTTTGATTTCTGGTTATGATCTGTTTTGGGAGATTGTTGGTCTTTGGTATTTGGCATTTCTATTTTGGCACTTTGATGGTTTTTCCATCTTGTTTTGCCATCAATGCCAAAGGGGGAGATTGTTGGTATTTTGAATATGTTGATATGGTTTTTTCATTGATGTCAACACCTACTAACAGTTATCAACTTTGGCACTTTCGAGTATTGGCAATTTTCACCGGCAAGCAAGTGACTTATGCACAATCATCGGTATCTGGTTCACCGACATGATATAATGTTCACTGGCACTTGGAATAATTATAGGAAGATCCCTGGCTGTTTGATATCTTTAATTGACATCCCAGAATGGGCCCCTTATGCCTCCTCCTGTATTAGAACTTTTGGTCCTTTAGTTGAAGGGTATTGGATAGGAAATAAATGGTAGAATATTGAAAGTATCCACCCAAACCTTATTAAGCTTAAAAACCATCTGTCATCGGTCTGGTTGAATAAAGAGGAAGACTCCCTCATTTGGAAATATTAACCTAAAGGTAATATTACTGTCTCTTCTATGTATGGTGTTCTCTCCCCTGCCCCTCCTGAAAATCCTTTCTGGTCTAAATCTTGGATTAAGGGTCTAGTTCCTAAAATCAATTTTTTCTATTGGACTATTCTTCAAAATAAAATCTTGACCTTAGATAGCCTAAAGGGTAGAGGTTTTGGTTTCCCTAATAGATGTGCTCTATGTCTTGAGAAGGAAGAGTCTGTGGACCATCTGGCCATCCACTGTTCCTATTCTGCTTCTATCTGGGAAAGATTTCTTAAGAGTTTTTGCATTGATTGGGTGTTTCCTAACACTATCAGTGATTTGTTCTACTCCTAGAATTATCATTGGTCTAACTCATTTTTGAGAACTCTATGGCAGTTATCTCTCCCTCACATTCTATGGGGGTTATAGAAAGAAAGAAACAATCCTATTTTCAGGGACAGTTCTCTTACTCAGGATATTGTTTTCCAGAAAATAAAATGGGCTATAGTGGAAACATTAGGATCATTGGGGCTTCCTGCTTTTCAGCCAACCCTTTGGAATCTCATATTTTAAGTTCCTGGTGTTTGAAGACTACTGACAGTTTTGATCCCAAGCAAAACAAAAGATTAGAAGCAAGATGGCAAACTCCCCCTCATGGTTGGTTCAAAGTCAATTTCGATGGTGCTACAAAAGGTAATCTGGGCCCTGCGGGATGTGGAGCTATTCTTAGAGATGATAAAGGTATATGTAAGGAAATGATTGCTGTTCCAATAGGAAGCCAAACAAACCACAAGGCAGAAGCAATGGCAGCTCTCCAAGGCATTCTCCTCGCAAAAAGATGGAATTGCCCCTACCTATGGATTTAAGGGGACTCTAACAACATCATTAAATGCCTCAAGGGGACCTCTAAGCCCTCATGGTCTATCAATAACATTATAAAGGCTGCTAGAGACCTCATTAACACTTTTGAGAAAAGTTTCATATCTCATATTTATTGTGAAGCTAATGGTTCTGCTGACTGGACAGCCAATGTGGCGGTCAATCAAGATGAATTGATTAATTGGAAGGGAGAACAGGGCCTCCAAGAGGATGTCAGATTAATCATTTTTAAGGATCGATACAATAGCACCCCAAAGATCATTAATGGTCAAAATAATAATGAAATCGATTAAAAGGAGTGCTTCGAGCTATTCTAATATTGTCAGTACTAGTTTCCAGATTCTGGAAACTATCAGCAGAACCCAGTTTCTGGAAATTATCAGTAGAATCCAGACTTTAGAAACTATCAGCAGGAAAACTATTAGCAGAATCCAATATCTGGAAATTATCAGCAGAATCCAGACTCTGGAAACTATCAGCAGGAAAACTATCAGCAAAACCCAGTTTCTGGAAATTATCAGCAGAATCCAGATTCTAGAAACTATCAGCAGAACCCAGACTCTGGAAACTATCAACAAAATTTAGATTCTGGAAACTATCAGCATTGGTGAAGGGAAGTCTATAGCAGATTATGTGGAGGATTTGACCAAAACTACTGCTAGAGCTGAAAATATGAGAGAATCCAACCTTAGATTTGAGCAAATTGAGAAAGATCTGATTGAGAGGAAAGCTAATGCCAATGCTATGGATCAAACAATGACGAAAACTGTCAATAAAGTTAGCAAAATTGAGGAATGGCTTAAAATTATCACCGAGCAAAGCTTAAACATTTTGAAGGCCTCTGCTGGCAAAACCAAAACCCTCATCAGCAATTTGGAGGAGAAGGATACCCTAGAAATTGACCCTGACACTGAAGGAACAAGAGATTTTCAAGGACCCAGAACAAGAACTAGTGGTAAAAAGAAGGAGAAGAAGCCAAATAAGGACTTGGATGAACTTAAAGCTGCTCTGGCCAACTACAACCAGCTGATGATTAAGGCGGAGGACCTCCTGAAGGCATTATAATTGTGCTATGTTATCTCTGGTTTCTTCATTTTGTTGTTTCTACCCTCTGCTGTCCTTTCTGTTTACTGGCTTTATTGCTAGTCTTTGTTTTAGTTGTTCTTTCTTGTTCTGGATTCTCTTTGATGATCCTATTTAATCTCATTTGTTAAAGGTTTCGGGTCCTTAAAACCTGTTTTTCCTATTAATCAAAACATTGAAAATACTTGGTTATGTTGAAGACATCATTTGGACACTTTGTCTTGGAGATTTTTTCATTGGTATATTCGTATTTGCATATTTGATGTTACCGGCAAATAGGTCCAGAATAAGCACCGACAGGCTTATCTATTCCAGATCTACACAGAACGCTTTGGAGATGATTTATCAATGTTGTAAATGCATTAAGCCGACATGTTGAATCAGATATTGCATCGATAACTGATTTACTTGTTGTTGATTTTATTGTAATATCTTTTAGAGCCGACCTACTAAAATTGGTCTTAGGTTATGGTATATATGTAAGATCGGTAGGCGAATGTGAAAAGGATTGTAAGAAGGTATATGCAAAAATATGCAGAGCTATACATGCAGACATCATTCAGATTGAAGGAAGGTTTTTGTGAAGGCATATTAGAACTACATCAGTACTGAATCCAACATTTGAAGATACTATTTTGAGCAGTACATTATCATTGGATTTGACCATCTAATTGTAAGTGTGACTCCATTTTTGTGATTGAGCAATGAACTCTAGGTGCTTGGCCTTTCTGCATGTGTAAACCCTATTTGTATACACATACTATCTGTATTAGTATCATCTGATTGTGGGTAAGGTTTCCCACCATGGTGTTTCCCCTTACAGGGTTTCCATGTATAAATATTGGTGTTATGTGTTGTGGATGTTATTGGCTTTCTGTTTCATGCATTAATCTTTACCGGTATTGCAATTAATTGATAAACTGTCTATTGGCATAAAGTTTGGTTTACCGGTATTAAGCATTAAGTTTGGATAAGTTATTTTTGGTTTGAATTTATTAGACAACTAATTCACCCCCCCACCTCTCAGTTGTCTCTGGGACCTAACAAAGACATCTTAGTGAATCATTTGACAAAGATGTTATATTAATAATGGTATGCATGAAGAGTGAAAGATTTTATTGAAGAGCGATAGGTGTTAAGATGAAGATTGTGCTGAAGAGTAGTGTTGAATGTACTTAGAAGGATTTGATCAAGCAAGTATTGTGCTACTCAGAATAGATCAAACCATTCTTGTTATTTTCTAACCATTACAACAAAATCAAATCCCTTAATCGGGTAAGCTCCAACAAAATTCAATGTATAAATCCTCTAACAAGGTGATCCATTAGTTTGGATTTTGAAATCCTCCACCGAGGTTACTTCTAATAGGGTATAAGCTTCTAATCAAGCTTTGGGATCTCTAACAAGATTCGCTCCTAGAAGAGCATTTTATAGACCTTAACTGGTCAGTTATCTATTACTACAGATAGTTAACTTGTGAGTTCCATCTCACCATGGTTTTTACCTATTTGGGTTTTCCATGTATAAACACTTGTGTTATGGTGGATTCTTTACTTTTTGTGGATGCTCTTATATCATTTTGGATTACATGCATTGTGTTTAAAAGCTTTGTTAAGTTCATCTACCAGTTAGTGTTTAAAGTAGTTTGGTTTTTGTTGTCACTGATTCACCCCCCCCTCTCAGTGTTTTCAAGTCCACCAGGAGATTCCAATGGTGCTCGCCAACGTTAGAATTTTGATGACACTCGGGAGTCTTCCGATGACAGTCGTGACCGCTCATCCGGTGAGACAATTTCGTCGGGCATACAACATCCTCATCGGATGTTTCCTAGGTGGACGATGAAATTCTGACGGCCATTCGGCGAGAGAATGCCATCAGACATATAACATCCTTGTTGGATGTTTCATTGACTAGTTTCAGAATTTCAATGACACCCAAGACTCTTCCGACGATGGCCATGACTGCTCATCTAATGAGAGAATGTCATCGGGCATACAAAATCCTTGTCAGATGTTTCCTGGGTGGACATCAGAATTTTGACGATACCCGAGACTCTTGCGTGGCAGCCATGACCGCTCATTCGGCAAGAGAATGACGATGATGATGACTATTTTTGGATTATACCCTCACTATATTCTTAATTTTTCTAATGCAAAGTCCATATTAACTCTTCCAAATGTTTCTTCAGTATTGGTAATGGCTAATACATATTAGAAACCAACATTTCAAATACTTCCTTTTTCAAACTATCAAGTCGTACAACTTTGATCAAATTTCTTGACATCCTCATATATTTACAGCAAAAAATAATTGTTTCTCACCAATGCAATTGACTTGTCTACTCCAAAGTGCCTTGCTAAAATGCCATGCTTTTCCTTATTTAGACTTTATCTCATTGAACTTCTTGGTATGCATATTTGATTTAAACATTTCATTTTGAATCAAGTAATCTAACTACTTACTTCTATCAATGCTTATTGATTCCTTACACGCCTGTACAAAATTAGGATCAACTTCATACAAATATTACTATTACCATGAAGTCCACCCCTCAGACCTAGTGACATCATCCCTCCCTGTGGGTTTGAAGTAATCAAAAGCCAAATTGAACCCACAAGCTGCCACCAAATCTAGCAGGATGAATACTTATGTAACAAGAATCATGGTTTCAATAGAGCTTATAGAACATCACCATCAGTGAGAATTCATTTTTTCAGATACTTAAGAAAGGTAGAAAATATGGCTAGGCATCACTGGCCCGAAATGGTTGTGAAGGAGGAATTAAACTATAGGAAGAAGATTTGGAAGAAGTAAAACAACAAATGGATGGATAAATGCAACATGAATTTGCAAGAACATCCTAATACTATTGAGGAGATTAAAAAGTTGGTGTTAGAAAAATTCATTGATGTCATGCGGACAAAACAAATTGGAAAAAAAGGTACACTATGTCAAGAATTCAACCCTAGGTGGAAGCATAAGGAAAAAGCCTATTTGATGGCTGCAAGTAAAGAAAAGGTTAAAATTTTAATCATGTAGTTGAGTACCAGTTCTCATAATCTTAGATGTGAAATAGGTAGATGAATAGTCCCCATGGAAGATTGGGAAAAGGAACTTGCACCTTTTGTAACAAAGGGTTGGTTGAAATCAAATGGCACTTCATCATTGGGTGTGTTTCTTAAGAGGATATTCTTATTCGGTTCAAAAACAATTTGAAGGTGGACAATTTGAACTAGCTATTTGATAAGACAAGACTTCACAAAACAATGTGTTTCTTGATCAAAATTCATAATGAAAAAGATGACATCCAAAAAGAATTTAAAAATGTATTAATTTTGTGTCTCTTGCTCCCTTAAATCTTTGGTTGACATCATTAAAAATCTTTCATTCATTCATTCTTACCCCCACATGGACTTAAAAGGCTCCCAAACAATTAAATTAAAATTGGGAATGAACATGAAAATAAAATAACTATTTTGTTTCATAAAAAAAGACTAGATATAAAATCAAGTTCAAGAATTACTCTTTATCAGGAATGTGAATAGCGGCTACCAAATCAACCCGCAGATAAATGAAAACCATATTAAGGCTGCTAGAAAATTTTAATTATAAAAAATTTAGATATATAAAAATAAGAAAAGAAATTATATTTTCACTATGAGCTGAAAAGATGAATTATATTTTCAAATATGAAAATCAAACTAATTTTCTTTTAAATGCAAGAATGGTAATTCTTTAACCTGGAATCCGGGTTGAAGAATCGACCACGGTAATTTCTTGAGATAACTAACAACCGTAGTCTGCAAATCCTCTCCACTGATTTTATTTTTACGGAGCTTGGTAAAATTTGCCAAAGAATTAAATTCTAGAATTTTTTTGATGTAAATATCTTTCCCACTTTTATCTTCAGTCAATTCAAGCCAATTAAAAAATGCTCTTACCACAAGCAATTTGATCAACTAGAAGAGCAATAATGTAAAGAAAGGAGAAACTAGAAGAACCTAACTTTTCAACTCACAAAGCAAACAAGCTTACCTTGATCAGACTAGTTTTTTAATCTAGTTCATACTTCACTTTACTTCCCTTACTAATTTCCACAACCTAGAGTATCAAAGAAAACATTTTAGTCTCCTAAATATAAAAAATAGAAAACATTTATCCAGTGACCAAACATCAACCTTTGATTATGAATATCAATATCAATTTCTTAATGAATATTTGCAATGAAAGTATGGTGCTAAAGTTCAATTGTTTTATTCAATCCTAAGAATCATTTCATAGGTCAAGAAGTATGCAAATAACTGTGACTACTACGAGGATCAAGTAACAACTTAAACATTGAATGATGGGAAGGTTCTCCAGCCAAAAACAACATGTTCGTGGAGCATATTTTCAAGTAGATTTATTTAGACAATCATTTATTCAAGAATAACATCTATGAAAGAATTTTAATAGGAGCAAGGAATACAACCCCAAAGAGTAAAGAAAGAATGAATGAAGTTACACAATATAATATGTACTTACACAATTAAAAACTACAAGAGCTCGAGGTCCTGCATCCAGATGTTCAACATAAAGGGGTTAAAATGATGTATCCAAGTATAAAAACAAAGCAAAACTGTGAATTACCAATAATTCTTGTCTTACAGGTACATGAGAAACAACATTAAAATGCACTTCCTTCCTAGTCTAAAAAAGAATACGTGAAGACACCACAAGACAAAGAACACCCATATTTAAAAAAAAAATACAATTACTGGAAATCAGAGGATAACAAAAGGGAGTTAGATTCTAGGAATCCCATATAGATTTGCAATAAAAGTTGTTTATTGGCAACCAAAGTGTTTACCATTAGAAGATAATGGTACACATGCAGTGTAAATACTCCCAGCCTTCAACTTATTCAAACATATGAATTATAGTAGGCTAACATTGCATTATCATTAGCATACACAACTATGACATTATCCACACCATCCAATATCACCCTATAATTGAATGCTACTAAAATAAGACTGTATATGCACACATCTTAATATGCAAATATCTAAGCAAAAGTATTAATTAGATGTTCAAAATGAGCAAAAGGCACTTGGACCTTACCAATCTCAAGATCATGCCAAGGACGTGCAACAACTTACCTTCAAGACATGGATGAAAGAATTATTTCATTCAAATATGGATGAGGATGGTGTGAATCCTTAGTTCCGTTGCCTCCAGCATTGGTACTAGGGTAGTCATGGTTGAATCCTATGACATGAGCTTCTTTGTTTCACCTATTTTAGCTTTGAAGAAAGATGCTTAACTAGATTCCCCATTCAACCAGTGGAAAGGGAAACAAGTAAACCCAAGCCTCTGATTACACTTTTGATTAACAACAATCAACCAATGATTGAGCTTCAATTTAAATAGATTGTGCATGAAATAATAGTATTTCATATATGCCATTACATGCTGATTGATACAAGAAGCATATTCTAAGTATTTACCTTCAATAAATAGCGAGTAATAAGAAAAATGATGTAACTATGAGCTGAAAATTTGTAATTGCCAAGCAAGAGGGGAAATGAGTAGGTGCAGGTCATAATTATGCACAAAACAATTAAAATTTCATGATCCAATTAAATATATGGTACATGTCATTACCTACTGAGATGCAAAATTGTTCATACACGACGCAAGTTCTAAATACATATTTTAAGTTTAAAAAAAACAGAGCAAAAAATAAGTAAAAAAGAAATAAACTGTAATTAATTTAGCTAAAAATGAATTTATTTCATAATTGACAAGCAATAGAAGAAACAAGAATGTCTAGGCCATAATTACATGCAAAATAATTAAAGTTTCATTTCATATTTATGACTACCAATGCCAAGAAGATCGACGATTATAAATTATAATGACTTTACTATTTGGAAAACTCTTCAATATAAATATAAAATATGATCCTCTTCCAACAAGATTTGATTTTACAAAATGATTTGTTGAATAATAAAGAAGCTACATGTATATGATCCGGATGGAAAAAGTGCAACAAGAGAGATAACGGATCTACATTGAAGGGTTGAGATTGAAGGATATGTTAGAGGATAAGAAGAAAATCACTATCAAACAACAATAAAGACAAAGCAACACTATGCATGCACCATGAAAAGAGCATCTTGAAGTATGATTTCAGACCTCAAGAACACCTATTGAAAATAACATACAAAGAAATGACAAGGTTGCATTCATAAGAACCCCAAGAATAGTAAGGAACAACCTTGCATCTTTTGATACTTCTATTACAGTGAGTTGATAGACTTAAGTATAACACCTTCAATAAACATCTTCAAGGTTTTAGTTTCAAGGCACAAACACAATCTAGAATCAGTCACAAAATACTGTACAAGCTATCAAATAGGAAAAAAGAACAGTCTCTGCCGAAGACAAAACACAAAAAATGAAAGACTATGTCAGAATAGTAACAATACTATTACCAAAAGAGATCAAATGCTACAACCTCATAATCTATATTGCAAAGACAATCACTATATAATGAGAATTCTCAGAGAAACAAATGAACATGGGGGTTGTTAATAGGGTAGTTCAATGATAGGAAGTGCAAGGTCAGACAAAAGATGCCATAAACCCAAAAAATACAGTCATTTGAAATCTCTAAAAAGTACAACGAAAGATTTAAAAAAAAGCAGTGAGCTGGAAATAAGGTTGCATGAGGACAAAACAATGATATTTGTGCCTAATGAAGACAGAGCATTTACATTCATACACAATGACCAAGGAGTAGTTGTAGGCTTTCCTTGGACTATTATAGCATTCATAGTAGAATGATAACAGTAGCTCAAGATTTGTCCGAAATCTTGTTAGGTAAAAGGCCATGACAATGATCAACAAGAGAAGCAAAATAAATAGAGAAAACTTTAATGATGAGGAATCACAATGAGAAAATAAGTCACAATATGATGAAGGATAAGCAAAATGACCTTGTAGCAGCCAATATTTCCACCCAAAGAAAGTCTAAAGTACAGTAATAGTGGGATCCAAGAGTTTTGATCAGTCAATAGCCTAGTTGAAGGTATACTAGAAAGCTGAGTGATCAATCAAAATATCATGCAAATACTTTAATGCTTAGTTTCATCATCATGAATCAATTCAAAGGCATAAGAGGGGCTTGAAATTTATTTATGTAGCAGTCATAGATCGCTATCATGAGCCATCAAAGAGTATTCTTAGAATCTCTAATGATATCTTAATATGAGTTGAAAGTGCCAAATAAGAAAACAAGTTTTGTTTACTTAAAATGAGTTCCAACTATTTTTACTTCATGAAGTTCATATGAACAGTTAGACTCTATCATGGAACCACTAAAGGGGTTTAATTCATCACTTGATTGAATAATGTAAGCATTACTTGAAGGCCTAACAAAGTGGAGGGATTTTGAAGTAGTTCTAGCAGTCTTAGTCCAGTTATGAACCCTTCAAGAGTTAGTTATGACTTGAGATAACTATTTGATCAATGCCATTAAATAGAGAAGGTTCATATGCTATAGGAGACTTCAAGTCAAACTCAAAGGAGCACAAGTACCATGAAAGACAATGCTTCTTTAAGACAACCAATAAGGAAGGTTACCATTAAATATTATGGCCAAAAAAATCAAAGAATGTCATTAAAAATGATAGTGAGATGCTAAAATGCAATGAAAAATACACACAAGGAGTATTTATAACATACAAAAGGCACAATTCAATAAGGACAGGACAATTCAAATAGTTATATCATTTTAGAGCATAGGACAGTCAATAAGGTCCCTAGTTTTAAATCACAATTCAAAGGATAAAAGGATCAACCATGACAGTGAGGATCTTATCTAGATAGATAGTCCCAAAAAGCTTAAGGGTTTGCAAATACAAGGATATATTTTGAAGGAGGTTAGGAAACTGCTAGACTATAATATGAAAATAAATCATGAATGAGCTTATACTAGTCATGATCAACAACACAATGAGTAGATCAAGAGGAGTCATGATGAGCAGATGTTATGTTGAAGAAGGTGGATAATCCCTTACACTGTTAAGACATCCATTGAGAAGAAACAAGTTGTTTTGTTCACTGTCATGAAGGCAAAACATAGGTATGAAAACAAAGGAGTTCACTGTCAAATGACATGTAAATAGGGTTTTGACACTAAGATCAAAGAAAGTTACATCAAAATACATACGCATTCAATAATTCATAGAAAAAGTAAATAGTGCAACACCATAGATATATGAGATCAATGACAAAGTTCCAATAATACCAAGCATGGATGGCAGAAGTTGTGAACAATAGAGTATAGGTCTAAAAGGAAGGCATATATAGTCCTAACAATAAAATGGAAAAATGGAAGTATTAAAACTTGAGAATATAGTTGATATAATGTTGTAATAGTCAAATAATGCAACATACATAGTCCATATGACATACACAGTCATAAAAAAAGTTTGGGAAAGATGGAGGAATGACAACATCAGAATCTAAGATCATGGATAATCACCAATCAAAATTGCCAACAAAAGAGCAGTTCTAGCACAAAGTCAGTCTAAATACCATAGGAATATATGATAGCAGTAAATTAAAGATGACCTCTTAGTCACCCAAGCACAAGGCATATACTTTACAATATTTCATTAAAATCAACCCTGTTTGATAGCCCTTATAATAATGATAGTCTTTGAAAAATGTCAATTCTTAGGGATGGAGAAAGATACATGCATGATAAAATAGTAAAGGATTTGTAACCACTTTAGTATAGAGAAAATATATGGATGAAGGTTATCATGAATGATAAATGAGGTCAACAAGTCATCCATGCAAAGTGTATTGATAGGATGCAATACAATCCTTGTGAACCCCATGTGTAATAAGGTTTGAGATATGTTTATGAATCCATATGTCAAAATGACATCCAAAATGTAGTGATATATGAGAAACAATCTCATGTAGGTTGCATACCAATCATAGAAAATGACTTTATGCTAGTGTTAAATATGGTAGGCCACATTATAAAGATGAAATACCAACCATGAGTCTCAATGACAGTGTTTACTTTTTTTTTGTGAGAAACATACAGGTTAGTAGGTGAAAGAAGAAAAAAAGATACAGTCTTCATGAGAGTTGCAATAGTCTAATGACCATGAGTAGTAATACAAAAGATTCTCAAACCTACAAAAAATAAAAAGCCTATAGTAATCATGATAGGGGCCATGCTTTAATTAAAAGGATTGTTCCAAGACACTTCCTTGAGACAATAGAAGGTAGTGGAGAAAGCATTTTAGAACAAAAGATTGCAGTCGTCAATGGTATAAAAATAGTCCTAGAATTAGATCAGGAATGATACAATATAGAGATTTAAAGCTCAAAAGGGAAAAAGGGAAATTGGGCTTACAAAAATCTCCATAGTCTTGTGAAGGCACATGGGCACAAAAGAATACATCAAGAAAAGTTATTTTGACTGTTAGAAGAAGAAATACAAAGTCATAAGTCTACAACAAAAGACAGGTTATACCATAAATGGCTATCTTGTGACTGTTACAAAGTAAAATTTGGATGAACTCAAAGAGGCAATTACAAATACAACCTACCCTTTATAATACCTAATTGAAAAATGGATGCAATGCAAGTCCTTGTATCAATAATGTCTAGAAGATAGTAAAAAACTAGAACAATAAATTCCATATAAAGTGGTTAGACTTAAAATGATAAGGAAAATTTAAAAATGCTAAAGAAAATGTCAACTAATAAAAAAACTTACAAGGATGAGGCATATTCACAACTTTTGCAGTCACGCCATGGATATCAACATTAGAAGCAACTCATAGTGTTAGTGTACATACAAGACAATATGGGAGTTCATTATACCCAACAACTTGTGGTGTTGTTGTTTGTGTTGGCTCTGTTGGACCCTGCAATTAAGATTCAATATACATTATTCAATAAGATTAACTGTGCAACATAATGAAATATTGAAAAGTGTGTTATCTTATTGAGCTTCGCTTTGTTTCGAGAATAGTTTAATATTATCTACTTAACAAGGCCAACCACATGAAGGTGGAAGCTCATTTGGCCCCTCCCCCCCCTAACATCACTCTAAATTCCTCATTAACATCTAACATTAATTCATTCTTTCATCCATTATTAAAATATAGCATTCATTCATTATTACATAATGTTCATTAGCACATAACATTCATTAAAATTCATTAACACATAAAATTCATCAATATTCATTAACACATATCATTCATGAACATTCATTAGCACATAATTACATTCATTAACACATAAAAATCAGTCATTATCAAATAAGGTAGATTACAATCATTTTTTTCTTTTTTGAAGCTATGCAAAAACTAAGTGGAGCATTGTTTTCTTCATCATTTCCCCCATCTTTAGTTGTTCTTCCCTCTACTCGTGATCTCAATGTATGCCTAGTCCTATACATAGGACGAGGACATTGAACCAAAGGGGGGTCCTTTGCAATAACAAAGAAATGGGTTAAATTCAAAACATTTTTTTATTATTGTTACAAGTATTTCATTAATTTAAAGAACATAACCATGATGCTCTTTACCTGATGGGGCGACTTCATCTTCTACATCATTTTGTCTAGCCTCAACCTCAACATGCTGAACACCCTCTAGATCCTCTGGAGTTGAAATATGAAAGGTTACATTAATCAATACACCAATTGTAATTAAATTTGTTTAAAGGAATAACGGTGGTCCTCTTTACCTAATTGGGGAACATTGTGTTCCTGATGTTGTCTACCCGGATCATGCTCCACTTGGTCACCACCGACTATATGCCCTAAAATATTAACAAAAAAGGTTACATTAATTAATACACTAACTACAACTTAATTAAGATGTTTAATTGTATTAATAATTACATTTTGAGTAAATGAAGGAGAGAAATGGGCGAAAAATTGCATTTTAGGGTTTCTGAGTGCAAGCGGAGCTGGGGTGAGGATGCTCTTTGTGTTCCTCTTCCACCTCCCGATCCTTTTGGCAATCACACTGGTCATATCCCACAATGGGTCTTTCAGAATGGTGAATGGGTGGATGTGTTTTCGCAGGAGCATTTCGAGTGGCATCGAGGGCATCTAGGAAGATTGTGATCTTCATATTTTAAGGGTTTTTTGGGCCGTGGTAGAATCTCCCTGTGCATGCTAAATCCTGTGGGCTTGGGGGGTTTGGAAAAAACACCTTGGGTAAATTCTCAGAAAGGTATCTAGAGAAACCCTGCTCGCCTGGCTCGGGAAAAAAAAATTGCTTCAATACTTGCTACGACAGTGAATAAGCCCTTAGATAAATGACCCTTGCCGGAGAAAGTTTGGTCGCCAATGCCATGCATCTCTGTGGCTGATGCTCCGTTCAATAAAAAGCTCGAGACTTGCACTCCTTGGTAGTTCTTATTCAGATTTGGGGTGATAATGTTTTGCTTTCTAAGTTTCATCATTAAATTCACTCTCTTTGGTATGGCACGCTCTACTTTTAGGTTCTTTCTGTGAATATTTTCATTGTTATCTTTGATTCTATGGATGCTAAACAAAAGGCTCTGGAAAAACCATATTTGTGGGTGGGTCGGAATTTAATCTTTGTGGAAAATTGGAAGCCTTTTTTTTTTTGCATCACAAGATATTGTGAAATGCACTCCTACTTGGTTTTCATTACTTGGTTTTCAAAGATTGGGTTTTTAGGGGATTCTTTTGGGAAATTCATTCACTCACATTCAATTTTTGAAGATTGGGTTTTTAGGGTCAAGATCCGTGTTTTTCTTTCTTCGTCCGTTGTGGTCCCTTCTAATTGTAATTTGAAATCAATTGATGGTATTTGGCATTAGAGTATTGTTTGTGACTCTTCTTGGTTTTCTAGGGCCTCTGTAACTATGGATGCTACCCTTTTTGCTTCTATTAAGGGTTTATCATTTTTAAACAGGGTCTCTTGGCCTTTGAAAAATTGTGTTTCAAAACCTGTTCCTCCCTTTTCTAAGCTTGATGAGGGAAGTCAGCCAAAATCCCCTCCTCTGCAAGGTCCGCCTGTTACTGACAATATCCCTTCAGTTACTCAGAAGGATGAGGATGGTGCGACAGTGCTAGGTTTCCCTTCTCCTCCTATGAAGGATGTCCTGCTTATCAATTCTCAAATAGATGTTGGTTCGGCTGCTAATTGTATGGAATCTTTCCTTCCTAATGATGATTTAATCTCTAAAGTTCAAAAAGCGATTTTTGATCATAACATTACCTTGAACTCAGATGTCACTAATAAATTGGTTGAAGCAATTGACCACGATTTGGTTAATTTAAACTCTTCTTTGGTAATTCCCCCAACTGGTAATCCTTTTGATATTCTCTCTGATAAAGTCCATGAAGTTGAAAATGCTTTGGGTTTAACTGATGATGGGGATGGGAATGTGGGTTTGGATTCTATGATTAATAAACCTTTGGTTCAATTCCCTCTTTCCCCTACTTTACCATCTCCTTCTCCTGCGAAAAGAGGTAGGAAGATGAAGGCTTTCTACACGCAGTTAGAGGTTGATGCTGGCATTCAGTCTACACTCTTGAGCCCAAAATCAGGGTCTCGTAAGAAAAAAACTAAATTTAGTTTGCCTTTTACTCTGTCTGTGGCTTCCAAGTGTAGCTTGAGGACTGAGTTGGAGGATGCTAATTTTGCAATTTTGCAATTGAGAAGAGGGGAGAGATTGCCTCCCCTCGAGGGAAATGAGGATCGTATCTTGGAAGGTTAGGGGCTTAAATGCCCCTAAAAAAAGGTGCCTCATTAAATCACAGTTGGATTTAATGAAGTGTGATGTGTTACTTTTGCAAGAAACTAAGTTAAATTGTCAAGCTGCTGATTTTTTGTTTTCTAAATGGAAGCCTTGGAATTTTTGTGTCTCCCCTTCTGTGGGGGCATCTAGGGTTTTGTCTTTTCTTTGGAAGGATGTGTCTATTGAATTGAAATTGGTTGTTTCTGCTCCCTTTTGGATGTTGTCCTTGGTTAAAAGTCGTGTTTCGAATGTTAAATTCTGGTTGTTCAATGTGTATGGACCAATGTCAATTGGGGATAAGAAAGCCCTTTGGGATTCCTTATCCATCACCTTCTCCTCCCTTCATGACCAGTTTGTGGTTTTTGGAGGGGATTTTAATGCCATTTCCTCTGATGATGAGAAGTTTGGAGGTATTTTGCCTAATAAGCATACCTTGGAGGATTTCTCTGCTTTTATATTTAATAATGACCCGGTGGATTGCAAAACCTTGAATGGTTCATTTACTTGGACTAATAGGAGAAAATATTCCTCATAGATTGCTAAGAGACTTGATCATTTTCTGGTTTCTGACAATTGGATTTCCTCTGATGTGGATGTTGTGGCCTCGGTATTTCCTTATGCTGGTTCAAATCATTTTCTGGTTGCGTTATCTATCTTGGATGACAGAGTCCCTGGCTGATCTTCTTTTAAGTTTGAACCAATGTGGTTTCGAGATCCATCCTTTCTTTTTCTTTTACAATCTTTGTGGTCCTCGACTCCTTTTGTTCATGGTACTAGGATGTTTAGGTTTGTCAAATAACTTTCATATCTTAAGCAAGAAATTAAGAAATGGAATGTACTGCATTTCAAATTTTTTTTTTTCAAGAAGCTTAAGATTCAGGAAGAACTTGAGGCTCTTAATGCTAGGGTCATGAACTGTGGCATGGATTCTGCTACTTTTCAGAGGCATAAAAATTTGAATTCTCATCTAGAAGAGATTCTTTCTAGGGAAGAAATCTATTGGCACAAAAAATCCAGAGATTTATGGTTGTGTGATGGTGAACGAAATACTAAATTCTTCCACACCTCAGCCAAGATGAAAAGACAACGTTGTAGGATCTCTTGTATTCAAAACCCTGATGAAATTGTTATTTCTGAAGAGTCTGAGATTGCTATTGAGGCTGTCCGATTTTTCAAGTCTTTGCTAGCTGAGGAGTCATCTGTTTTCAATGATAATTTTTCTTCTTCCATTCCCAAGATTATATCCGATGAGGATAATGCAATGCTAATGGCTCCTTTCGCTATTCAAGAGGTAAAAGAGGTTGTCTTTTCAATGTCACCTGATAAGGCTCCTGGTCTGGATGGGTTTACTACCCTTTTTAAAAAAAAATGCTGGTCCTTTCTTGGGGAGGATCTCCATCTTCTTTTAGAAGAGGCTAGGTGCAATAGGTCTATGTTAAGGGAGATTAATTCAAATTTGATTACCTTCATTATGAAGAGTGAGAATCCCAAATATTTTGTGGATTTCTGCCCAATTGCTTTATGCAACACCTTATACAAAATTATTACTAAGGCTATTTCCTTTGGGCTTGCCAAGCTCATTCCTAAAATTGCCTCGGGTGAACAGGGGGGTTTTGTCCCTGGTAGGGAAATGACAAAAGGGGCCATTGTGGCTCATGAGATTCTGCATTCTATCTCTCAGTTATCCATTCCATCTATGATTCTAAAGTTGGATATGACGATGGCTTATGACAGGGTCAGTTGTCAGGTGCTCTTGTGTGTGCTTAAGAAATTTGGGTTTGGTATTAAATGGGTCAAATGGATTCAGACATGTATTAGCACGGATAGGTTCTTAGTAATTTTGAATGGTTCTCCATGTGGTTTCTTTGCCTCATCTAGAGGGATCAGAAAAGGGGACCCATTGTCACCTTTTTTGTTTATTATTTTGGCTGAAGCTCTTAGTAGAGCCATTTTAGGAGCCATGGATAGTGGCACATGGAAGGGGATTTCCATTCCTCATTTGCCTATGAGTCATACTCATTGTTTATTCGTAGATGACACATTGCTATTTGGCAAAGCTACCATGGGGGAAGCTCAGGTCATTAATAGGATCATTATGGATTAATCTTTGTTCTCTGGACAAAAGGTCAATCAGGCTAAGTCAAAAAATTTCTTAGGATCATTATGGATTAATCTTTGTTCTCTAGATGAAAGGTCAATCAGGCTGAGTCAAAAAATTTCTTTCTTAATGTTTCCCCTCTAGTGCAGTCCAGATTGGCTCACTTTTGGGGCTTCTCTGTTGGCCAGTTCCCTTGTAAGTATTTAGGGATTCCGTTTTTTACTGGTTCATAGAAGCATAATTTTTGGGAGCGAATCTTGGGGGCTATTTCTTCAAGAATTCTTTCTTGGTCTTATAAATGGTTAACTTTTTCTAGAAAAATTGTGCTTATTAAGACTATTCTTAATGCGGTTCCTATCTATCTGTTATCTATTTTAAAGGCTCCTAAGAAGACTATGGTTGCTCTACATTCAACTTTACGATCTTTTATATGGAATGACAATGCTAATAAGAAAGGTAGGATCCCTTTGTTGGCATGGGATAGGGTTTGTGCTCCTAGAGACAAAGGAGGTGCAGGGGTTAAGGATCTTGGTAATCAAAATTTGGCCCTTGGTGCTAAATTAGTTTGGAAGATATATAAACAACCCTCCTCTAAATGGGCATATATTTTGTCTACAAAATACCTGAATAATTGTTCTAGGGAGGCCATCTTTACTGCTTCTTCACTACCTAAAGGGTTTGTAATCTAGAATTTAATGGTTGAATGTAGATCTGTCATTTTTCTAGGATTGTCCTGGCTTATTCATAATGGTCGAAAGACTAGGTTTTGGGAGGAAGTATGCAATGGCTTCCCTGCACTTTCTAGCCTTAGGGATTGGTCCCCTCTTATGTCTTCCCTTAAATATTCTTGGGGTATATTTGTGGCTGATTACTTTTTGTGGATTCCTCGAGCCTTTTGCCTATGGCGAGATGGAAACCAATTGATTCTCTTCCAATGGACCAAGATATTAAGTCCACTTTTGTGGATGAGCTAAAGAAACATCCATTACTCTTTTCAAAGAAGGATGATGAGCTTATTTGGACCATTTAAAAATCAAGGGAGTATTCGGTTAAAGAAGGGTATAATTATTTGTCTTCAGATGTCAAGAGGGAGGACTTTCCATATAAGTTATTTTGGCATGCTGCCTATTTACCCAAAGCGAGGGCTTTTGCTTGGCTTGCCATTTAGGATAGGATTCTTACTAGCATGAGATTGGATAGGTTGGGTATCACTATTGTTTTCCCTTATGTTATGTGTGGAGGGTCCCTTGAATTAGTTGATCATGTCTTCCTTCATTGCCCCTTTGCTTCTCATTGTTGGCACTAGCTATTTAATAAGTTAAATTGGAGCTCCATTCTTGGTCAGGACCTCAGGTCTCACTTCACGAGTTGGTCTCTGCTGTCTCCATCTTCATTCTATGCTTGTCTTTGGTTAATTTCTCCTTCTATTCTGATCTGGAAAATTTGGCTCGAGAGGAATAATAGGATTTTTAGGAAACACTCTTCCCCTTTGCAAGATGTGCTCTTTTGTATAGAGAAATCAATTTTTGAGACTGTTCTGGCTTTTATTTACAAGGGTACTAGTCTGCACAATACTTTCACACCATGGGACAATTGGGTTACTAGACATTGGTTGGCTTTACAATCTCTCCCTTAGATTGGGGCAATTTCTAAAACATGATCTTCATAAAAAGGGCAAAGGTGGTTTGGTTGCCTCCTTTGGCTTCTAAGTACAAATTGAACTTTGATGGAGCATCCCATGGTAACCCTGGCCGAAAATCTGCCATTGGTATTGTGGTTTCTGATAACAAGGCTTGTATCATAAAAGCACAATGTCAGTGTATTGCTAACGGGACTAATAATGTGGCCAAACTTCATGCCCTTTCTATGGGGCTTGACTTGCTCCTGTCACTACATCTGTTGGATGTTGTTATAGAAGGTGACTCTCAGGTTGTTTTTTACATGGTCACTAATCGCTCATCGCACTCTTGGCATCTAAAATATTGGTTGGACAAGATACTTTCTCATCTTGAGCTATTCAATTCCTTCTCTATGGTCCATTATTACAGGGAAGACAATAAGGTGGTTGACTTCTTAGCCAATAAAGCATTAGATGAAGATATCAATTCTTTGGTTGATGTGGTTTCCAGTTCTTAACCACCTCATCTGGTTTAAGCGATGCTAACCCATTTGCAAAATCACAACCTCGTACCTTGTTTGGTGATTATATTTAGGCATGCAGTTTAATGTGGTGTTGGTGGCCTTTTTGGTCTTCATATCCTTATTAAGTCTGCATTATTGTGTGTAATCTCAGTCTGGGTACGGGTTGTTATTTTTGTTCCAATTGGTTGGGACCTATGGTGTGGGAGTAACTTATTATCATACTCTTCACAGATTAATATTTCAAATCTGCTCGTGTTTAACTTTGTTTGCAAGTGGCTGTGGCTTGGGTTCTTGTTTGTCCAAAACATGAAGCCTACACAGGGTTGTTATTTATGTTGATTTTTAATGATTGTACTTTTGTCTGGGTGGCTCGCTTGAAGTTTTAATGATTGATTTGACTTCGTTTCTTGAGGTGACAGATTTCAAGTTATTTCTTTTCATGTGGGAGATTTCATTCGTGTGATTATCCTGCTTTATTTATGTCAATTTTATGTTGATTTATGGCCATGAGTAACGTGCAAAAACTATCATCATTTTCTCTTAAGGTGGCGGCCTATGGTTGTTTTTTTGCATGATTGCCATGGGTTTTCTTGAGATGATATTTGTTGTTGTGTCCTTTGGTGGCCAAGCTTGTTCTCTCATAATGGCATTTGCTCTCTTTATATTCCTGTGTTCTCTCTTGTTTTTGTATTATCTTTTTATGGAGTCTATGGGTTATAGAATTTTGATGCCTATCAAGTAGTATGACTGCCAAGACTCTCATGTTTTTGATGATGAAAAGATTGGCCGTCTGTTTCAAATTTATTCTCAGGATTTTCACAAGGTTTTCAGAAAATGATGGCTGGTGGAAAATGAAGGTTGTTTTCTTGTTGAGGTTACATCTCATTTTCTCACTATTTGTATGGACGTGCTCCTGGATTCTTCTATGGTCAGAGCACTTTTTGATGCATACTTTCATCCCTATTTCTATATTGCTGCTGATTTGGATAGTGCATTGTCTTTCTATCATTTTAAACTTGGTAATTTTGATTATGGTGGTTTCCTACCTCGTTCTCAGTTACTATCTTCTGGCTGACATGGGGAACTTCTTTCAATTATAAGAAATGGCTTGATTTCTAACCTTTATGATGATACTTTGTTTGCCTTGGTAGCTCTATTAGACCATGTATCGCTAGATTGTTTGGCAGTAGCTGTAAATATTTTTTCAGGTATTCTTTTTCTCCTAGATTCGATGCAAACAATAATATCTTCACCAACTTTAGTGTTTCCTATTCATATGGTGCATCCTGTAGTTCTCATTGATGATATTGCCAATCCTTCTTGTCCTCCATTGGAAAGCACTAGCTCATGGTTTTTGAATTCTGAAATGTAATTTTCTCAATCAGAGAATTTTTGCACTCATTACAAGGGGTTGGGTTTTTTGTTGCTCAATATGGTAAATATGGCAATTATGTAATCTTGGGTGGGTCTCTTATTAGGTTTTTATGTATGAGCTAGACCAGAGGTTTTCTTTGCCTGGTTCTTTCCTACCGGTGCTCTTTGAACCAAGTTGTAAAAAAATTATAATATTAATAAAATTTTGTGGTTTTACCACTTTTATCAAAAAAAAAATAATTACATAATTTTTTTTGAATTGAAAATGAATACCTCCACTATTGGGATGCACATCCGGACCTTCATGTCCAGGTTGTGTTCCACAATTAATAGGCTACATTCCATTGTCATGCACATTGTTATCATTGCTTGCTTATTTAAAAAGAATATAGTCACTTATGTTGGAACTTAACATCAAATAGATTATTGGTAAAGTATTCAATTTGAAATCATTTTCATTTAGCTTATTTACCTTTGTGACAGATGCATCAGAATCTCGTGTTTTACCACTCAATTCTCGTAGCCATTCAACCACAACTGTATAGCCTTGCCAGTAGGCAATTCTCTTGTCATCTTCTATGTTTCTCTATTGAATTCAGATCCCTTTATTTTTGCTTAGTATCGTGAATTTTACTTGTATTGTTTGATAAAAATAAAATTATTTGCAATTTATAAATATTTTGATCCGATATTTCATTTATTGATTCTTAAAGGAGGACAAATGTAGGTAAATTTGTGACAAGAAGGAAGTGTAAAGGAAGAGGGAAGGATACACCTTGAAGAACACTGCAATGTATTATGGTTTGATAAAATCAATAAAAATTTGTGTTTGGAACTTGTTAATTGTAAATTTCCATGACAGTCACGTTTCATGCACTGTTTCAAGTTTCTTCTCATCAAGCAAATAGATTAAAAATGTCTAATCAAGGATTGGAGGGTGAATTGTAATGAATTAAATTTTTTTGTGCCAAGTTAGAGCAATGGTCGTGAAGACTGAGGAGAGTTTGAATTATTTTTCTCTAAATTGTCCAAAACCCTCAGTTTTGGGCCAGTCACATGGTTTGTTAATATCCATTGATGTATTCATTGAAAACTTCTCAAATTTTGGATTCCTATTGTCATCTCAAGTATCTTTCATATTTAATTATTCTTATGTTGAATGGTTATACAAATATCAAGAAAACTAGTGCCCTAGCAGACTGAGACAAAGTTTTCCCTGTTTTGGGACAACAAACCATATTGTTTTGTTGAGTGATGTCCAATGGGTTGAAATAGGACTGTGTTGATTAAATAAGGTTGGAACAACTCTAAATAACCTTCCCCAGTATGATGGACATTGATCCTAAGATGTTGATGCACTAAAAATGGCATGAGTATAATGTTTATGGGTTGCAAACTATGTTTGAAGATCTAATATGTTTGAGACAATATCAAGTATGATGTGTTTTGGGTGCTCAAAGTGATAAGCCAAGAAAGTTTCAATCTACTTGTTTGATCATGACAATCACAATGAATGGTAGTTTGGGTTCCTTATTTTGCAGTTTTGGAATTTGTACGGATTCTATGAATAAGTGCAGATTATGAGTACTTGGGTAGTTGGAGCAGACATTAATGGGATGAGGATATTGAAAGAACACTCCTGGAGGACAGGGGTAAGTATATGTTAAGGTATGATGGTTGAAATACTTGGTATTTTCACAATATTAAGGCTAACATGGAGTTTCTTGAACATGTAACTTGTCTTGTTGGAAGTTGAGCTCCAGTAGAATGTGATGAGCTTTAAAAGGAGAGAGTATCATATAGTGAGAGGTGAGTTGACAATGAAGAACAAATCACAATATGAATCTCTCAAAAATTATAAGTGATGAAGTGAGAGGTTGATCCAAGTCAAGGATCTAGAAAAAGGATGTGTTGGGGGTTTGTTGATAACAAGTGAAGGGATGTGTAAGGGGGTTTGTTGCCCTAAGGTATGAATGATCAGTCATGAAGAGCATCAACTAGATTCCTCTGCATCAACTACATAATAAATATATGATCAATAACACTAGCATTAAAAAAGAATGTTCACAAGTCCAAAGAAGGAGTATTTTTAATGTATAGAACATGGTCATCACCTGAACTACCTACAATACCTCGATCATGGCCACTAGGTTGATGAGGACACATAAAATCCTATAAAAACAACACATACATATTTTAGGTAATGACATAAAAGATAATAAAATATAAACCATTATTGAACTTTTGTTATAATTAAAGCTTTCATTACTAGTTACTTGCAAGTTTTGTGCTATCTGCATCAATTGTTACACCCTCTCTTTTATTTCATTAGTCTGAGGGCTCATGGATGCCAAAGCAAGAATCTCTCTATTAATTTTTCTAACAAAATTTTTCATCATTTCTATAGGGTTTGTGGTAAATGTGATATCATCATCGCATAATACTGTTGAGTCCACATCCCTATAGAGGTGCTGAGGTACTGCAGGTCCCTTTCCCTTTCCCCAAACATCCGTCTATGACAAGAATATTATTAACACTATCAAAATTACTCCAAAAAACTCAAGAAAAGAACATAATAATGTAACAATTTGCTTCTATCTAATTTGTATAGTTACAATGAGGTTTACCTGCTCAGTAGAAGTGTTGGGACCTAAATCCCTATCTCTGCTATGCGATGATATTTAAGAGGATTGGTGGCATAGATCTCTTCTACTCATGCATTGTATGTACAATACCTATACGAGTGCCTACCCTTGATTGGTAATCATAAGGTCCACTTTTTTATGCAGGGATGCATTAAGTTTTAGTCACAAATTATCCTTCTATGTCATCAATCTTTTCATAATCAAAGTAATGAAAACAAGTAGAAATTAGGTAATGGAAGACAAATACTAATGAACTAGAGGGTGAATCTCTCTCACAAAATCTTCACATCCACCAAAATTTAATGAACAAATTTTTTCAAAAGGTTTTAGTTCCAATCATTCATACTTTAGGTGCTAATTTCATATTTGCAAACTAAGGAAAATGTATCTTGAAACAACATTAACATTAATCCACATGCAATTTCCTTTTATATTATAATTGAAACAAAGGAGTTGCATGGATGAATAGAAAGAAGGCAACTTTATTACCTTAGAAAGATTTTCTTTAAAGAAAATGACATTAGATTTTATTTGTGCGAAGGAAAAAAAAAGGTCTAAAAAAGTTTTAGAATAAACAAGAAGTAGATAAAATCTATGGTGACTGTGTATATCTTTTCTCTATTTGTTGTTACTCTACTCTTTTGTGATACTTTGCTTTCTACCAATTACTATGCAAATTGCAACAAAAACATGGACAAGCCCATGAATTGTTTCTCCACAACCGATGCAAGAAATGGTTCCATTGAAATGGCTATAGAAACTTTGAAACAAGTGTCCTCTGACACATAATAGTTGATTCAAGTCCTATAACACACATAAGATGTGTAACGCCAATTAACTCTGCACCCTCAAATGAACGTCAAAAACTCTGCACCCTCTAATATCTAAAGGAGCTTAAATGGTTTTTTTTTATATATACATGCCTATTCATGGTGAATTGTGCCTTCAATTGTGCCTGCAACATGGTATGTTCTTATGAATTTTTCCTTCATTACATACAATGCACTCCTTGAAATGCAATTTTTATCAAATGCTTTAACATTATTGAGTTGTTTGAGAAATTGAGTGGATTTTGTATTTTTAGAGACTATTCATAGCCTCTAAGTTTATAGAAAACAAGAAGTCTATATAGTAAAAGGGCAAAAAAACAAACAACAAAATAGTTTGCTACATTTTGGTGTTGTAGGAGTCAATGGATGACATATGCATGTCCCCTTTTTTTGTGCTCAAAGGTCTTGCCTTAGAAATTTTAGGTTTTATATTCTATCCTTGCATAAACTATATGGTCTTGGTCAACTATGTTGTACAACCACTTGGACAATGTATGGTGGGATGGAAATGTTTAGATCTAACTATTTGATGCCCTCTTTGCTTGTTGATATGAATTTTACCATCGCAAAACATAGTTAGCAATCACAACCTTGAAGGGCTATAACAAGATATTCAAGAATGATCATTGATGAAAGAGGATAGTCATCATTTGTGTTTTCAAGATAAGGATAGTTTTCTCTCAAGCAAGGATAATCATTGTACGAGAACAAGGTGAACAAATATTGAATAGATGTGCAAAAATGACAGTTAGAGCAGAGAGTAAGAACATAAGAAATCCAAAATGATATTCAATCATCAAGGACAAGAGGGTACTGAGAGAGATCACACATATTGATATCTTACCAATATCTATAAGAATAAGAGTTACACAAAATAGAGACTTAGAGGCAATACAAAATGAAAAAAAAGACAAGAAGCTAGATAGTTGACATAAATGACAAACATCGTGAATATATAATCAACAAAGTTTAGTTTGATAAACCCATGATCCTGAGAGATGACATGATGTTAATTGAAGATCAACAACAACAATTATATAATCATATGAGAAGCCATGAACACTCAAATATGAGATATTCAACATTGGTGCAAGGTTCACAATGACAGTCTATTTTTCAAAGGGATGATAATATAAGATAATCAAAGATGACATATTTAAAGCCATTCACCTTTCATTCAATGAGAAGACTATAGTGATTAAAGGTCATTGTACAAGAAAGAAGACAATTTATAATGAATAATAGTTGGAAATAAATAGATAGGACCTCACTGTCATAAAGGTCAAAGAAGCTTTATCATCATTAGTGAAAGAAATAGTATGAGTTGATAGTCACCATGATAGAGAGAAATTTTCATGATCATGTTGAATGCAATAAATAACAAAAATAAAGAGAAAACACCAAACTCAGTCATTAGAGAGTAGTGGACAACAACCTTGTAATGTTTTGACAAGAGAACGCACATAAAACAAATGGGAGATTATTAATGTGATAATTTCAGGGCCTGATTGTTATTTAAAACACAAAAATTTCAGCTTGTGACTATGACCAAAATATACGGCAAAGTGAATTGCAAATAACATTGACTTAGAGTTTAGGGTTTTCAAGCAATAAATTACATAGTTTTGCAATATTTTTGCAAGTTCCAACAGTGTCTTCAGTTGGGGATGAATGACTATTGGACATTGTAAGAATCCAAAGACAATCTCTGGGACGCAGACCAAAATTATGAAAAACAACTAAGACACAAATAAAAACAAAATTGGAAAACATAATCTACTATGCATGGAATAAATATTCTTTAAGAAAAGAAATGCATGCCCTTGATTGTAAAAAAAAACCTTACCTGAGGAGCGCGCGGTTATGGAGAGATCACTCCAGGGGGGGGAGGGATGCAAGAGCAGCTTCAACTTTGAGAGACGATGCTCTTGACATGTTCTTGGTTTAATTTAAAATGAACCTGCTTTATGTTTTTTTTTTTAATAATAATGCTTGGGTTCATCGGACAAGAAAAGCATGAGCAACACAAACTCAGCTAGAGATAACTAGAAAGTTTTTTTGGTGATGTGAATGACCTTCCCCAATGACTTTCTCATTAGTGTAATTCCCTTTGATACATTAGGTCTGCATCAGTGTATGTCTTACCGATAGCCTCATTGGCTATCGGCAAGACCAAATGTTCCCTTCATCGCTAGTGTAAGTCTTGTCGATAGATTTTATCGGCATGTTCTACCCCGAGCACAAGCTTCTATGCGTACAAATAACTTCAAAAGGTTCCAATGAAGGTTTTCTATGAACAAGGCATATTATGATCAAATTTGATTTTTTTTACAAAAATGTCCGAGTTCGTCAGAATTTTGATGGAACGTCTGTCGAAATTCTGACAAACTCGGGAATTTTTGTAAATCACAATATGCCTTGTCCATCGAAAACCTTCATTAGAATTTGAGGCCAAATGTATTAGTACGGTAAATTGCCAAAGCGACTAGTGAAGCCGGTGTTGCCATCAATGGCAAACACCAATGCAACACATAATCAATTCCTCCAAATTGCCAACACAATGTACATCACATAAACATATTAGGATAACCGGTGAACAACTGAGAGGGGGGGTGAATCAGTTGTTGACAGATTATAACTTTTAATCCACAATACAACCTTAAACAAATCAAGTACCGGTACATCACATATAGATGCTAGTAGAAGCAGATACCGGTTAACAATACAACTTAACAATGAACCAAATAATCAATTCAAAGCAACCATACCACATAACACCTTGATTTGTACATGGAAAACCCAGAAAGGGAAAAACCACGGTGGGAAGCCTACCCACAGTCAGATGATACTTTTGCAGAAAGTATGTGTTACAATGAGGGGCCTGCACTTGCAGGAAGGCACATTGCCTAGAGTGTACTTCTCATTACAAAAGAGTCTCACTGACTACAAAGAGGCTACAACCATCTCAAGATAAATGGACAACAATCCAATAGAGTGTATTGTCAGAAATAAAATCTACCATGCCTGATTACAGTCCTGGTTAAGCTTAATGTCAGAGGACTAAATCCTCTTTGAATCCAATTCGATCACCAATGATCGACCAACTCCTTATTCTGAATGATATTACAATATTCACACATTACATTCCTTGACAATGACCTTTTCAATAACCATGATACATTACAAAGAGTTTCTACCTCTTATTTATATAAAGCCTAAGGCCTAAACCGATTAGGTCGGCCACCTAAAAGATATTACAATAAGATCATTACATAATTCCTTATTACAATGATATGCCATGTCGGCTTAAGACCAAAACAATAATAATGAATCCATAAATCATTTTGAAACATCCCGGTAACGTGTAGAGTACATGTTAGCATGATACCAGTCCATAACCTAGATAGGTACCAAACCTATTCTGGGCCCACCACGCCAAAGCAATGTCTTCAAGCAGTTTGAAGCACAATGAAAGAAAATCTTTAGGATCCTAAAATCCATGAAGAAGCTACACCAAAACCAATTATGCATCCTATCACGATTCCTTAATGAAAGCTCTACCGATAAAGCCTTAAACCAGTGTTGGTAAGGGTTTACCAGAGTGTATGATAGCATCTAATTACCAAGCCAATACCAACTGACCAAAACATGCTCATGGAGCATATAAAACACACTTCACTGATCCAAACATGCTGGAAGTGTCCAATAGATAGTCTCTTCTGTCGGTAACACTAGATATTCTACCGGTAACCAAAACCTGTCTGCCGGTAACCAATCATAATAGCTAGTGTTGACATCAATGACAAAACATCAATGCAACACATAATCAATTCATCCATAATGCCAACAAAATATGGGCTCTCAATACATCATAACTAGATAACCAAGGTTATACATCAAATAATAATCTCCAAGAACATGAACACCATATGCCAAAATCACAAACTTATATAGGCAACCAAGAATCATCAAACATCAAGAATCTCATTATCAAAAGCATCCAATATGAGGCCAAAGAATAAAAACAAGGCATTTCCCATATTTCTCAATCCATTAGTGTAATTAATCATCTCAAATCAATAAATCATTCCCAGGAAACAACATCAAGAAACTCAGAAAAGACAAAAGGACAGCCTTTGGATTGGCAAAAACCAAAAGAATAGAAAGCCAAGATGACTCAAAAAATCAAAGACAATAGTCTAGCACCTACGTAGTCTGCCTCAACGCATATAAAAAACAATGCAATGCTTATGCCAAAAAAACAATGCTTTTGTTTAACAATTTAGCCCATACAAGTAATACAATAGCACAATTAAGACAAAACATAAAAAAGTCTCAAAACAACCCAAAAACATTTGGCCAAGACCAAATAATAAATTAAACACTTAAACGAAAGTCGGACAACAAAAATGAGGTGTAAATAAGTCTCAACATGAAATAAATTAAATTAACCAAAACAACACTAGCAATCCATCCATCCAAAAGTCACGACAAGCATTTCTAGAAAATATAATTGAAAAATATAATAGCCCCCATAATATATTATTAAACCATATAATTAATTTAACAACAACATCAATTTCTTATCCCCACACACAATCTTTAACAAACAGTTCATTTCAATAACAAAAGAAGTAGATCTCCAACCCGATATTAGAAGTTATGGAAAGACAACAATCTGATGAAGCACAATCCCAACTCCAAGATCCAAAACCAAAAATCCCAAAATCTTCAAACAATGCAAAATTTCTCTAGCCAAGCCCACACCACAACAATCTCAGAAAACCAAATAAATTTTTTTCCATTTAAAATCCATGGAACATGTCGACCAATAAAAAATAATTAGAAATATAATATTTCATACCAACCCCTACCCAAATTTGAGGTAAGAAAAATATAAAAATAATATTACTTATCTTACACGAATATCTCAACCAATAATAAAATAGGGTAGGTAGGGTAAATAATTAAATAATAGATAAATAATTAAACCAAATGAGAAAATAAAAATTAAACAATAATAACTAATAACTAAAATATAAAGGCTTAGTAAAATAAACCCAATAAATCAAAGGCCCAATCAAAATAATCCAAAATAATATATTTCTTACCAACCATCTCGAAAATTAAAATAACAATAATATAAAATAATATTATTACAATCTCCAACCTCACAACCAATAATGAGAGAGGGTAGGTAAGATAAATAATAATAAAATAATGGGTAGGAAGAATAAACAATAGCAAATAATAAATAAACCCATTAATGAATAAATAAAATAAAAAGGGCTAATAAATAAAATAAATAAATCAAAAGCCCAATAAATGTTAAACCACAAAAATAATATAAATAATTAAATAAACAATAAATAATATTATCTCACAAACACAACTCCCAAAAAGATGAATCATAACAAGGGGCAAGTAAATAAATAAACAAATAATAACAAATAAATAACCAATGAATAGATAAGCCAATAATAAATAAATAAATACACAATAATCAAATAATTAAATGTACGAATAGATACAAAAATACTCCTGCCAATATAATTTAAACTCAACACCATTACTATCTCCCACATACATATAAATATAATAAATAAATAAATAATCTTTCACAAATAATTATAAATGTCAATTATTATGATCCACAAAATAACATTAATAAATAATAACCCTCAATAATTAATTACACAATTATATTTAAATACCAATGCCATCCAATAATGTAATTTGTTATTAATAAACTATATAAGTCAATAATTAATTAATAACTTAATTAACCAATAATTGTAACTCCTCAAGACAACCCATCATAGCGTAACATAAAATACCACAAGACAACTCTAACCACAAAACTAAGACTGGCATGTTACCAACTTAAACCTAGAGTGTAGAATGGAATTTCATGTCATCTCCGATCAACTTGCCATTGGGATGAAGACACGTTTAGACCTGTGAAGCTAGGTGGAGTCGATGTCTAGTACCTGCAAACCTGTCACCACCAATACACACACAACAACATATATCATAAAATAAACAGACAAGTGAAGGGGAATTACAATGTCATATCGTGCTCATGAATGAGTGGTATGACATCGTCCCTATCACAAACGCAGTAGAAGACAATCACAACAACCAAACACTATCATAATCATAATAAAGTAGACTCAGTTATATCAATATGATCTATTGATGTACAAAAGGCAAGATGAATCAGGGAGGGGCACTACATCCTCCCCCCCTTGGACTTGACTTACTCTCGAAAGTCGCAAGGGTTACATTGAAAACATGCACGCATTAACCCAAAACTTCCTTTGAACATAGACAAATTAAAATATTTCCTTTAAAACAATTACAAACAATATACCTAATCTTTCTCAATTAAGGATTAATCAATAAAACATCTTAACTCAAGCATTTCCTAGTTCAAAGTAAGATAATGCCAACACAAGTTTCCTTTCTGTCCTTCAATTATTCAAGGTGACTACATTACATGAGATAAAACAAGTCAAAATGCTCCTACTAATTACAATAAGCATTCTAAATCGTTAAAATATTTTCAAGAGAACTTAATTTGACCACATTTTGTGAGATAAAACTATAAATCTTGTTACCAAGTTAGCATCTATAAGTATAAATCACAATAACTCACACCATTTAAGCATGTCAACACTCCTTTAATATCTAATTGCATACAATTAAGAAGACAAATATACATATTACACAATATTTTACACATAGGTACATCCTTATATTATTGAAGTAGCCATGTCATACATCTATATAAGGAAAAATTTCTTTGAATAAGCTTCCTTCAAGACCAAATACAATCATAATAACCCACAATTTTGAGAAATCTATAACCCATATACTTAAGATAAAACAAGATTTATGACATTCAAACATCCTAGTCTCCACATCAAGCACCAAACATGAAGTATAACACCATCTTAACTAAGAAGAAGAAATAAATATCATTACTTGATACACACATTTGATGCATCCTACATCCAATCAAACTATCCAAAGGCACCCTTATCCATTAATTATACATGATATATACATAAGCACTCATTGAAGATAGAGAATTAGCAGTTCATTTTCATTTAACTATTTCATATATCACAAATTTATCAAATCCAAATGCACTTCTTGATGGACTTGTAAATCACTGAGAGGGGGGGGGGTGAGTCAGTGACACCAAAAATAATACTACTTTAAACATTGACCAATAGATAAACTTAACAAGTTTGTTAAACAATATGCATGCAATTAAAAATGATATAACAAAACCCACAATAAGTAAAACATCCACCATAACACAAGTGTTTATACTTGGAAAACCCAAATAGGTAAAAACCATGGTTAGATGGGACTCACAAGTTAACTATCTATAGTAGTAGATAATTGAGCGGTTAGGGTCTACAAAGTGCTCTGGTAGGAGCAAATCCTGTTAAAGATCCCAAAGCTTAGTTAAAAGCTATACCCTGTAAGGAGTAACCTCAGTGGAGGATTTTTGAATCCAAACTAATGGTTCACCTAGTTAGAGGATTTGAACAATGAATCTTGTTAGAACCTACCCGGTTAAGGGATTTGACTATTGCAGTGATTAGGAAACAACAGGTGTTGTGATCTAGTAGTAGCACAGATTGCTTGTCTAGATCCTCTACTGCACACTTAACACTTCTTTATCAACATACTTTGTGACTTAACACTTCTGCCTTCACACATAACATATCACTCTCGCTCATACAAAATAATTCATTGTGATGTCAATATATAGACATTTAGATTTCATGTCGGCCTTTAGAAACCATAACACAATTACCTATGTGTAGTGTATCTGGTCAAGTGATCATAACTCATCACAAAAATACCGCCAAATCTTGTCGGTAAGGATAACTCATCACGACTTGTGATAACTCCACATAATCAATGAATACCAGTTGGAGTTAAACATATAACTATTTATCCTTGATGCTGCTTTGATAATCTTTGCTGGATCTTCATGTTGATGCGGAGTTATGTATAACCATTGGTTGTCTCCATGTATATACCGGTTGTCACCATGTACTAGTTAGATATAAACCTCTAGTATACCGGTTGTAGTATAAACAACTTTGAAGTCACACCGGTAGAAAATATGAACATATGTGTGTATGTGTTTCATGAATGAGAACATATGATGAATTCATTACAATCATCATCAAGCCAACAATATCCCCTTTTGGCATTGATGGCAACACTTAGAAATTTTTATAGGAATACCGCTAAGTGTGCTTACAAAAAAATGTTATACACATATACATATACTCCTCCTTACTACATACATCCTACAAAATTTTCAAAAATACACATACATATTTCTAATCCCTTTGACAACAATCCCAAATTAAAAAGCAATATATATATATATATATATATATATATATAGAAAAGTTTGTATCAAAATGTTTTACATATACAAAAAACTTGAAAAACTGAATCAAGATTCATGCATTAAAGTTCCTCTTCAACTATGATAAGGAATGTTTCCATGTCTCTAGCACGTTCTCAGTGTACTCAAGTGTAGACATAATTTGTGTATGGAACTCTTCCAAGGAATCAAGTGCATAGGTTTCTAGAGTAGCTAAAATAGCTTCTGCATTCTTGTAGGATCTCTGTAGTATGTCCACTTGGGATGTGAGTAGAGTCTTCAATTCCTTCAGTGACCAGAGTCTTTTTGCTTTCTCAAGATCATAGTTATCCAACCTATTGTGCAAATCATCCACATATTTGCTAAAAGAAAAATAGAATCTTGAAGTGGTACATATGCATTGCATATCTTTTCTAGCTCTTGCTCTGTTTCAGTTTGCCTGTTATTGATATCAAAATAAAATAATGAAACATTAGAAGTAGATGGAAGATATTTTCCTCCTGTTTCAATAGCTTTGTTTAACAAATCTTTATTAAAAGATAGAGCAAGTTTTCCTGTATCAATTTCTTTCATAAGCTGCTCTCCATGCTTCTTCCTATAACTCTTCTCAGCACAAGTTTGTGCTACTTCTTCAAGTGACTTAATTTGATCAGATGCATCAGCAACCAATTGACCAAGTTTTCTAATAGGGGTTGTCAGATGTCCTGTAGCAGTTTCCAGTAGTAGACTAGATAGAATATCTACAACATCCTGAATGGTGTCAGCTTCCATTCTTTGTTCTTTAAGTCTCTTCTTGTGTGCTCTAGATTGCATGATAGTTGCAATCTTCATCATTTCAGATGCACTCATATTATCAACAATTATAGGCCCTAAGATTCCTAATGAGTCATCATCATCTTCATCGGTTTGTTGTATGACTAATGTTTTTACTAGTTCAGAAGATGTTACCTTAACAATTGATTTCTCTTGTCCTTTCTCCATTTCCTGTTCAGAGATCTGAGTATCAATGTTTTAATTAGATTCCTTTTGAATGTCTTGTGAAACCGGTGAGGATTGGGGTTTCTCAGGTTGTTCCTTTGCTGGTGGAATTTCCACTCTTGGTTGAGTTGCCAGTTTCTAAACTGAAGTAACCTATGATTCAGTGATTTCAGGTTGCTGCATATCTGGTGCAGTAATGTCTCCAGATAGATCTACAACATCCTTAATCTCATCAACAAGTATGACTCATTGGACAATAGTGTCATCCTTTTCTTTGATAGGATAGATAACATCAACTTGTACAATTTATTCCTCATCCATTTCAGGTCGATCAATAGTATCTTGCTCATCCTTAGAGGAATGTATAATATCTTCCATATGTTTGATATTATGAGCAATCTGATGAGTCTCAGTCTCAACGGGTTGTACCTTTCCACTGATTAGCTTCAATCTTCTTGTTTTGTAAGCAAAATGAACTTTGTACTTATCAACCAATTCATTCAGCTCATCCTTTGACAAATTAGGAAAATATTGCACAAATATATCATCTGTAATTTCTTTTTTCTTTCTTTATTGCTTCCTCTGATTTGTTCAAAATAATAGTATACAAGGAATTAGAGATATCCTTTTCAAGAACATGAGGTACTCTATTATAATGGCACAAATAATTGATTACCTGTTGAATAATTTATTCCTTTTCATCTTCACTAAATGAATCAAAATGTTCTTTGAAATTATCAAATTTGTTTCTTCCTAATGTCTTTATTGTCCTCTCAAAGGTAGTCTTAGGCTTGTAAGTTGAGATATCAAAAAGCATAGTTGCCTTTGGCACTTCCTTCACTAGTTTGACTATTTTACCAGTTGCTTTCATCTTCTTGGGTTCTTCCTTAGTGTCAGTACCTTCAGATTTTTCTTGGAGAATTAGTTTCTGACCTCTTTTCTTTGATGCACTCTCCTTCTGTGTATAAAATTTAGGTTCTGGTTCCTTTTTGGTTTGGACACTTTGTGTCACTCTTGTACTTTTCATCATCGAAGGTTCTTGTTCAACCTTCTTCTTCTTACCTTTACCACTTGTGGTAGGAACAATACTAGTTTCATCTTGTGCAGTTTGAACTTCAACTGTATCCAATTTTACCTTCTTTTTATTCTTTGGAGATGCCAACAAGTTATTGACAAAACCAATTAGTAAGTCATAGTTAACCTCATAACTCATATCTTCCATTTCTTCTTCTCTAGGCTCAATTGCCTCCATCAAACATAAATCAGTGGTAACTATGAAAATAATGTCCTTAGCAAAGTGTTTTACCACATCCTCAGGCAATCTTACTCTCATGCTCATTTTCTTCTGAATTTCATTGAAGTATTTGTTCATTGCAGTAGAAAAGGTATTCTTCACAGCCTTGATACTATTCTTAATCTTGGTAGATACAGGTAGATCCTTAGAGCATTCAAGATCACCTATTCCCAGTAGGAAATTATGGAAATAAAAGAATAGACCGATCGATAACTGTCCAAATTTAAACTTTAGACTACTATCCTTCTTGATAATCTAAAGATTTAACAATAATTGGCTCCTTGTGGCCTCACATAGGTCATAATTAGTATTTTCAGCTATCATCTTGTAAGCAGTTGTACCACTGCGGATGGAACACTATTTAATCTGCTAGAGTAGAATACCCGATAGCCTATAGCCATAACTGCCAACTTTACCGCTGGGTCCCTGATGTTATTGACAGAAAAAGAACGCCCATCAAATGTTGATCTGGTTAGAGTGTTTACTGTCTCTTTTGAAATACACCTCAGCTTACATACTTCACCGGTTGAGTAAAAACCAATTACAACTTGAATAGCTTCATTGGTTATAGTATGAGTCCTTTGCAAATACATGTTTTCCCCATGAACTTGACTCAAAATAATTCGGATATGTTCTTCTTCAAAATCTTCCAGAAAGTAAGCTGTGTTATGAAAACCTTTTTCATATACCCTAATATATTCTGTTTGAATATTTCCATTTTCATCGCAAAGGGATTTTAACTGAGAATATATCGACAATGATCCTAAATCCTCAATCTTGTAATCAATGTAGCTGGACAAATCTCCTTTCATTATAACACCACTAGGAACTTGTGATAAAACATTATAAGACACAATTCATTCCTCTTTTACAACTTCCATAGGTTGATATGTAATCATCAATTTCTCTACTATTTTAGAAGACGATGCCATTCTAGATAAACTAGATTCGAAGCAGGATTTTTGAAAGAAATACCCTATTTCACGCATGCTACCTCGTTTACCAGTTGAATACTCAAGTCCACACCAGTTCAGTCTTCACCAACCTTCAAATTAGCTTGATTACTCAAATCACAATGCAACTTTGACTAAAATCAGTGAACAATCCTTTCTTAGCTCTACAAGCACTCAAAAATTCTTTCTTGTATGCGTTAGGGTAAAAATAACAAAGTGAAAAATCGCTTTTATCCTTTATACCTACTACATTAAATACTCACCCATTAGGGTTACAAACCCTAATTACACTACTTAATGATACATAGATGTAAAACCGGTTGATAACTGATTGACAAAAAGTTATCAAAATTTCATGCATTCAAACTCTCTTACCGCTCATTCATTTCAAGGGGTCCGAAGGTAGATTTACCATTATGCTCCCCTTAGCCATATTGAAAAGGCTTAATTCACTGGTGTAGGATTCTCCACACTTGGTGAAGGAACAATTTCTTCTCCAGGTGAGTCATCACTCTTCTTCTTCCATATTCACTTCATTTCTTCTCCGATTTCTTCAACATTAACTTTCTGCTTTCCTTTCTGATCTTTAGAAGGATTGACCAGTTTGGTCTTTTTGGATCTACAAAATTTTTCCATGTGTCCTAGTTTATGACAATGATAGTAGGCCATACCAGATGATCTCCAAGGTTCTACATTACCTCTCCCAGTTCTTCTTTTGCAATTCATAGCCACATGACCAAAGTTATTATAGATGGTGCAAATGACATTTGTTACCTTTTCCATCTCAAATGGACTAAACTGGTTGCCGTAGGGTCTTTGCCAGTTCATGTTGACCTGGTTGTCAAAATTTCTTATCCAGTTGCCATTTGGTCTTGAATGCATATGTGGTACAAGATTATTCACTCCATATCTACATTCAACTGATCTATGCCCATACATTTTACATGTGAAGCAATGACCTTCAAATTTCTTGGACACATACCTGGCATTAATATTGTAGCTTGCATTTCTATTAGGTTTGTCTCTAAAAACATTTTCAGTGTGACCAGGTTTATGGCAAACAAAACAAACAGGTTTAAAGACCTTCTTACTAGTAGGATTTTGGACCTTAGGAGCATATTTGTTCTTAAGAGTGTTGCTCTTGGTACCAAAGGATTCACCTTTTTCAGAGGTGTGAAAACCAAGTCCAGAAGTATCACCATTCATCCTTTGTGATAGAATTTTCTCTTCTAGCAAGGTAGAATTTTTGTTGAACTTTTCCAATTTCCCATTCGCTTCAGTGAGTTGTCTGGTGAGATCTTCATTATGTTTTGACAATTTCCCTCTTAGAGATGATGCTAATTCAAGATCTAGTTGTAGGTTCTCTTTTTCTTCTCTTTGTGAATTCAAATACTCATGCAAGGTAGCATTCTGTTACTTAATCTTGGCAATCTCATGATCTCTTTCCTTGATGAGATCTTTAGTAGTTCTCCTAGCTTCCAGTTCCTGAATCATGTGGATAATAAGACCTTCTAACTCTCTCCTTAGATTTATCTTTTCACTGTTTAGTTTTTCAACTTTATTAGCTAAAGCATCAATATTGGCCTCATCTGAAGAACTATTATTAGATATTTCTAACAGTTGTTCAGTTAGCTCTCTCATTTTGACTTGAGAAGATTTTAGTTTGACCCTTAGGGTTTCAAGCTCATTCCTACTAGCCTCAAGCTCTGTAGCCATCTCAAAGTAACTCATATCCCCCATGGTAGCTTTAGGGTTCCCTTCCAAGTGATTAGGCTTTAAAGAAGTTAGGCTTTGATACCATTTGATGGACTTGTAAAGAACTGAGAGGGGGGGGAGGGTGAATCAGTGACACAAAAAATAGTATTCCTTTAAACACTGACCAATAGATAAACTGAACAATTTTGTTAAACAATATGCATGAAATTAAAAATGATATAACATCATCCACAATAAGTAAAAAATCCACCATAACACAAGTTTTTATACGTGGAAAACCCAAATAGGTAAAAACCATGGTGAGATGGGACTCACAAGTTAACTATCTGTAGTAATAGATAACTGACTGGTTAGGATCTACAAAGTGCTCTACTAGGAGTGATTCCTGTTAAAGATCCCAAAGATTAGTTAAAAGGTAGTACCCTGTAAGGAGTAACCTCAGTGGAGGATTTTTGAATCCAAACTAATGGATCACTTGGTTACAGAATTTGAACAATGAAGCTTGTTAGAGCTTACCCGGTTAGGGGATTTGACTGTTGCAGTGATTAGAAAACAACAGATGATATGATCTAGTAGTAGCACAAATTGCTTGCATAGATCCTCTACTACACACTTAACACTTCTTTATCAACATACTTTGTGACTTAACACTTATGCCTTCACACATAACATACCACTCTCGCTCATACAAAATAATTTCTTGTGATGTCAATATATAGACATTTAGATTTCATGTCAGCCTTTAGAAATCATAATACAATTACCTAGGTGTAGTGTATCTAGTCAAGTGATCATAACTTATCACAAAAATAACGCCAAATCTTGTTGGTAAGAATAACTCATCATGACTTGTGATAACTCATCACATAATCAATGAATACTGGTTGGAACAATCAATACCAGTTAGAGTTAAACATATAAACCGTTTATCCTTGATGCTCCTGTGATAATCTCCACTGGATCTTCATGTTGATGCAAAGTTATGTATAACCACTGGTTGTCTCCATGTATATACCAGTTGTCACCATGTACCGGTTAGATATAAACTTCTAGTATACTGGTTGTAGTATAAACAAATTTGAAGTCACACCGGTAGACAATATGAACATATGTGTGTGTATGTGTTTCATCAATGACAATATATGATGAATTCATTACAATCATCATCAAGCCAACACTTCTATCTAAAATTTATTAAAATCTAGAAAGTTAGTAGTACATTTCATCCTATTGACATATTTCATTTACTCAACTAATATCAACATTATCTAATTGTTTGCTAAGTCTAGTGTGTTGGAAATTTGAAGGATCTGATTATGTGTTGCATTGATGTTTTGCCATTGATGTCAACACTAGTTGCTTTGGCTATTTACCGGTATCTGGTTGGTCATGGTAGGATGATTGGTTTCTGGTTGTTATGATTAGGTTGATCCGATATACTCTAGTATGTTTTAGCTTAGATATGCTATTCATGCTACTTAGATATATGTTCAGTTAGTTGATATTGATTTGGTGATCAGATGCTATCTTATATGCTGGTAAGCCTAGTTTATTGATTCGGTGAGGGTTTCATCGGCAGAGCTTTGTTGAAGATATTTTGATATTATGCATAAGTGGTGTTGGTGTGGCTTCTAGTAGGTTCTCAGAATGCACATGGTTAACATGTTTGTGTTCCAGTTGATTAATGGTTTTGCATTTAGCACCGGACCTATTATGTACTATCTAGGTTTTGGACCAGCTTAATGTAATGTGTTGTTGGGACTTCTCGATGTGTTTCTGGGATGACTTATGGGATGGATGATATCTGACATGTTTTATAATTATGTAATAGGTTTTATTGTCTAGGTGGCCAACCTAATTGTTTAAGGTCAAGGGTTTGTATATATATGTGTATGATCTCATTGTAAATCATGGTATGCAAGCGAATAATGTAATAATCATTCATGCAGATTATTTGGTCGATCATAGGTGATTGAGTTGGGTTTATGCAAGAGGTTTAAGACCTTTGGTATTGAGCTTAACCAAAACTATACTTAGGCATATGAGATTCTATTATTGGAGTTCATTCTTCCTTTCAGATTGTAGTTTGGATTTCTATGTAGTCAGTGAGACTCTTTTTGTAATGAGTAATGTAATCTAGGCTGTTGGCCTTCCTGCAAGTGCAGACCCTCAATTTGTAATCACATACTTACTGGAGAAGTATTATCTTATTGTGGGTAGGCTTACCACCATGGTTTTTCCCTTTACCGGGTTTTCACATACAAATCTTGGTGTTATGTGGATGGTAACTATTCACTAATTGTTTGTTCTACTTAATTGGTATATCTGCTATTTTGGTAATTGGTTTATGTATTTCGGTATTGATCTTATGTGTTCCAGTAATAAAGTTTTGATTTCTTAAGGTTCTGGTAATCTAGTGACAACTGATTCAACCCCCGCCTCTTAGTTGTCCTCTGGTTATTTTATCTGTCTAACAATTGGTATCTGAGCTCTAGTCCTCTCTATAGAAGCTTAACCTCTCGAGGAAGATCCTATGGTGTCTAATAGTTTAAGTTCATCTAGTTCATCTGTAGCTGTCTTTCGGAGAGAAATTCCTTGGCTTGATGAAAAAAATTACAGAGTATGGAAGTTTCAGATGGAGAATCATTTGAAATGTCTTGGTAAGGAAATCTGGGAGATCACTGAGAATGGTGTAACCCCTTTTAATCCGACATCTAGCAATCATTCTCTGACAAACTTGGATAAGGATCTTGAGAATGATTGTGGAGCTATACAAGCCCTCTTGTGTGCACTTTCTAATCAACAAATAATGCGATTGAATGACAAATCAACAACAAAATCTATATGGGACAAGTTGGAGCTTCTAAATGAAGGTGACCCTACTGTTAAGACTGCTAAACTTGATGGTTACCAGGTGAGAGATGAAAATTTGAAGATGGAAGAAGATGAAAGGATTACTGCATTTATGGAAAGGGTAAATGAAATTGTCATGGGAATTCAATGTTGTGGTGGATCTTTGAGTGAAGATGAAATAGTTTCTAAAGTTTAGAGAGCTTTACCATGAACTTATAGGATGAAGGCTACTGCGATTAATGGATTGAGAACAATGGCTAATACTTCTGTGAATAGGGATACCTTGGTTAGGAAATTATCAGCTTTTGAGCTTGAAGAATTTGGAAATGGATAGACAGAACTGGATAGACAAGTGCATGAGCTATTATTAATTGGCAAGCAAGATTGGAAAGATTTGTATGCAAAGGAATTGGAAGATATGAAGAGAGAAGATGAAGAATTTGAGCAACTTGAAGCCCTATTTGCCAGAAGAGTACCTAAAGGATCGGTAGGAAGTAAGTATGAATGAAAATCACCCTTAAAATGTTTTGCATGTAATAAGATAGGTCATTTTGCATCTAGATATCCTGAAAGGAATTCAAGATTTGAAGAAAGAGCTAGAAGATCTTTTAAGCCTAATCTTGAATATCAGAGCAAGCATAAGTACAAGAGAAACAAAGATAAATCATGTTGCTTTGCGGATGAGGAAGGTGTGACTGATTTTCATGATGAACCGACACAAGACTCTGCTAGTGGTTCCAACAATGGAAAGGAATGGGTCTTCCTGGCTATCAAGGAAGATGATTTGGTACTGGAAGATAATATACCTAAAGAAAAGGCCCTTGCTGCTAAAATTGAAGATAAGAATGAATGGGTAATAGACAATGGTTGTTCACATCATATGACTGGAGATAAAAGGAAGTTTCTATCTTTTCAATAATTTGATGGTGGTCTGGTTAGATTTGGAGATGAAAAAGCATTTATGACCAAAGGAAGAGGAACTATATAATTAGATGGTAAGCATAGTACTGATAATGTTTATTATGTTGAAGGTTTAAGGCATAATCTTTTGAGTGTAGGACAGTTGGTGGATAAGGGATTTCAATTGTAATTCAAGGATGGAAAATGGAAGATCATTAATAGATCTAGATTGGAGATTTCTATTGGTACTTAGACACAAGGTAATATATTTCATTTGAATTCTAGTGAGAAGACATGTTTGATTTCACAAATTCATGAGAGTTGGCTTTGTCATAAAAGGCTATGTCATGTGATTTTTGATTGCATGGTAAATATCAGTTCAACTAAGGCAGTTAGAGATATACCTAAGATTGTGAAGCCCTATAATCCAGTATGTAAAGAATGTCAAATGGAAAAACAGGTCAGAATCTCTTTTAAGAGTATACAAGACAAATCTAATGATGTTCTTGATCTTATTCATACTGATTTTTGTGGTCTTGCTAGAATCAAAAGTTTTCAAGGTGATAGATATTCTATGCTAAACATTGATGATTATTCTAGAATGATGTGGGTTACTTTTCTACGAGAAAAATATGAGGCTTTTGAAAAGTTTAAAATCTTTAAAGATAAGGTTGAAATTGAGACATGATTGAAGATTAAGTTCTTAAGGTTAGATCATGATGGAGAATTCACATATGGTCAGTTTAATAACTTTTTTGAGAAGCATGGCATAAGGAGACAATTTTGTACTCCCTGGACACCTTAGTAGAATGGAGTTATGGAAAGAAAGAACATAACTATCTTGGATGCTGCTAGAACCATGATGATGGAAGCTAATCTACCTCATATCTACTAGAGAGAAGCAATGAGAACATCAGTTTATACATTCAACATAGTTCATATCAAAGGAGAAACTGATAAGATACCTTATGAGTTATGGTTTGGCAATACACCTACATTTAAGTACTTCAGAATATTTGGTAGTAAATATTATATTAAGAGAGATGATTTCATTGGTAAGTTTGATCCTAGATGTGATGAAGGAATATTTCTTGGCTATTCTAATAAAAGAAAAGTATATAGATGTTATAACAAAAGATTGTAGAGAATTGTGGAGAGCACTAATGTCAAGGTGGATGAGCAGAATAGAAGTCAAATAAGAATTTATGAGAAAGAACCAATAGTGGAAATGATCATAGTTGAACCGGTAACACCTTTACCAGAACAAAATACTGAACCAGTTAATCAGACAATATCAAAAAATTCAACAGTAACTAAAGATCAGGGAAGAGGAACAGAGTTAGAAGACTCCAAGGTATGTAAGGTTGAATCATTCAGAAGATCAGATCATTGGGGATACAAACAATGCAGTGATGACAAGAAGAAGATTGGCAACTGATGAGGTATGTTTAATTTCTCAAGTTGAACCGATGTCAATAACTGAAGAATGTAAAGATGAATGTTGCATAAAAGCTATGGAAGAAGAATTATATGAGATAGAAAAGAATAACACTTGGATTTTAGTTCCCCGGACTAAAAATAATAATGTTATTGGAACTAAATGGGTTTTTAGGAATAAACTAAATGAAGATGGACAAGTTGTGAGGAATAAAGCTAGATTCGTTTGTAAAGGATATTATCAGAAGGAAGGAATTGGTTATGGTGAAACATTTGCACTTGTAGCTAGGATTGAAGCTGTAAGTTTATTTCTTGCCTATGTTGCACAAAAAAACTATAAGGTTTATCAGATGGATGTTAAGTGTGATTTTTTGAATGGGGATCTTGATGAGGAAGTTTATATTGAGAAACTTGATGGCTTTTCACTTTCAGATGATAAAAATATGGTTTCCAAGTTAAAGAAAGCCTTATATGGATTGAAACAGGCACCTAGAGCTTGGTATGCAAGGTTGGACAAATATCTTTTAAAAATTGGTTTCACTAAAGGTAATGCTAACAATAATATATATTATAAATTCATTGACGATGATATACTAATTATTGAGGTCTTTGTTGATGACATCATTTTTGGAGGTGAAGATAAGTTGTGCATGGAATTTTCTAACAATATGGAGAATGAATTTGAGATGTCTATGATTGGGGAAATGAAATTTTTCTTAGGTTTGAAGATTACTCAAACTGATAAAGGCATTTTCATTTGTCAAAATAAGTAGGCTAGAGAGTTGTTGAAGAAATTTGGCATGGAAAATTCTAAACCAGTTAGTACTCCTATGGTTACAAGTGAGAAATTGACAAAGAAAGATGAATCAACACTGGTAAATCCTACAAGATACAAGTCTATGATTGGAGGTCTGCTATATTTGACTCAGACTAGACTGGATATAATGAATACAGTTTGTATTGCTTCAAGATATCAAAGTGATCCTAGAGAAAATCATGAGAGTGTAGTGAAAAATATTTTTAGATACTTACAAGGGACATTTGAATATGGTCTATGGTATCCTAAAGATGATGAGTTTACTTTATGGGCATATACAGATGCAGATTGGGTAGGTGATGTTGATGATCAAAAAAGTACTTCTGGTTGAGCTTTCTTTCTTGGAAGGAAACTTATTTCATCGATCAACAAGAAACAATCATGTACTTCCTTATCTACTACTGAAGCTGAGTATGTTGTTGCTGCTACTAACTTTACACAAGCTCTATGGATGAAGAAAATGTTAAAGGACATAAAAGTGAGGATATAAAAGTGCATTGCAATGAACTGGTAGTTATTCATTGTGATAACTTTGCTACTATAGACATATCAAAGAATCCAGTATTCCACTCTAAGACAAAGCACATATTTATTAAGTATAACTTTTTGAAGGAAAAGGTGGAAGAAAAAGAAGTTAGATTGGTTTATGTGAACACTAAAGAGAAGATTGTAGACATCTTCACTAAACCTTTGCCTAAAGAATTATTTGAGTACCTCAGAGATAGATTAGGGGTTTTTGCCCCTCTAGAAGAAAATTGATTGATGCTATCTGGCATCAATCTGATATGCATTGTTAGAGCTATTATTCATTTCAGATTGATGTGGTGATGCTACTACTAAGGGGGAGTAGTTATTATTGTGATTTAGTGGTTTATGATTTTGTTTTGATATTTATGTCAGATCTTTGGCATTGATGTCAAAAGGGGAGAGATATTCATGTGAAAAACTTAAGGAGTTATATACATTAGGGGGAGAAATTTGTAGAACTTAATTGTGATATCATCTACATGGAGAGTATGGATCAAAAGTTCATTGCTATATTATTGTGTGGGAGATTTGTTTTGCATTTCTTGGCACTTGAATGTTTTTCACATCTAGTGTTGCCATCAATGCCAAAGGGAGAGATTGCTGGCAATTTGGAGGAATTGATTTTGTGTTGCATTGATGTTTTGTCATTGATGTCAACACTAGCTATTTTGGTTGTTTACCGGTATCTAGTTGGTCTCGGTAGGATGATTGGTTTCTGGTTGGTATGATCAGGTTGATCTGGTATACTCTGGTATGTTTTGGCTTAGATCTTCTATTCAGGCTACTCGGATTTATGTTCAGTCAGTTGGTATTGATTTGGTGATCAGATGCTATCTCATATGCTGGTAAGCCTAGTTTATTGATTCAGTGAGGGGTTTACCAACAAAGCTTTGTTGAAGATCTTATGATATTATGCATAAGTGGTGTTGGTGTGGCTTCTAGTAGGTTCTCAGGATGCTGATGGTTATCATGTTCATGTTCTAGTTGATCGTTGGTGTTGCATTTAGCACCATACCTATTCTGTACTATCTAGGTTTTGGATCGGCTTAATGTAACATGTTGTTGGGACTTCTCGATGTGTTTCCAGGATGACTTATGGGTTGGATGATATCCAACATGTTTTATAATTATGTAATAGGTTTTACTATCTGGGTGGCCGACCTAATTGTTTAAGGTTGAGGGTTTGTATATATATGTGTATGATCTCATTGTAGATCATGGTATACATGAGAATAATGTAATAATCATTCATGTAGAGGATTTGTTTGATCATACGTGAGCGAGTTGGGTTTATGCAAGAGGTTTAAGACCTCTAGCATTGAGCTTAATAAGAATTTTACTCAGGCATAGGAGATCCTATTATTGTAGTTCATTCTTCCTTCCGGATTGTAGTTTGGATTTATATGTAGTCAGTGAGACTCCTTTTGTAATGAGCAGTGTGCTCTAGATTGTTTCCCTTCCTGTAAGTGCAAACCCCTCAATTGTTATCACATACTTACTGCAGAAGTATTATTTGAGTGTGGGTAGGCTTCCTGCTGTGGTTTTTCCCTTCACCTTTTTTTCCACATACAAATCTTAGTTTCATGTGGATGCTAACTATTCTCTAAATGTTGGTTGTGCTTAATTGGTATATCTTCTATTTTGGTAATTGGTTTATGTATTTTGGTATTGATCTTATGTGTTTTGATAAGAAAGTTTTAATTTCTTAAGGTTCCGGTAATCCGGTGACAACTGATTAGCCCCCCCCCTCTTAGTTGCCCTTCGGTTATTTGAACTATCAAACATAGTGCACTTCTTCGCGATATCCTCCCTTGCACACACTATCAGAGGTTCAAAGTAAACATGATAGAGACTACACTTACCACAAAATGAGGGCCCACAATACTCAACATTCAGAATGACCACTATAGACATCAACAACAAAAGAGAAAGTCCAAAAAGAAAGGATCATCGAATTCAATGTTAAATCACGAAAAGTTGTCAGCACAATCAACAAGAAATAAAGTGCGACAAGTGTCACCATAAAGAACAAAATAGAGGAAAGAAGAATTTAAATTATTTAAATGGTGTTATTATAATTTTTACTACTATGAAAAATTATTTTTACTACTTAAACATAACACTATAAAATGATTCTAATTACTTGTAAGAGAAATGAAACTAATATAATCATAAGGCTTGTAAAATAATTTAAATATTTAATCTTTAGTAGTAAATCTAACATGCTTGTAAGATACTAAATATTTTGAAAGAAAAACTATAGTTGTAGATTACCAATTCCTTGATATAAAATCTATTTAATATTAGAAATTGAAATGAATCTAATTACTTTAAAAAATATTACTTATTTCAGAGAAGGCTTAAACAAGTCTAACAAAGAATTGTTTTGATACAATTAATATCATTGTGAAAAAGGGAAACCAACTTTTAATAAGTTACTACCCTTGAAAATTATTACTAAATGCTTCAAGAAGGTAAGTTAAATTTAATAAGTACTATTTTCTTTAAATAAATCGACTACTTGGGATTAGAGAAAACTTTAAGAAACACCACCCTAAAAAATGGTGTATAATATTGGCGAGTTTTTTTGTTACTCGGAGATCAAACATTTAATTTAATTTTAGTGATTTTTTTATTTTTCATTGAAACCTAATATAAATTTGGTTGGCGAATTTCTTGAAATCAGCAAAAATCAGTAGAAAAAGTTGATGAATATTTATCTTTCTTTTCAAATATAAAATATTTTTTTGGTGAGTCAAACATTTGATATAAACCAAAAAATATTTTTCATGAGCCAATTTTTGAAATATAAAACTATAAAGTTTAACTTGGCGAAGCAATGTTTCTAGTAAAACATTTTTTTTTACTAGCGAATTAAATTAGTAAGCCCAAAAATAATTAATAATGGCAAAGAATGGCTTTGTAAGTACCATTTATGGGTTTGTATTAATTCTGCATAATGCACTTTGAAGACCTAGATTTATTACTCAAGTCTTGGCTTTCTTGTTTCATATTGTTAGTTGGTTGAGGCATCATAAATGCAAAATACAATAAAGATGGTGTGGCTCAAACATAATAGAAGTTTTGGAGGTTGAGCTTAGTTGTCATTATGTTGGGGAGTTGAAAACTTGTGTGGAGTTTCTTTAAATTCTATAGCATGTTGACATTGAACTCATTCTTATCGATGAATTTTTCAGCCTTAGTGTGAGTTTGGAGAATGCTTGGCATTGATCAACCCATCAGATTGCGATGCAAGAGGTGACAAATGGCCTTCTTGGGAACAATTTTAGGCCTTAGATTGAAATGTATCACCAAGAGCCATCAGTTTCCATTTATCTAGCAACTGGAATTAGAATCCATCAAGATGGTGCTCGACCAAGATTTTATGGTTTATGAAAACTGTTACCATGGCAACATGGATATTTCATCTAGGTTTTTGGCTTCACTATTGCACTTGGGGGCAGGAAGGTTGATATCCGTATTTTTCTTCAGGAGGTGTTTGACGAAGACTTCCCAATTGATGACTTGGATGTTTCATTGTGGGTATAAATTGGAATTGGCATTCCCTAAGCGAGCGACATTCACAAGCTATATGAGAGTTTCGAGCCAGTCATCCATTAGCCATTTATCATGGGCTTGAATAACAGGGCTCTAGGTTGTCATCAACACTAGGCAATGATAGGATGTGACTTTCTTTGGAGGATCAAATCACTAGAGGCATTGGACAACTTCGACTGGCTAAGTCATTTCTCAAAGCTTGTGTGGGATGGAGTTTTCTAGTTTGGTGATGGTGTAAGATTTCTCCCTCTCCTTTGTGGTTGAGATTGGCTATATATATGCGTAGCCTATTATATATGGTCAGGATTTTAGATTTTTCTATGTAATGTCTTGGTCCATTTTATTATTATATGGATAATAGCTTGTATTCAGTGATAGGGTTTTTTGTTGGTGGGATTGCAAATGGGGATTGTTTTTGGTTTGGGTCAACAACAATCTTTGTCATGGCTACAATGCTCTAATCAAAGTAAGTTTTGATTTACTATACATTTTTGATATTATGAAATTTAATATTTCTACATTTGATTTTATGAAATATAATCTTTTCACATAATGGTTTATTGATTAAAAAAATAAAAAATAAAATGGATGTTTTATAACCAACCGATTGATATTACGTGTAATCAGCTTTATTTAACTTTGCTTTCACCCTCCATTGGTCTATAAAAAGATTGCAAAAAACCCTTGTCCATAGAGGAGTTGGAAAGCTTGGTCGAGGAATTGAAGTTGTTAATAGCTTCACAAATGATAGATGAAATAGCAGAAGAATAAATTTTTGATTACACACAAAATGTGAATCTACCATAAGAGAAAGAGACTAATTTTCTTAGTACTATTATGAAGATGGAAGAGGATAAATTATTAGTTATAAGAGAATTGCAAACTCTGGGTCTTAAAGAGCCATTACACTAATATCAAGTATCACATTCCACTGAGCAGAAAATAGAAGATGGAGTTCAACAAAATCAGAACCCCATAGATAGCTTTTTACAAAGCAATTTTAAGACTATGAAGGAAATCAATCTCTTTGATAATAGTGTTTCGCAAGTATTGGGGTTGGAAGAACTTCTTCATCACAATAAATAAATTCTTCTGAATAATCAGGAAGTAGAAGGTTTGGAGAACTATAATCAAAGAGTAACTTCTTTCCTAAGCTCCCAATAGGATTTAGGATCACAAGAACAAGCGAACAAAGGTTTTGATTTCTCCCAACCTTTAGCAATTTTACAATCACTTGCTGTAAGAAAGATAGATATAAAAACTCCTAAACCAAGGGGTAGGAAGCCAAAAATGAATAAAACGAAAGAAGAAATAGAGGCAGGGACACAATCCACTCTTGATAGGAAATTCTCATCCACAAGAAAGATGAGGAGAACTCAAGGTTCTCCTTGTCAGCAATGAAGATAATCTCTTGGAATGTCAGAGGAATTAATACCTCTAACAAAAGAGGTAGAATCAAGCAATAGCACGATTCTTCACAAGCAGATATCATCTTAATTCAAGAGACCAAAATTTCACAAGACAATTTCCATAAAACAATAGATAAATGGACCAGATGGAAATCAGTTCAAGTTGAGGCAATAGGAGCATATAGAGGCCTTATTACCCTTTGGAACCCAAAAACAACAAACATTTAAGTTCTAAAGAAAGACAATAATTGGCAGTTTTTTAATTAACTTGATAAATGTATATGGACCAACTTCCACGCAAGACAAAAAAAGAACATGGACAACTCTTACTTCGGCCATTTAGTAGTAATCAAAATTTTGTTATAGGGGGAGATTTTAATGTAATAACATCTGCACCAGAAAAGAAGGGTGAAATAAGCCCCCCCATTAAAACCATTGAAGATTTTAATGCTTTTATTCATGATAATGCCTTATTAGATGTTGTGCCTCAAAAAGGTCTTTTTACTTGGACAAATAGATGAGCAAATTTACTTTAGATTGCAGAAAGGTTGGATAGGCTTATGGTATCACAATGCTGGAGGATTCAAGATTTTGACATCCAATCATAAATTTTGTCATTTATAGGCTTAGATCATTTTCCTATCTCACTGAATATCTTGAAGAGATCACAAACATTAGTTTACAAGCACATGCCCTGTTTCAAATTTAAAAAAATGTGGCTATGCCACCCACATTTTATACCATTATTAAGACAATGGTGGGTTAGTGCACCATATTCTAGAGGCACCAAGATGTTCCAATTCAATAAAAATATGCAATATGTGTAATTCCCAATTAAAATATGGAACATACGAGTTTTCAAAAACCTTTTTTTTCACAAAAAGAAATCGTGGAAAATGAGTTATCCTGGATAAATGAACTTATCATAAAGCAAGGGCTGGATTTGGTTACTTTCGATAAGCGAAAATAACTTCAAGATGATTGGGTCAAAGAATTGAGAAAAAGAGAGGAAATATATTGGAGGCATAAATCTAGTGAACTATGGCTCAAGGAAGGTGACAAAAACACTAAGTTCTTCCATATGTTAGATAAGCTAAAAGAGTAGCAAACACAATCTTCTCCATTAAAGAATTTAACTCCGAAAAGGTTATTTCAGATGTTCAAGGCATTTAAGAAGAGGGAGTCCAATAATTCAAAAAACTTCTTGCTCCTCCTCTTTCACCCCCTCCAAATGCAAGGGAAAAAAACAAGCTACTAGACTCCATCCCTACCGGGGTTACCTCACAAGATAACCACTTTTTAATGGCTCCTTTCACCATGTTGGAAATCCAGAAAGTGGTTTTCTCCTTAGCACCAGATAAAGCTCCTAGTCCAGATGGGTTTACTCCCTTATTCTTTTAGAAATGTTGGGATGTCATTTGTTTTGATCTCTTGGCAGCTATAGAAGAATCTAGGAAAAGTGCCTCAATTCTCAAAAACTTCAATTCCACTAACATTGCTATTATCCCCAAGAAAAAGGATCCTGATACCTTTGCAGATTTTAGACCCACATCACTTTGCAATACTATTTATAAGATCATCTCCAAAGCCATATACTTGAGACTCCAACATTTAATAGTAAAAATCATTTCTCCAGAGCAGGGTGGCTTTGTTTCAAGAAAGAAAACATTGGAAGGTGCATTGGTAGCACACAAAGTGTTACATTCTATAAATCAAAGTCAATCACCAACACTTGTAATCAAACTAGACATGATGAAATCTTATGATAAAGTTAACTGGTCCTTACTCAAAGTACTTAGGAAGTTTGGGTTTGCAGACAAATGGTGCAAATGGATCAAAGCATGTATATCATTTGCTTCCTTTTCAGTTATTATCAATGGAGTTCCATCACGTTATTTTGCTACTTCACAAGGCATCAGACAAGGAGATCCCTTATCTCTTTTTTTGTTCACTATTATGGCAGAAACTTTCAGTAGGATAATTAAATTGAGAAAGAAAAAGGGGTTGTGGCAAGGAGATAAGATTACAGAAACATCCATCTCAATTACTCACTCACTATTTGCTGATGATACCCTTCTATTTGGTCGAGAAGTTGTCCAAGAAGACAAACAACTCAAAGAAATTCTAAACTTATATACCTCAGTCTTAGCGCAAAAGATCAATGCTTAGAAATCTAAGGTATTCATTCTAAACACAAATGAGGTTATCTTAAAGAGAATTGTCAAGATTTTAGGATTCACATTAGAAGAAATTCCCTCCACATATTTGGGCATCCCTTTCTTTGTGGGATCCAATAAACCAAGTTATTGGAAAATGGTAATCGAAAGTCAGAAACAAAATTTTAGCTTGGAAAGCAAGATGACTGTCACTTTCAGGCATAATCTTACTAATAAAGGCTGTACTTGCTGCTATCCCAAATTATTACATCTCAGTACTAAAAGCTCCAAGATTGGTGATTCAACAAATTGAAAAACTCTCGAGAGTTTATTTGGAAAGGAAATCTAACAGAGGATAAAAAAATCCCTTTGATCTCATTAAAAAACATGACATTAAATAAAGGAGTTGGTGGAGTAGGCCTACAGGACATCTAAAAATGGAACAAAGAATTTAGAGGGAAGCTTGTTTAGAAAATGTACATCAAACCAGAATCCAAATGGTGCCAAATCATGCAAGATGTATTTGGATTCAAGTAACCCTCTCAAGATCTTAACCACTTTGGATCCACCTAAGGTATCAGCCATATGGAACTTCATGATTTCATCTTGAAGTGGTATCTAAATATGTGTCCTGGGAAGTGCATAGTAGAGAACTAGTTCATTTTTGGTATGATTTTGTTGGCATTTCAATAGAAGGAGATTGTTGATATTCATTAAGGATATCAAGAAGGTTTTTGGAGATTATTGATATAACTGAAGAAGGATGATAACTATCTTTATAACATTATTTTGTCATTGATGTCAAGAAATTGATTTTCTGATATAGTATGATGTTGCCATATCTTGAGAAGATTGATTTGAAGAGAATTAAGATGTCGATAAAAGACATAGAAAGAATGTGATGAATACGGGGAGAAATAAGTTATTCAATGGGAAACTATTATTGAGTTAGACAATGATAAGATCATGATGTTTAGATTGTTTTGATATCCTACATATGTTGTTGATTTAAAGGTTAATACTATACTATGTCACCGAGCAAAGAACCGAGTCGGTAAACCCTAAGGAACCTAGTCGGTAAACCCTAAGGTTATCAATATCGGTTAATGAAGGCAGAATGTCTACCAAGTAAAGTTTAGTATTTACGGAGTTGCAACCGAGTTATGATAGATCACATTGGATGGATAAAAGCATTATTTAATGAAGGATGCTGATGAGCTAGAGATGAATAAATGATTGGTATGTCGCGCATGAAGTTTGTTAAGGATCTACGGCAATGGAAAATTAGGAGGAAGATCTACAACGCAGATTGAACTGTAATAACCTAGCACAAGTTCCTAGGAAGGTATGCAAGTTCCAAGGTGAGGTAAAAAGTTTTCAAATCAAAGGATACATTGAAACTAGTCAAGATTGAAGATCTGATGGCTAAGATTGATCATGGGAAATGTGATCAAGGAGATTTAGTTTTTAGCAAATTGTTTATAAATAAGGAATTGTTGATAAAAAATGTATGCGGACAAGTGTAAGCACAGGGATCCTACATAGTGATTACTGAGCACAGAAGCTTGAAGACCTATTTGAATAACAGAGTAGGGAGCCTAGTAGAGGGACAAGATAAGTCCTATAGCAAGATTGTTTTGAGGAAAAATAGAATCTACTTTAGTATTTTAGATGTAAAGTTGCAAATATATTCTTATTACTGTTATTTTGTAAGTGACAGAAAATCTCTTAACCGAGTGGACTTAACAGTCTTATTTGTAAACCCTCTAGCAAGGTAACATTCTAAATGAGTGTTTGAAATCCTTTGACAAGGTCACTTCTAACAAAGTGAAGATCCTAACAAATCTGAGGGAAATCCCTTAACCGGGTCACATCTAGCAATGTGTTTGTAATCTTTAACATGATTTGCTTTTAACCGAGCATACTCTAGAAGAGTATATTTCTTAGTGGGTCTGAAATCCCACAATGGTTTTTCCCTATTTGGGTTTCCACGTTAAATCTGGTGTTATATGTGTTATGATGATTATGTGTTTATGAGTTAGCATGTTTAACAGTTTTTGGTTATATTGCTGAAGTATAAGTTACCGAGGTTGAATCTGTTGATTTTATGGACGATTAAGTTTTTATGATTCACCCCCCCTGTCATCTTGTTAGCTATTGGCATCAGAACTTTACAATTGGTATCAGAGCTTTGGACTCCAGAAGAAAAGTTTAAAGGTACTTGAGGCAAAGATCTGAAGATGTATAAAAGGGATGCACCAAAGTTGAACAAGTCAAGTTTCTCCACATGGCAAAAAAGGATGAAGCTGCATTTATCAGGAATTAGAGAATATGCAACATATTATTTGGAGAATGACTACATACCACCAAGCACCAACCCGATGATCTTGGAAGAGATAAAGGCAAAGCAAGAACATATTCAAGCTATGATTGAAATAACATCAGCATTGACCGACTTAGAGTTTAATGATCTAGAAGGCTATAATGATGCAAAAGCAATGTGGACCAAGCTAATATCTATGTATGGCAGTGATGAACATGTTCAAAGAGCAAAAGTAGATAGTCTAAGAGGACAACTTGAATCCATGAGAATGAATGAAGGTGAGAACATAACCCAATACAATTCAAGGTTAAAGGAGACTGTCAATCAAATTAAAGGAGCAGGAGGAACTATTGAAGAAAAGGATGTAACAAGTAAGTTGTTGAGAACCCTTCTACCGGCTTATGCCATTTGAGTCTCTGCAATCAATGAATTGAGGTTTGTACCAAATATGCTAGTTTCTTTGGATGCTACTATTGGTAAGCTACATGCATTTGAGTTAAGTAATTTTGATAACAGTGGGTCTTCCGTAAATAAAGTAGAATCTGCATTCAGTTCTTTTCATATTGGTGAATCTGATGATTACAATGATCTGAAGGGAATCACAGTGGAGCAAGTGAAAGATTTCATAAAAACATGGAAGAAGTGCACAAATTGTATGAGGAAATCAAGAAGCAAGAAGAGTTTGAAGCATTATTAGCCAGAAGGTTACCGAGAGGAAAAGGTAAGTATAAAGGAAAGCTACCTTTAAAATGTTTCAATTGTGATAAAATAGGACATAACTCAACTCGGAACAAGTGTCTTTATGCAAAGATAGATGATACCTGGTTATGGCATAAAAGGTTTTGTCATATAAATTTTCTTAATCTGATCAAAATAAGTAAGAAGCACCAAGTAAGAGGTCTACCGAGTTTGGAAAAACCTGAGAATGCTATGTGCCGAGGATGCCAGATGGGTAAGATGACAAGATCAAGCTTTACAAGTAAGTCCTACACTTCTAAAGGAATTTTAGATCTTGTGCACACTGATCTTTGTGGTCCCATGAAAGTTCAAAGTTACTATGGTGATAAATATTTCATATTATTTGTGGATGATTACTCAAGGATGATGTTAGTTATGTTTTTAAAATAAAAATCAGAAGCTTTTTAAATGTTTAAATGGTACAAGGTAAGAGTTGAAAATGAAACAGGAAGACAACTGAAATGTCTTAGATCTGATAGAGGAGGAGAGTTCACTTCTGATGAATTTAACTTATTTAGCAATGATCATGGTATAAAAAGGCAAGTATCTGCACTGAGAACACCTCAACAAAATGGGATAGCTGAGAGAAGAAATAGATCAATTGTAGATTGTGCCAAAACCCTGATGATAGAAAAGAGGGTACCTCAAACATTTTGGAGAGAAGCAATCAGCACTGCAGTTTACACCCTGAACTGAGTACAATTGAAGAAAGGAACTATGAAGACACCATATGAGATCTGGTATGACAAGAAACCTAATGTAAGTTATTTTAAAATCTTTGGAAGTAGATGCTATGTACACAAAGATGATAGAAATGGAAATTTTGATCAGAAAAGCGAGGAAGGAACATTTCTTGGTTATTCTTCTAGAAGTAAAGCATTTAAATGTCTGATCAAATCATCTAAAAAAATAGTAGAAAGTGCAAATGTGAAAATTGATGAATTTGCAGAAAGAAATGATGAAGGAAATTCCAAAGAACCAGAAAATTATGAAGAATTTGTTTATGTTCAACCGAGAAGTCCTACCGAGAAAGCTGCAGAAGAAAATGAAGATAATGTCCAGTTACCAAGTGATGAAGAAGATCATACAGAGCCTACCAAGCCTGTATTAGCCAAATATGTCAAAAGACATCATGCATCAAGTCAGATTATAGGAGATAAGGATGATCCAGTGATGACAAGGAACAAACTAAGACATAACACATGTCTGATATCTGAATTTGAATCGAGAATAGTAAAAGAGGCATTTAACAGTGAAGATTGGGTAAATGCTATGACAGATGAGATTGATCAAATCAAGAAGAATGACACATGGACACTGATCCCAAGACCGAAGGACAAAAATGTAATCTGTACAAAGTGGATTTTAAAAAACAAGCTAAATGAAAAAGGTGAGGTCATTCGGAACAAAGAAAGACTAGTTTGCAAAGGTTATGCTCAAGAAGAAGGAATAGATTATGGTGAGACTTTTACACCTGTGGCTAGACTTGAGGGAGTAAGAACATTGTTGGCATATGTTGCTTTCAAAAATTTCAAGGTATATCAAATGGATGTTAAATCTGCATTTTTGAATGGTATACTAGAAGAATAATTTTATATTGAATAGCCTGAAGGATTTGTTGAAGACAAGAGTAAAGATCAGGTATGTAAACTAAACAAAGCTTTATATGGTCTGAAACAAGCACCTAGAGCATGGTATGAAAGACTGCACTCTTATTTGATCAAGATTGGTTTTATAAGGACAAGTGAAAATAGCAATATGTACATGAATAATGATGAGGACAATGGAATACTGATCTCAACCATATTTGTTGATGATATTACTTTTTGTGGTAATGAATCTTTATGCAAGAACTTTGGAAATGAAATGTGCAAAGAATTTGAGATGTCATTAATCGGTGAGATAAAGTATTAGGTTTACAAATACTGCGAATGAAAGATGAGATTTTCATTACTCAATCCAAGTACATAAAGGAAATCTTGGAGAAATTTGGAATGGAGGATTCTAAACCTGTCAGTACTCCTATGACTACTAATTGTAAACTATCAAAGAATGATGAATCCGCATCTGTTGATGAGACACTTTACCGATCTATGATTGGAAAGTTGCAATATGTTGTGCATAGTAGACCGGATATAGCACATGTAGTAGGTATTGTTGCAAGATTTTCTATAGATCCCAAAGAAACCCATATGTCAGCAATCAAGAGAATTTTCAGATACCTGAGAGGCACTAAAGATTATGGCTTAGTATATGAAAAGAGGAATGATTTTGATTTAACAGTTTATACTAATGCTGATTGGGCATGCAACATTGATGATAGGAAAAGCACAATTGGTGGAGCTTTCTTTTTAGGAGAAAGACTAGTGATTTGGCTTAGTAAGAAACAAGGATGTATTTCATAGTCAACAACAGAAGCTGAATATGTTGCTGCAACATTGAATTGCACTAATATAGCATGGATCAAGCAACTGTTGGAAGGTATAAATGAGAAAGTTACCGAGCCAGTAACTATATTCTGTGATAATACTAGTGCCATTAACATTTCAAAGAATCCAGTAATGCACTCTAAGACAAAACATATCTCTATAAAGTATCATTATCTGAGAGAAGAAGTTCAAGAGAAGAAAGTTGTGCTGGAATATATCAGTTCAAAGGAGAAAATAGTAGACATATTCACAAAGCCACTGCCAAGGGACACTTTTGAGTATCTTAGAAGCAAGTTAGGGGTCCTACCCCTATCTTCTACTCACTGACAAAGTTCGGTGAAAGCATCAATTCGATGAATCTACTAAATATTATTTGTGGATTGATGCTGATTTATGCACTTTAGGAGGTTTTCTAAAGGTGTGCAGGAAATAGTATTGAAGGGAAGGTTGCTTTGACCGAGACTGAGGTGATACATAGCAAGGCAAATCACTTCATAGGGGAAGAAATCATGATTTAGTTCTTTTACTTTTTGGCATTGTTGTCAAAGGGGGAGAAGACTAAACGATAAAGCCCTAATGAAGAAAATAACAAAAGACTAAATGCAAGACAACAACTCAGAAGCCTAATGAAAGAGGGAGAAAGCCTAGAAGACTTCAGAAGATTTTAATAGCTCAAGGATAATAGGAGAAGTCTAACAACAATCTGAATCCGAATCAATTTGAATATCTTGTTGGTATTACCATTTAAAAGTTGGTTTTGCCATCAATGCCAAAGGGGGAGATTGTTGGCATTTCAATAGAAGGAGATTGTTGATATTCATTAAGGATATTGAGAATGTTGTTGGAGATTATTGATATAAATGAAGAAGGATGATAACTATCTTTATAACATTATTTTGTCATTGATGTCAAGAAATTGATTTTCTGATTCAGTATGATATTGCCATATCTTGAGAAGATTGATTTGAAGAGAATTAAGATGTCGGTAAAAGACATAGAAATAATGTGATGAATAAGGGGAGAAATAAGTTATTCAATGGGAAACTATTACCGAGTTAGACAATGATAAGATCATGATGTTTAGATTGTTTTGATATCCTACATATGTTGTTGATTGTAAGGTTAATACTATACTATGTCAGCGAGAAAAGAACCTAGTCGGTAAACCCTAAGGAACCTAGTCGGTAAACCCTAAGGTTATCGATATCGGTTAATGAAGGCGGAATGTCTACCGAGTAAAGTTTAGTATTTACAGTTTAGTATTTATCGAGTTGCAACTGAGTTATGATAGATCTCATTGGATGGATAAAAGCATTATTTAATGAAGGATGCTGATGAGCTGGAGATGAATAAATGATTGGTATGTCGTGCATGAAGTTTGTTAAGGATCTACGGCAATGGAAAATCAGGAGGAAGATCTACATCGCAGATTGAACTGCAATAACCTAGCACAAGCTCCTAGGAAGGTATGCAAGTTCCAAGGCGAGGTAAAACATTTTTAGATCGAAGGATACATTGAAACTAGTCAAGATTGAAGATCTGACAGTTAAGATTGATCATGGGAAATGTGATCAAGGAGATTCAACGGTTAGAAAATTGTTTATAAATAAGGAATTGTTGATAAACAATGTATGTGGGAAAGTGTAAGCACAGGGATGCTACATAGTGATTATCGAGCACAGAAGCTTGAAGACCTATTTGAATAATAGAGTAGGGAGCCCAGCAGAGGGACAAGATAAGTCCTATAGCAAGATTGTTTTGAGCAAAATAGAATCTGCATTAGCATTTTAGATGTAAAGTTGCAAATATATTCTTATTACTGTTATTTTGTAAGTGACAAAAAATCTCTTAACCGAGTGAACTTAACGGTCTTATTTGTAAACCCTCTAGAAAGGTAACATTCTAAATGAGTGTTTGAAATCCTTTGACAAGGTCACTTCTAACAAAGTGAAGATCCTCACAGATCTGAGGGAAATCCCTTAACCAGGTCACATCTAGCAATGTGTTTGTAATCTTTAACAAGATTTACTTTTAACCAAGCATACTCTAGAAGAGTATATTTCTTAGTGGGTCCAAAATCCCATAGTGGTTTTTCCCTATTTGGGTTTCCATGTTAAATCTGGTGTTATATGTGTTATGATGATTATGTGTTTATGAGTTAGCATGTTTAGCAGTTTTTGGTTATATTGCTGAAGTATAAGTTACCAAGGTTGAATCTGTTGATTTTATGGAAGATTAAGTTTGTATGATTCACCCACCTCCCCCCCCCCCTCTCATCTTGTTAGCTATTGGCATCAGAACTTTACAGATTCTTGGAATGAGCTACATCCACTTAATCAAATTGCTCTTCTATCATCTACTATTCCAAATATTATGAATTGTTGGGGATCAAAGCTGATTGGTTATGTTTGTGGAGTGGACCTTTTTACAGGAAAAGCCATCTGGAAGGATCCCCTAGATCTTCCCATTGATGTTGTACAAAAGAACTCATTGCAAGACATACTTTGCAACATAACTGTATTCATTTAAAAAAAGAAGGATAGATTGGTATGGGCCCCTTCAAAAGATGGTAAATACATAATAAAAATGGGATATAAGGCTCTCCAACAAATGGATAACCAACAACAAACTCAAAGAGCTTTTTCTCTTTGTTGGAACAACTAGGCCTTACCTAAAATAGGTTGTTTTGCTTGGTTAGCATTAAAGAATAAGATTTTGACGAGCAATAAATTGGAGAAACTTCAAATTTCCCAACCCTTTCAATGTGTTATGTGTGAAAAAGAGAATGAAACAATGGATCACTTACTATTATAGCGCACATTTGCCCAACAATGCTAGATTTTTATCATAAACAAGCTAAGATTATCCGTGCCACTTCCAAATGCATTATGGGATTTATTTCAATCCTGGCCTACTCTCGTATCCTCTTCAACATTTTCATGTATTTGGAAATGTGTACCATAAGCAACTATTTGGGCTATATGGTGGAAGATAAATAAATGAATATTTAGACATGTGGCATCCCCCTTATAGAGCATGCTGGACAGATTTGAGAAGTCCATCTTAGAACTAGTTAATGCCAATTTTGAAACTTATTCCATTCTAAGTACACCTTTCACTTCGGTGTTCAACAACACAATGTGATATTCAGGATATCACATCCTGTACTCCTCCCTTGCAATGTTGCACATACATCCTCTTCGACTGATAGTCATCCCATATTGGTTGACATCAATAACAACACAATACAAGCAATGTCCCCCTTTGGCATTGATGTCAACACATGTAGTATCCAGCATACTAAAGTTACTTTCTCCCCCTTTGACAACAATAGCAAAGGGTACTATCAGTATAAAATTCCTCCTTGTATCTACCGAGCATTGACATAAATATTTCTCTCCCTTTTTACCAGGTGCATCTCCCCCTTTGAAGATTATGCACAACATAATCTCAATCATCTATACTTGAGATGCAAATCTCAGGTACCAAACAACCCTTAACAACTTACACGAGTCTCTCTCCTTCTTTGAGCATATGCTTGATCTACTTCTGTGCTTAGTATATCTGATATCAAATTGAGGATAACTTTGATCTCCCCCTGATCCACAGATCTTTGGTCTTCATTTCTCATCTGCCAGATCTCAAATTAGGACTCACATCAATACCTGTGACATCCATCAACATGACCAAAATTCCAACGGGTAGGTCACATATCCAACCTATTGACCCATTGAGATGTATGCACATAAGATCAACTACCAGAACACCACAAGTCATTCAGGTCCTTTTCAATATCACCTGAGACATAACCTCATCCATCCAAGCTACTGGAGTTATTGCAATGATCCCTCAACATCATTGACTTACATAACCAGCAATACTGATCAACATCCATGCTGGTAGCATGTTTCTCATACCGGCCTCTTGTCTCTACTAGGACACTTTCCTCTTTACCTTTATCTCCTAGTTCTAATTACCTCTACTACCATTCTTTTTGCCTGTAGTAGTAAACCATCTTCCATGTGTAGTCAAGGCAGTAACTACACACACACTACCATTTTCATTTTCTTCCTCTTACAGACAACAGCTAGTTCATCTTCTTATCCATACTTAGAAGGGGTGAATGATCTAGTCAATATGTAACTCCCCCTAAGTCCTGCATCTCCTTCAAGCCTTAGGAGACATCACATGTGCATTAAATACATAATCCTGGTCCTTTCTCTTCTCTTCCGGATTCTTCCTCCATGTTTGCTTGATTTCTTTCATTTCCACATCTGTAGTCTTGGTGGCATGATTGACCTTCTTCTCATCATTGGTCCTTTCTCTGTAGATGATGCTATAGCGACATGCAACATCCATGTCAATCTCATGATTGGGGAACCTTCTAATATACCAATTTTCTCTTCCTTTGCTGGTTACCGGTTTTCTTGAATACCTTGAATGTGTAGGAATGTTTTTCCTCTTGTTCCAAGCTAGTCTATGTTGCTCATATCTCCTATAGCTGCTCTCATGCTGAGCAAGATTGATATTCTGGTTGTTATGGGAATGCATATACTTCTTCCTGCATTCATAACTTCTATTTCCTAAACCATTGTAGTTATAACACACAATGTTTATATTTTTAGGAGTAGTGCATAGATTCATGTTAACATAGCCAAGAGGGGGAAAATGCATGTTTCTACTCTATGAGACATTTGGCTTACATGCATTAACTTTATGGCCTTTTGATTTATTATATCTAGGAAAAATGCTTTGTCTATTCCTAGTCCTTATTTCACATTATTCTTTCCTATGTCCATAACCTTTACATGCAAAACAATATCCTAAGAAGGGAGGCTCATTACTTACAAATTTATTATACCAAACATGAGATGATCTTACCAGTTTGGCCTCTCCATTTCTGCTTCTCTAGGGATGGACTCTTTGTTGTCCATTCTCTGTATATTTTCCATCTGATTGCCTCTCCTGCCATGCTTGTCTTTTCTTGGTGGCAGCAATATTTCTTTGTCTTCTACCGGTAGGAGGTCTTCTCCTATTCATGCTACCGGTAACACTATTTTCCCACATCTTTCCTTTCAGATCTACATTGTTTTTCCATGCAACACCAGTTTCCTCTTCATGTTTTCACGGTTGAAGTTAGGTCAACCTTATTTCTTGGAGTATCTTTGACTATGAAGGTTTGGCTTTTGCCATTTTCATTTGAGGAGACAAATTGAATGTCTTTGTGGGAGGTCTCCTTGCTTGTAGAGAATTCACCGACAACACATCCTAATCCTCTAGTATCCTTGGAATGTTTTTATTTACTTAACATTTTGTCCAAGGCCTCAGTACTTTCATCATACCAAATCCTTATCTTAAGCTCATTTTGACATTTCTCAAGGTCTTTCCTGATGCTCTCCATTTCCTCTTTCAACTTCAAACACTCTTTGTCCTTTATTTCCACTTCTAGTTGGATATCCTCACATCTTTTCTCCTTATCATCAAAGACTGATTTCAACTCACCAGTCAACCCTTTTGCCTCTTCAAGTTGAGATGCCAATATGCAGATGTTTTTATTTGATTCTTCAAGGTATATTCTCAACTAACTGCATTCATCTTGAACTGAGTCTTTGTAATTCTTAAAATCCTTTCTAACACTTCGTAGCTCATCTAGTGCACTAACTAGTTCACTTTCAAGATCTACTTTGGCTCCATCTTCATCATCACTCCCAAACACATCTTGCAAGTGGGATTTTTCTGTGTTGTCACACTCTGATGTGTGTGCATCACTTTCTATCTCTTGTGCCATGAAGAGATGAGTTTCCTCTTCATCAAAACTGCAACAACTGACCGATCTGTTGTCAACACTTCCACATGTCTCTACATTGTTGTCCATCATGCTTCCACAATTCGATTCAGCGGTTCATGGCTCATTTCCATAAAGCTTCTTCAGTCTAACCCATAGACTCTTTGTTGTTTTGCACTTATACACCTGTGAGAGAACATCACTGGTGCGCTCACTGAATATAATCTTCATGGCTTCTTTGTTGCATATACATCTTCTTTCTTCTTCAGTGCCATTGGGAGGATATAAATTTCTAGGAAGACCATTAACAACTACCATCCAGACATCATACCCTAGGGAGGACATGAAGACTTCCATTCTGCAACTCCAAATAGCATAATATGATCCATCAAACATTGGAGCAGAGATTGACACTAAACAAACCACTGTGTCCTTAAGCCAGAATCTACCCAAGCTGGAGAAAGCTCGTCTAACTGGGAACCTAGGCTCTGATAACAATTGTTAGACACAATGCACCACTAAGAGGGGGGTGAATTAGTGGTTATTAGCCTTTTCAAATTTCCTATCCTATGTGTGCTTATTGGTTATTAGATCTAACTCATAACAGACTTACCGACTAGTGGGGAGATTAAACACAAGAGCCAACACACAAAGAGACATCACATAACATGAGGATGTATGAGGAAAACCCAAGATGGGAAAACCTCTATGAGAAATGCAGCTATTGACTACGGCTCCAATCCAGTGTCACAATGAAACTGTTACAATGTTTAGGGCACCAACCCAAGGAGCTACAACCCCTGCCTTGTTAATCGGCTACAACCTAAAGGAACTACAATCCCTGATTTAGGGCACCAACCCAAGGAACTACAACCCTTACCTGATTTATGGGCTACAACCCTTGCACTGAGTTACAACTCAGTGATCACAATGAAAATATAAAATACACAAGTAGTAATCTAATTACAAGTGAATCTTGTAACAACTCAAAACAAACTTCCTTGGTGGTAAGGTATCTCCTCAGCCTTACCAGTTCTTTGCTCTCTCTGACTGAATCTCTCTTCTCATTGCTATTGCTTACTGGTTCACCTTCCACTCTATCAGTTCTCACTTTCTTCACCTACTCTGCTACACTCCACCGCTACTACACTTAGTCAGTTCTATGCCTGCATTCTCTGCAATGATTTTCTTCTTCTCTACTAGTATGAACTATTGGTATTTTGGTTATATTGATATGGTTTTGTCATTGATGTAAACACCTATTAACACTTATCAACACTGGCACTTTGGAAATTTGGCAATGTTCACTAGCAAGCAAGTGAATTATGCACAATCACCAGTATCTGGTACACTGACAAGATATATTGTTCACCAACACTTGGAATAACATGAAAAACACTTGGTTATGTTGAGGAAATCATTTGGACACTTTGTCTTGGAGATTTGTTCATTGGTATATTCGTGTTTTCATATTTGTTGTTATTGGCAAATAGGTCCGGGTTATGCACCGACAGGCTTATCTATTCCAGATCAACACGACATGCTTTGGAGATGATTTTGTTGTTATTGTAAATGCATTAAGCTGACATGTTGAATTGGATATTGCATCGGTTATTGATTTACTTGTAATTGTTTTATTGTAATATCTTTTAGAGCTGACCTACTAAAATTGGTCTTAGGTTATGGTATATATGTCAGATCTTATTTGTAAGATCGGTATGTGATAGGGAAATGGAATTGTAATAAGGTATATGCGAGAATAAGAAGAGCTATACATGCAGGCATCATTTGAAGGTGAAGCAAGGTTTTTGTGAAGACATATCACAACTACACCGATACTGAATCCAGCATATGAAGATGCTATTTTAAGAAGTACATCATTATTGGATTTAACCATCCAATTGTAGTCAGTGTGACTCCTATTTGTGATTGAGCAGCGAGCTCTAGGCACTTGGCTTTTTTGCATGTGCAGACCCCATTTGTATACACATACTATTGGTATTTTGGTATGGTTTTGTCATTGATGTCAACACCTACTAAAACACTAGCACTCTGGAGATCCAGCAACATTCATCGACAAGCAAGTAACTATTGCACAGTTACTGGTATATAGTTCACTGGCAGGATATAATGATCATCGACACTTGGAATGATGTGGAAGACACCTGGTAATGTTTGAAGACATCGTGTGCACACTTTGTTTTGAAGAATTAATAATTGGTATATTCATATTTGCATATTTGCTTTTACCGGCAAATAGGTCTAGGGTTACACTGGTAGGTTTATCTTTTCTAGATCAGCATGGAACGCTATGAAGATGATTTATTATTGTTGTAAATGCATTAAGCCGACATGTTTAATTGGTTATTGCATTGGATATTATATTGATTGTAAAAAGATTTTATTGTAATAGCTTGTAGAGCTGACCTACTAAATTGGTCTTAGGTTATGGTATAAATGTAAGATCTTATTTGAAAGATCAAATGTGGAATGCAAAAAATAATTGTGTGAAGGTATATGCGAGATTAAGCAAAGCTATACATGAAGACATCATTTGAAGGTGAAGCTAGGTTTTTGTGAAAGCATATCAGCATTACACCGGTACTGAATCCGGCATATGAAGATGCTATTTTGTGTAGTACATTCTTATTGGATTTAACCATCCAATTATAGTCAGTGTGACTCCCATTTTGTGATTGAGTAGTGAGCTCTAGGCTGTTGACCTTTCTCCATGTGCAGACCCCATTTATGTACACTTACTATCTGCAGTAGTATCATCTGATTGTGGGTAAGGTTTCCCACCATGGTTTTTCCCCTTACAGGGTTTCCATAGACAAATATTGGTGTTATGTGTTGTGGATGACTTTGTATTTATGTTTCATGCATTAATCTTTACCGGTATAGGAATTTACTATTAACAATATCTACCAAAATACTTAACTAGTTTATTGGTATTAAGCATTAAGTTGGTTAAGTGGTTTTTGGTTTGAATTTATTAGACAACTGATTCACCCCCCCCCCCCTCTCAATTGTCTCTGGGACCTAACAATTGGTATCAGAGCTTAGTCTTCTTTTTGCAGAAGTTTAACAACTTGAGGAGATCCAATGTCTACTAATTATTTTAGGAAGGACAGTGCTAAACTTGATGGAACCAACTATGGGATATGGAAGATCAGGATAGAGACACATCTGAATTGCATTGGTAAAGACATCTGGGAAGTTACAAAGAATGGTTATACTGCTGCTATAGTTGGTCAGACTGCTCCAACTACCTTAGCTAAAGATGAGGAGAATGATTGCAAAGCAAGAGAAGCACTTTTAAGTGCATTATCAGATCAACAAATCATGGGATTATCAGATAGGTCTACTGCTAAATCTATTTGGGATCATTTGGAAACACTGAATGAAGGAGATTCTATAGTCAAGATTGCAAAACTTGAAAGCTTTCGAGTCAGGTATGAACATCTGAAAATGGAAGAAGATGAAAGGATTTCTGCCTTTATGGAGAGAGTAAATAAAATTGTTTTGGGTATTAAATGTTGTGGAGGAACCTTGAGTGAGGATGAAATTGTTTCAAAAATATTAAGAGGATTGCCACAGGCATATAAAATGAATGTTACTGCTATAAATGAGTTGAGAACAATGCCTAATACATCAGTAACTAGGGATACATTGATTGGACAACTTTCAGCTTTTGAAATTGAGGAATTTGGTCATGTTGCTACTATAAAGACAAATTTGGCCTTCAAAGCATCAACATCATCTTCTCCATCATTTGAAAAATGAGATTGGAAAGCCTTTTATGCAAGAGAACTTGAAGAAACTATAAAGGAGAATGAAGAGCTTGAAGAACTTGAAGCACTATTTGCAAGGAAAATGCCAAAAGGTCCAGTTGGAAGTAAGTATGAAGGTAAAGGACCCTTTAAATGTTTTAACTGCAATAAGATTGGTCATATGGCTTCAAGATGCCCTGATAGACATGCTAGACTAAGAGAAGAAGCTAGAAGAACATACAAACCTAATCCTAAATATCAGAGATACAGATTTAAGAAGAACAAAGACAAATCTTGTTACATTGCTGATGAAGGTCTGACTTTTGATTCTGATGAGGATCCAATAGACAATGGACGAGTTTTTGTTGCTATAACAGAAGATCAACCGGAACCTACTGCTCAATCGGTAGAATAAGCCCTAGCAGCTAAAGTTGAAGTAAAGGATGAATGGATCATTGACTCAGGATGCTCACATCATATGACAAGAGACAAAGGTAAATTCTTGAACTTTCAAGAATATAATGGAGGTTTAGTAAGATTTGGAGATGACAAAGCCCATTCAATCAAAGGTAAGGGTACAATATCTCTTGATGGTAAGCATAACACTGACAATGTCTACTATGTTGAAGGATTAAAACATAATCTTTTAAGTGTTGGTCAATTGGTTGAGAAAGGATTTCAGTTACAATATAAGAATGGAAAATGCAAATCATGAATAGAACTGGTTTGGAAATTGCAACCCGTAATCAGACTAGAGGTAATATCTTTCATTTGAATAACAGTGAAAAGGCATGCTTGATTGCACATATAGATGAAAGTTGGTTATGGCATAAGAGACTCTGTCATGTAAACTTTGATTGCATTGTGAAGATCAGTACTTCTAAGGTAGTTAGAGATCTACCTAAAATTGTGAAACCTCAGAATACAATTTGTAAGGAATGCCAATTTGGAAAACAAGTTAGAGCTAGTTTCAAAAGTATTCCAGAAAAATCCAATAATGCTCTTGATTTGATTGACACTGATTTATATGGTCCAGCTAGAACGAAAAGCTTACAAGGTGATAGATATTTCATGCTAATTATTGATGATTATTCTAGAATGCGTTGGGTTACTTTTCTCAGAGAAAAATCAGAAGCACTTGGAAAGTTCAAACTATTCAAAGCAATGGTTCAAAATGAAACCGGTAAGAAAATCAAATGTTTAAGATCAGATCAAGGAGGAGAATTCACATCTAAGGACTTTAATACATTCTGTGAAGTGAACGGAATCAGAAGACAATTATCAGCACCTTGGACACCACAGTAGAATGGAGATGTTGAAAGGAAAAATAGAACTATCTTGAATGCAGCAAGAAGCATGTTATCTGAAGCAAATTTATCACATGTGTATTGGAGAGAAGCAGTCAGCACAGCCGTCTATACATTCAACAAAGTTCACATCAAAGGTGAAATCGGTAAGATCCCTCATGAACTATGGTTTGGTAATACTCCTACTCTTAAGTATTTTAGAATTTTCGGAAGTAAATGTTATATTAGAAGAGATGAGTATATTGGCAAATTTGATCCTAGAAGTGATGAAGGAATATTTCTTGGTTATTCATCTAAGAGCAAGGCATATAGATGTTTTAACAAGAGATTGCAGAAAATTGTTGAGAGTACAAATGTAAAGATTGATGAACAATTCAGAGGAACTTCAAGGTATATAGACTCTAAACCGGCAACAGAAATTGTGACAAATGAACCTACACTAAATCCACCGGTACAGAATGAAGATCTAGTTACCCCGGTACCATCAGAGGATTCCACAGTAATTGAAGAACAACAACAAACTAAGACACCCCAGTATGTAAGATTCAATCATTATGAAGATTAGATAATTGGAATCAAATTTAAAGGAGTTATGACAAGAGGAAGATTGGCAAATGAAGAGGTATCTCTTATTTCTCAAATTGAACCATCATCTGTTAATGAGGCATGTGAAGACAAATTTTGGATTAAAGCTATGGAAGAAGAATTAGCACAAATTGAGAAAAATAATACTTAGACATTAGTTCCCTGGCCTAAAGATAAAAATGTAATTGGAACTAAATGGGTATTTAGAAACAAAATTAATGAAGATGGTAAGGTTGTCAGAAATAAAGAAAGACTAGTGTGTAAGGGATATTCTTAGAAAGAAGGAGTTGATTACAATAAAACCTTTGCACCGGTAGCTAGAATTGAGGCAGTTAGATTATTCTTGGCTTTTGCAGCTCACAAGAACTACAAAGTTTATCAAATGCATATTAAATGTGCATTTTTGAGTGGAGATCTTGAAGAGGAAGTCTATATTGAACAACCTGATGGATTTTCTTTGACAGATAACAATGATATGGTTTGCAGGTTAAGAAAAGCTCTGTATGGATTGAAACAAGCCCCAAGAGCTTGGTATGCAAGGTTGGATAAGTATCTTTTAAAGATTGGTTTTACTAAAGGAAATGCAGACAATAATTTATATTACAAAATAACTAATGATGACATCTTGATTATAGAAGTATTCATTGATGATATAATTTTTGGAGGAGAAGATGGATTATGTAAGGAATTTTCTATTAAAATGAAGCAAGAATTTGAAATGTCTATGATTGGAGAAATAAAATTCTTTTTAGGATTGCAGATTTCACAGACTGATAAAGGTATATTTTTGAGTCAATCCAAGTACCTGAAAGAGTTACTAAAGAAATTTGGAATGGAGAACTCTAAACCAGTAAACACACCTATGACTACAAATGACAAATTATCTCAAAGGGATGAATCTACACCTGTTAATCCAACTAGATACAAATCTATGATAGGAGGTTTATTGTATTTGACACAAACTAGACCTGATATTATGAATGCAGTATGCATTGTTTTTAGATTTCAAAGTAATCCTAGGGAAAATCATGAATCAATGGTAAAAAGGATTTTTCGGTACTTACAAGGCACTGCAAATCTTGGATTATGGTATCCTAGAGATGAAAATTTTGATCTATGTGCATACACAGATGCAAATTGGGCAGGAGATGTGGATGCTAGAAAAAGCACCACCAGCGGAGCATTCTTTCTTGGAAAGAGATTAGTTTCTTGGTTGAGTAAGAAACAGAGTTGTACATCTTTATCAACAATAGAATCAGAATATGTTGCAGCAACAACTAACTGTACATAGGTACTATGGCTTAAACAAATGTTGAAAGACATAAAGGTAAAATGCAAGGAACCTATCACTATATATTGTGATAACACTGCATCAATTGATATATCTAAGAATCCAGTATTACATTCTAAAACAAAACATGTTTCCATCAAACTGAATTTTCTGAGGGAAAAAGTTGAAGAAAATGAGATAAAACTAGTTTATGTGAATACTAAAGAACAACTTGCAGATATTTTCACAAAACCTTTGCCTAAGGAGACTTTTGAATATCTTAGAGATCAGCTTGGAGTAATACCACCACCGGTAGAAACTTAGACAGTTGATGATTGTCATCAACCGACAGAATTAAAAGACAAATCTTTTACTCCGGTCTTTGATGAGGAAGCCACTTCTCAGGGGGAGTAGTTGGTATATTGAATTGATTGGTATTTTGTATATGAACTTGGTTTTATTATAACTTTGGCATTTGATGTCAAAGGGGGAGAGATATCTATGGAAAAACACATTATCTTTTAAGAGACTGGTATTGAAATTCTTTAGATAAACACATGTTGCTCCTAGGGGGAGAGATTATTGTTTAAAGGAGATTGTTGGTTGTTGGTATTTGGCATTTCTGCTTTGGCACTTTGATGATTTTTCCATCTTGTGTTGCCATCAATGCCAAAGGGGGATATTGTTGGTATTTTGGTATGGTTTTGTCATTGATGTCAACACCTACTAAAACACTAGCACTCTGGAGATCCAACAACATTCACTGGCAAGCAAATAACTATTGCATAGTTACTGGTATATAGTTCACTGACAGGATATAATGATCACTGACACTTGGAATGATGTGGAAGACACCTGGTAATGTTGAAGACATCGTGTGGACACTTTGTTTTGAAGAATTAATCATTGGTATATTCATATTTGCATATTTTCTTTTACCGGCAAATAGGTCTAGGGTTACACTGGCAGGTTTATCTTTTCCAGATCAGCATGGCATGCTATGAAGATGATTTATTATTGTTGTAAATGCATTAAGCTGACATGTTTAATTGGTTATTGCATTGGATATTATATTGATTGTAAAAAGATTTTATTGTAATATCTTTTAGAACCGACCTACTAAAATTGGTCTTAGGTTATGGTATAAATGTAAGATCTTATTTGAAAGATCAAATGTGGAATGCAAAAAAGAATTGTGTGAAGGTATATGCGAGATTAAGTAGAGCTATACATGAAGACATCATTTGAAGGTGAAGCTAGGTTTTTGTGAAAGCATATCAGCATTACACCTGTACTGAATCCAGCATATGAAGATGCTATTTTGTGCAGTACATTCTTATTGGATTTAACCATCCAACTGTAGTCAGTGTGACTCCCATTCTATGATTGAGCAGTGAGCTCTAGGCTGTTGGCCTTTCTGCATGTGTAGACCCCATTTATGTACACTTACTATCTATAGTAGTATCATCTGATTGTGGGTAAGGTTTCCCACCATGGTTTTTCCCCTTACAGGGTTTCCACGTACAAATATTGGTGTTATGTGTTGTGGATGACTTTGTATTTATGTTTCATGCATTAATCTTTACCGGTATAGCAATTTACTATTAACACTGTCTACCGACATACTTAATTGGTTTATTGGTATTAAGCATTAAGTTAGTTAAGTGGTTTTTGGTTTAAATTTATTAGACAACTGATTCACCCCCCCCCACTCTCAGTTGTCTCTGAGACCTAACACATACTATCTGCAGTAGTATCATCCCATTGTGGGTAAGGTTTCCCACCATGGTTTTTCCCCTTACAGGTGTTATGTGTTGTGGATGTTACTGTCTTTTTGTTTCATGCATTAATCTTTACCGATACTACAATTAACTGATAAAATGTCTACTGACATAAAGTTTGGTTTACCAGTATTAAGCATTAAGTTTAATTAAGTTGTTTGTGGTTTGAATTTATTAGACAACTGATTCATTCCCCCCTCTCAGTTGTCTCCGGGACCTAACAATTGGTATTAGATCTTAGTCCTCTTTTTCCAAAAGTTTAACAGCTTGAGGAGATCCAATGTCTACTAACTATTTCAGGAAGGATAGCCCTAAACTTGATGGAACAAACTATGGCATATGGAAGATCAGAATGGAGACACATTTGAATTGCATTGAAAAAGATATCTGGGAAGTTACAAAGAATGGCTATACTGCTCCTACTCTCGGTCAGCCTAATCCACCTACCTTAGGAAAAGATGAAGAAAATGATTGCAAAGAAAGGGAAGCACTTTTGAGTGCATTATCAAATCAGAAAATCATGGGATTATCAGATAGTTCTACTACTAAAGCTATTTGGGATCATTTGGAAACATTGAATGAAGGAGATTCCATAGTCAAAATTGTAAAACTTGAAAGCTTCTGGGTTAGGTATGAAAATCTGAAAATGGAAGAAAATGAAAGGATTTCTGCTTTTATGGAAATAGTTAATGAAATTGTTTTGGGTATTAAATGTTGTGGAGGAACCTTAAGTGAAGATGAAATTATTTCAAAAGTTTTAAGAGGATTGACACCAGCATAAAAAATGAAAGTTACTGCTATAAATGAGTTAAGAACAATGCCTAATAACCAGAGATACATTGATTGGAAAACTTTCAGCTTTTGAAATTGAGGAATTTGGTCTTGTTGCTACTATAAAGACAAATTTAGCTTTTAAGGCATCAACATCATCTGCACCATCATTTGACAAATCTGATTGGAAAGCCTTTTATGCAAGAGAACTTGAAGAAAGGAGAGAAAATGAAGAACTTGAAGAACTTGAAGCACTATTTGCAAGGAAAATGCCTAAAGGTCTAGTTGGAAGTAAGTATGAAGGAAACACACCCTTTAAATGTTTTAACTGTAACAAGATTGGTCATATGGCTTCAAGATGCCCTAATAGACATGATAGATTGAGAGAAGAAGCTAGAAGAACATACAAGCCTAACCTTGAATATCAGAGATACAGATTTAAGAAGAATAAAGATAAATCTTGTTATCTTGCTGATGAAGGAGTCACTGATGATTCTAATGAGAATCTAACAGACAATGGATGGGTCTTTGTTGCTATAACAAAAGATCAACTGGCACCTACTGTTCAACCGATAGAGCAGGCCTTGACAGCTAAAATTGAAGTTAAGGATGAATGGATCTTTGATTCAGGATGCTCACATCACATGACTGGTTATAAAGGTAAATTCTTGATCTTTCAGGAATATAATGGAGGTCTAGTAAGATTTGGAGATGATAAAGCTTGTTTGATCAAAGGAAAGGGTACTATATCTCTTGATGGTAAGAATAAAACTGACAATGTTTACTACATAGAAGGTTTAAAGCATAATCTTTTGAGTGTTGTTCAATTAGTTGAAAAAGGATTTCAGTTACAATTCAAGAATGGGAAATGCAAAATTATGAACAAAACTGGTTTGGAAATTGCAACCAGTAATCAAACTAGAGGTAACATCTTTCATTTGAATAACAATGAAAAGACATGCTTGATTGCACATATTGATGAAAGTTTGCTATGGCATAAGAGACTTTGTCATGTAAATTTTGATTGCATGGTAAAAATCAGTACTACTAAGGTAGTTAGAGATTTACCTAAGATTGTCAAACCTCACAATCCGGTATGTAAGGAATGTCAATTTGGAAAGCAAGTTAGAGCATCTTTAAAAAGTATTCTAGAAAAATCTAATAATGCGCTTGACTTAATTCACACTGATTTATGTGGTCCAGCTAGAACTAAAAGCTTACAAGGTGATAGATATTTCATGCCAATCCTTGATGACTATTCTAGAATGTGTTGGGTTACTTTTCTCAAAGAAAAATCAGAAGCACTTGGGAAATTCAAACTATTCAAGGTGATGGTAGAAAATGAAACCGGTAAGAAAATAAAATGTCTGAGATCATATCAAGGAGGTGAATTTACATCTAAAAAATTTAATGCATTCTGTGAAGTGAATGGAATTAGAAGACAACTATCAGCACACGAACACCACAACAAAATGGAGTTGTAGAAAGGAAAAACAAAACTATCTTGGATGCAACTAGAAGTATGTTATTAGAAGAAAATCTACCAGATGTATATTGGAGAGAGGCAGTAAGTACAATGGTCTATACATTCAACAAAGTTCACATCAAAGGAGAAACTAGTAAGACACCTCATGAACTATGGTTTGGTATTACTCCTACTCTTAAATATTTCAAAATATTTTGAATTAAATGCTATATTAGAAGAGATGAGTGTATTGGCAAATTTGATCCTAGAAGTGATGAAGGAATATTTCTTGGTTATTCATCCAAGAGCAAAACATATAGATGTTTTAACAAAAGATTGCAGAAAATTGTTGAGAGTACAAATGTGAAGATTGATGAATAATTTAGAGGAACTTCAAGGTATATAGACTCTGAACTGACAATAGAGATATTGACAAATGAACCTACATTGAACCCACTGGTATAGAATGAAGATTCAGTTACACCGGTATCATCTGAAAATTCCACTGTAACTAAGGAATTGCAGTAAATGAAGACACCTCGGTATGTAAGATTGAACCACTCTGAAAATCAGATAATTGGAAACAAGTATCAAGGAGTTATGACAAGAGGAAGACTAGAAAATGAAGAGGTATGTCTTATTTCTCAAATTGAACCATCATCAATTAATGAGGCATATGAAGATAAGCACTGGATTAAAGCTATGGAAGAGGAATTAGAACAGATTGAAAAGAATAACACATGGACATTATTTCCCTGACCTAAAGACAAAAATGTGATTGGAACAAAATGGGTATTTAGAAACAAACTTAATGAAGATGGTAAGGTAATCAGAAATAAAGAAAGACTAGTGTGCAAGGGATATTCTCAGAAAGAAGGAATTGATTATAATGAAACCTTTGCACCAGTAGCTAGAATTGAGGTAGTCAGATTATTCTTGGCTTTTGCAGCACACAAGAACTACAAAGTATATCAAATGGATATTAAATGTGCATTTCTGAATGGAGATTTTGAATAAGAAGTTTACATTGAACAACCTGATGGATTTTCTTTAACAAATAACAAAGATATGGTTTGTAGGTTAAGGAAAGCTTTGTATGGGTTGAAGCAAGCTCCAAGAGCTTGGTATGCAAGCTTGGATAAATATCTTTTGAAGATTGGTTTTTTTAAAGGTAATGCTGACAACAACTTATACTAGTGACTAAAGATAACATCTTGGTTATAGAAGTGTTTGTTGATGATATAATCTTTAGAGGAGAAGATGGATTATGTAAAGACTTTTCTATTGAAATCCAACAAGAATTTGAAATGTCCATGATTGGAGAGGTAATTTTTTTTTTAGGATTGTAGATTTCACAAACTGATAAAGGTATATTCTTGAGTCAATCCAAGTACTTGAAGGAGTTACTAAAGAAATTTGGTATGGAGAACTCTAAACCGGTAAGCACACCTATGACTACAAATGACAAATTATCACTAAGGGATGAATCTACACCTGTTAATCGGAGTAGGTACAAATCTATGATAAGAGGTTTACTATATTTGACACAAACAAGACTTGATATTATGAATGTAGTATGTATTGTTTCAAGATTTCAGAGTAATCCTAAAGAAAATCATGAATCAACAGTAAAAAGGATTTTCCGGTACTTACAAGGTACTACAAATCTTGGTTTATGGTATCCTAGAGATGAAATTTTTAATTATGTGCATACACAGATGCAAATTGGGTAGGAGATGTGGATGACAGAAAGAGAACCATTGGTGGAGCATTTTTTCTTGGCAGCAGATTAATTTCTTGGTTGAGTAAGAAACAAAGTTGCACGTCTTTATCAACAACAAAATCAGAATATGTTGCAACAACAACTAACTGTACACAGGTATTATGGCTTAAGAAAATGTTGAAGGACATAAAGGTAAAATGCAATGAACCCATAACTATCTATTGTGATAACACTGCATCAATTGATATATCTAAGAATCCAATACTACATTCTAAAAATAAACATGTTTCTATCAAATTGAATTTTCACTAAGGAGCAGATTGCAGATATTTTCACTAATCCTTTGCCTAAGGAGAATTTTGAATATCTTAGAGATCAGCTTGGGGTCATACCCCCACCGGTACAAACTTAGACAGTTGATGTTTGTCATCAACCAACAAAATTAACAAAAAAATCTTTTATTCCATCTTTGATGATGAGAGCTACTTCTCAGAGGGAGTAGTTGGTATACTGAATTGGTTGGTATTTTGTATTTGAACTTGGTTTTGTAGTAACTTTGGCATTTGATGTCAAAGGGGGAGAGATTGATATGGAAAAACACAAAGAAAACACATGTTACTCTCAGGGGGAGATTGTTAATGATTACTCTCTATATCTGAATTTTGATTTTTGGTTATGATCTCTTTTGGGAGATTGTTGGTTTTTGGTATTTGGCATTTCTGTTTTGGCACTTTGATGGTTTTTCCATCTTGTGTTGCCATCAATGTCAAAGGGGGAGATTGTTGGTATTTTGGTTATATTGATATGGTTTTGTCATTGATGTCAACACCTATTAACACTTATCAACTCTGGCACTTTGGAGAATTGGCAACGTTCACCTGCAAGCAAGTGACTTATGCACAGTCACCGATATTTGGTACACCGACAAGATATATTGTTCACCGACACTTGGAATAACATGAAAAACACTTGGTTATGTTGAAGACATCATTTGGACACTTTGTCTTGGAGATTTGTTCATTGGTATATTCGTGTTTGCATATTTGCTATTACCGACAAATAGGTCTAGGTTATGCATCGACAAGCTTATCTATTCTAGATCAGCACGACATGCTTTGGAGATGATTTTATTGTTATTGTAAATGCATTAAAACGACATGTTGAATTGGATATTGCATCGGTTATTGATTTACTTGTAATCATTTTATTGTAATATCTTTTAGAGATGACCTACTAAAATTGGTCTTAGGTTATGGTATATATCTAAGATCTTATTTGTAAGATCGATATGTGATTGGGAAAAGGAATTGTAAGAAGGTATATGCAAGAATAAGTAGATCTATACATGCAAATATCATTTGAAGGTGAAGCAAGGTTTTTGTGAAGACATATCAGAACTACACCGGTACTGAATCCAGCATATGAAGATGCTATTTTGAGCAGTACATCATTATTGGATTTAACCATCCAATTGTAGTCAGTATGACTCCTATTTGTGATTGAATAGTGAGCTCTAGGCGCTTGGCCTTTCTACATGTGCAGAACCCATTTGTATACACATACTATCTGCAGTAGTATCATCTGATTGTGGGTAAGGTTTCCCACCATGGTTTTTCCTCTTACAGGGTTTCCACGTACAAACATTGGTGTTATGCATTGTGGATGTTATTGTCTTTCTGTTTCATGCATTAATCTTTACCGGTACTGTAATTAACTGATAAACTATCTACCGACATAAAGTTTGGTTTACCGATATTAAACATTAAGTTTAGTTAAGTTGTTTTTGGTTTGAATTTATTAGACAACTGATTCACCCCCCCTCTTAGTTGTCTCTGGGACCTACAATGAACACTACCGGTTCTGTAGTTCTATTGGTTGAACTCTTTAACCTAGTCCTCCCTCACACTCACTATTTTCTCTATCTTCTTGATGAGCACGTCACTGATCTACATGGAGCAACACAATCTTCTTCTGTTCAGCAGCTGCACACGATCTCTTAGGCTCGCATATTTATCACCCAGACTTCCCGCCAAAAACCAATTCAAACTTGGTGCCTTAGGATTTTCTCCACTAGTCATGAGGCACACCGAATCTAATCAAATCAGATTGGATCACAAATCAGGGATGTCTATCTGTACATATCTGCCATTTTTGTGCCTTCCAAAACACGCCTTCCTTCTTCAGCAACCTGCATTCAATCTGTCGGCACACTTCTTGGTCAATCACCTTTAATGACATGATAGATAGCTTCAACTACTTTGATCAACTTGATCAGTCTATCCTCAAACCTCTCTTGTCCATTTTAATCTTGAGTTGTACACCCTTGCAGCTCCACCTCGAGCTTTGCAGTCATTAATAATGTCAGGTCAATCAAAACTACCTCACCGACCTCACCTCACCGACCCGTGCATGTTTTATCCACCACTTCATGCAAGTTTGCCACTTCATATACACATGGCATCACTGTCGATATCCACCTCATCATGCTATTCTGTCGGTTCATGCCTAGTCACCAAATACACAAATAACTAGTACGCCCATACTGGTTTACTCACTAATATATTTCGCCTAAAATTTCGATGAAGCTTTCTGATGGAGAAGGCATATTGTGACCAAATTTGATTTTTTTTGAAAAAATGCCCACATTCGTTGGAATTCCAATGATAATTCAACATTTTGTTTTGATAGAGAAGGAATTGGCAATGAATTTTTTTTTTTTGAAAAAGTGTCTGTGTTCGTCGAAATTTCGACGACCGTGGGCATTACTTAAAAAAAAAACCAAAAAAACCAAGTCATTTGATAAACATTAATCCTGCCTCTTCATCCCGTCGACCTCTACCACATTCATAAAAAAATTGGGCATTACAAGGAGGGAAACAGTTCTGGATTGCAGTGCTACCAAGATTCAGTTGAAGAAAAAAGGTAGGGTAATCAACCAATTCATTCACAGGATGTTTTCTTGAAGAAAAAATCGTTATGTTTGTGACAATGTGTCGAATTTTTTTTATGTAGTGATGAAATTGTTTGAATTTTACATAGGAGGTTGCATTTGTATTGGTTGATGACCAAGTTTTATCTTTATTATAATGAATTTTCCTGCTCATAATTTTTTTTCCCTAGCTCATGTTCAGTCTGGTAGAAAAAGAGAAAAATAAGATTGATTTATATAGTTGATCAAATTAAATGATCAATTATCCTCTTTATAGGCATAACCTCTTAGGGCAGACCCTAATTAAGGAGCAGGATGACCTAAACCTACACGATCAAATAGGGAAGAATACATATTGTGCCACTCTTGTATTTGACATCCATTGGAAGTGGCCTGAACATAGGCTCTAGCTGAGGAGCTTACCTTGGGTATGGATGCTGGTATATATAGCTGTGATAGAAACTCCCTATTGCAGAACCATCAGACCACTATGTAGTGATTGAGTGCCATTTTTTATCGGTGTTTTGGAAGGGAGGATAAGTGTACCATGATAGGAAGGTGGTATAAAATGGAAGCTGAGAGGTATAAGGTTATGAGGTGTGGGTTAGGATAAGATAGGAAGGTAAGTGATGAAGGATGTACTAGTGAAAGAGTAAGTTAGGATATGTTAGGGGTTTGGAAGGTAGGAAATTGAATGGGGGTAGATAAAAGGATGTGAATGATGGAATGGGGTTAGGTAGGTGAAGTAAAAGTAAATGTGTATGAGGTTAAGGTTTAGGATAGGATGTAGGAAAGTGAAGGAGGTTAAGAGAGGGGATATGAAAGGTAGATGGAAGGTAATAATGCTAGGAAATGAGGTAAAGGTTATGAGGTGTGGGTTAGAAAATAGGGTGTAGGAAATGGAAGGAAGGGTCATCCATGTCGTAGTGCTTTAAGAGGAGAACATTCACATGAGGGACAAGAAGAGTCATTTCATGCCATAGTGTACCTCCTTAAACCTTCCACCAACACCAAACTCAATACCAAACTCTTTCCCAATCTCATTGATGGACTAACTCAACTCACTATCAAATTGTGACAGTCAATGCAATGTTTAGGACAATAGTAATTAGGATCTTCTAATTATGTTGGGGCCTAGCCAACATAGGGTTATATGAGGTAGGGGTAAGTTCAACAGTGATGTGTATTAGATTGTCATCAAAGTTTCCTGTTAGTGTTACTTTGTATCAGCATTAACCACTTATTGTCATTTCATTATAATCAGTTTGTTATTCCTTATAAGAATATGCAGTATTACCATAGTTTGCATAACCTGAATCTGATTGTATTATGTATTCTTGAGATTATGTGTAGATATATATATTTATATGTTATATCTGGTAATAACGTTATGTTATTTTAATGTTGTTTGAATAAATAGATAAAATTTACCTTCTTAGCTTAATATGCTATTAACTATCATTGACTTGATTAAGAACATATTAATTTATATTCAATCATGCACAAATCTGAATTTAAATATGTATATCATACTGGCTGATATACACTCTAATGCTAACTTAGGAAATTCATGCTTATACATACCTGACACTAAACTTACCCATGTCTTTATCCCTACTGGTAAAATATCATTATTCATCTTGTATATTCTCTCTAAACTTGGGCATTAAGGTTGTCCTATGCATTATCACGTGACTATTTTTTCTTGTTCTTAGGGTTGCCTATTTCTCTAGACATGATTAGGCTTTTTCACTATGTTGACTACCACCTTTAATGGACTTCCATCATGAAGACTTATTACTATTTCCCTCTTTGACTGTCACAAGATGACTAAAATGTTTGCATAGATCTAGGACTAGTAAGATCCTTATATAGTTACTAAGAGTCATGCCAGAGACACATAAAAGCATGATACCCAAGTTAGTAAGATCCTTTAATACTTAGTCATAGATTGCATTCTAACAACAAATAGAAGGTCATATCTTCGTAACCTAACTAGTCCATGAGTAGTAGCTCAAAATATTATCAAAGCTAGGTTAGGCTAGGAGCCCCAAGAACCTATAATGTGTCTTATAATGGGTGTTGAAAATAATCTACACTCAAGCCAACAATGGAATGGTAGGAAAGGGGGCAGTAGCTCAATGGTAGAGAAATTTATTAACAAATAGAATGCCTTAAGTTGGATTCCTAGCTATTTTATGAGTATTAGCTTAACATTTTTATGTGTAAATAACATCTACTCCCACTACCGTAGATCAAAATTCCACCATTTCGCCTTCCACAACCTCTAGTCACCTTCATGTACCAAAGCCACTAGTGCCACACCTTTAGTATGAAAAATCCTTCACTTATCATCCACCATATGGCCTATTTATCAAATTTATTTTTTCTACATGTAAAAGCCATATGAACAAGATGGAATGACAATTGGTAGATTTAAAAGCCATATTCCACAACCTTTGCTAAAATCCTTTTTGCCAGTGCCAAAATGTTAGGTTTGTAACAGGATGCGACATCCATCAAAGCATAATAGAGATGAGATTTCTAACAAGATGGCAGATCAAACAATGTAGGAAAGCATCAATTAAAAATAAATACAAGATTGCAGTTTATAGAGTTAACTTCATTTTGTCTTTTTGTGGCATTGAATTTCATAATGTTTTAAAGAAGATATCATTGTTTTTCCAAAAAATGTCAAAACCCTACCCAGTGTTTACCGAGAGGAGTAAATAATGTATAGTTTGGTCTCTCATGCATATAAATTCACCCAAATGTGTGGGAAGGCCTTTGTTCATGCTATGTATCATATTATGTTGTGTGTAGGGCTCCAAATTAGATTTGGTACGTGTTTGGGCATGAGGACAGCCTGATATCTCTATGTATCAGATAGTAAAAGACAGTAAGAGTGAATAATTTGGTGGGAAGACCAAGCGATTGGTATTTTGAAGTGGTTGATGACAGAGAGAGGGGTGAGGCGACCCTACGCAACCTTCAGAAGGGTTTGTGGATCAAAACCAAATGAAATAGATTAAATTTCTATGACTATCCTAAGGGTATTGATTGCCACAGTCATAGTTTAACTAGTGATATTGTTTTTGTTTTGATAGAGTTCTGTTTGTAAACTCAAGTGTGGACATGTAATGGAGTCATGAGATGTCTTAAGACTACATCAATACTTAACAACAACATAGTGTGTAGGCACCTAAAGTATGAAAGGACTACATATTGGAAGGCGCATGTGATGATGCCATGAAAGGTCTGATATCCCTATGTATCAGACTGAGAAAACTAGTGAAAGACAAAAAAAAATGCATTGAGAAGGCAAAAGGTTGAATTGCCTAATGTTTGTTGTTGAAGTGATCTGTGGGGACCTTGCCAAGTCAAATACCTTGTTGTAGTTTCAAAGGGTGGAAAAAGAATAAGCATTTTATTTACTGTCCTAAAAGACCATCCATCATAACAATTATTACCAATGATGTGTGCATTGCAAACAAAGTTCTAGAGGAAGGTTATTTCTATTGTAATACCATGTGAGTGTTTATAGACCTTGTGTAGGGTCCTCTAAGCCTAGAGTAAGGAGTTCGAAGTCTAGATACATTGATTTGGCCTTGTGGCCATCAATGAGTGTTGACCCAATAGGAGAAGTCTTGAGACTGACAATTTTGGAAGTGTGGCATTGTTGAGAGCCAACACTTATGTGTGAACCTCGTCTTCATGTATTATGATTAGTTGCCATGATACTTGACCCTATCGTCATGGTGTTGGCTCAATTCATATTAGTGTGTTTTGTTGAAGAAACATGATGTGAGAAGTTTGATGCAGAGGCAAGGGTAGAACTCAATATTTCATATTAGGACATCAGCCACATTGATTAGGCAAGTCAGATAAGGTCTCTCCAATGTTTAGGATACACAAGGGCAACATTAGTCATGTAAGTATGCATGAGCATGGGAATGGATAGTTTCTTTCCTTTTAGACCGATTTAGATAGTATTGAGAGGATCCTATAAGGGATGACTATCACCATACTCTCAATGACTTCACAACATTGATAATGAATTCACATTAGACACTCATGGATTACCCCAATTAGACATTAGTCAACTTAAGATATGATACAAGGATTGCATACCACGAAGCCATTAGATATGTTTTGAGATGAAAAAGAAGAGTTAAATGGTTTTGGTTCAATGATGATAATTTCTATGTTCAAGTAATTTAATTTGGTATATTATACTGAAATGTGATTTCATAACTAACATTTCAACTTCTATATAACTAGTTCTATAGCCCAATTTTCTTGCCTGTGAAGAAAGACGTTGTCAGACAATATTAGCGAACAAAAAAATAAGGAGACAATTGCTAGATTGTGGTCTAAATTTAAAAGAAAAGGTGATGGAAAATGTTATTGTCCCTGCAAAATTTGTAAGGGGTTAAAGACTAGAAGACTTCTAATCAAAACAACTAAGAAACATTGTAGGCTGCATGGTCACATTGAATGTGGACATGATTATCATCCATTGGTAAGTTTTTTATTATATCATTTTAATAATTTATATACATAATAAATCACTTGATGATGAGATCATGATCATGGTTTATTCATGTTTATCAATTTTATATAGGTCGAGCACCCCAGAGCACATGATATAGATCAACACAACCCAAAGAATATGGTTTTCAAAGTGGATGAACATGGAGGTGTGAATATTGAAGATGAAGATAATGATCCCATGGAAGATGACGATCATGAGCCAAAAAACACAATTGAAGATGATGGTACAAATACATTGATCCATGACACATTTAGTACTTGTGCAGCTGATCATGATGATGAAGATGACCTTGATGTTGTTCATGATGTCCCTCTACTTGAGAAGGCATTTGAGGCCCTTTAAGAAGGCTCACATACAACTCTTCTCTCCGTTGTATTATTGTTGGTGAGCTTGAAGGTTATGAATGGTTTATCCAACATAATAATCTCATGTATGTTAAGGTATGTCATATATGTCATAATAAATGGTAAATCATGTTGTACCATTAATATTCTTTATATTAACAAATTACCTTTTTTTGTTGTAGATTGATAGGTGAGTTTTTTTTACCACCATCAAATATTCTACCTCACTCATACCGAGAATTATCTGCCATTATGAAAGATATTGGAATGGAGTATGAAGAAATAGATGCTTGTCCCAATGATCATATTATATATCACAAACAACATTAATTTTGAATTGAATTCCCTAAATGTCATATCAGTAGATATTGAACAAATTAAATAACAAAAAGGGTTCCTCGCAAGGTTCTTCGCTATATTCTCATTATTCCACGTATGCAACGATTATTCAAGTGCACTAGCTTGGCACAATTTATGGATTACCATGCACACAATAGAAGCCGAGATGACATTATTTGAATACCTATATATGGTTCAACATTTATGGACATAGAGAAAAAGCGGCCACACTTTAAAGAAGAACGTCGTAATCTTAGGCTTTCATTGGTAGTGAACAGTGTCAATCCATTTGGAGACATGAGATCTATTTACTCAGTGTGGCCTGTTTTTTTATCAACATTAACATTCCTCCATGGATGTCAATAAAGAGGGAGCACATAATGTTGGCAATGATTTTTCCACGTATTTTATCATTTAAATATAGTCGTCTACATTTAATTATAAATATTGCAGTAAAATGGTCATAATAATTATGTAATGTTTTTGTTCATTCGATTAGGTAAGTACCAAGTTAAAGATATGAATGTATATATCGAGCTTGTTATCGACGAGTTGTTGGAGTTATGGAATGGTGTCACTATGTATGATGTCTCTAGACCAATAGGCCAAAGACAATTTCAATTCCATGTGATGCTTCTATGGACAATACACGATGCCCGAGGGCTAACACATTTTTGTGATATGTTATAGTGTTTAAGTTGTGAATGAACATTATAATTCAAAAAATTATCATATTTAATCTAATTATACATTATCTTGTAGGTCTTCAAACAAAGGGAAAATTTACATGTCTAGTTTGTGGTCCAAAGATGAAATCTTGTCATTCAAAAAGTTTAGGAAAGCAGGTGTTTGATGAGTATAGGCACTTTCTCCACAAAAACCATAAGTATTGAAATACTAAAAAATATCTTTTCAATGGGAAAGAAGAGAATACATCAAAGCCATGAAGAATGACACCTCACCCGTGGAGGCTGGAATATAATAGAATTAATCATCAAGGTAATGTCATTCCATCTAATGGTTTATGTCATAAAACATCTTTTCTATTTTGTTTTGTTTACTAATGATGTGATTGATGACCATGAAGGTCATGAAGGCATAAATGACCACCTTCCTAAGGGACTAAAAATTTATCCCCAACAGTAGGTTGTCCTACTACGAGCAGTTACAAATTGTGCATTTGTTTGATACTATGCATATTGGAAAGAATATAATAGAGACATTATGGAAAATATTGGATAGAAGGCGTGACAAAGGAAAAATTGTCAAAATATGTAGTGACATTCAGGATTCCAATCATGCAATAATAAATGTCATTCAATCAAATAGCCATGGAGACCAGATTAATATAAGTGAGCTTCCTTGGTTATTAACAGACCAACAAAGAAATGCTATAAAAGAAGTCATACAAAAAATTCGATTTCCCACAGGATTTGCTGCGAACATAAACAATCTCATATCAAAGAAAAGTGAATTTGGGCCAAGGATGAAAACGCATGATTGGCATACCTTCATTAAGGTAATTCACATTCTTCTATTTTTACTATGTATTTAAGTACTGCGCATACCTGTACTTTTTATTGTATTATGTTAGATAAAAATGAAAAGATAATTTTATAATTGTTGAAGTACGTTCTACCTCTATCTCTCCCAGACAACTTCGACAATAATGTCAAGCAAGTCATATATGATCTTGGAAAATACATGAGGTAAGTAGTGATATTTGTTCAGTTCGTTGTATAGATATTATATATGTGATTTGTTTTACTTGTTATGTAATATATTTTTTTGTGTCTTGAATATCTTGTAGGTGGTTGTCATGTAAAGAAATCCATAAAGAAGATATCAAATATTGGAAGAGAAAAATTCCTCATATGTGTGAAATGCAAAAGTGTCTACCTCCATCTTTTTTCAATGCACGTGAACACTACCTCATACACCAAGTTGAGGAGATTGAATTGTGTGGACCTGTACACACTAGGTCAATTTGGATGGTTAAGAGGCACTTTAAATTTTTGAAGGCTTTGGTTCGACAAAAAGTACATCCCGAGGGTTCTATGGTGGAGGGATATATGGTATACCAGACTATGGTGTATATTTATGAATATCTCCCTAAGTTTGCAGCAAAGATCCACGTGGATTGCATTTGGGATCCCAACCCCATTAACAAATTCAAAGGGGAGTACTTGATGGGGAAAGGTAGATTGAGGAAAGTGAGAGGTAATTATAAGATGTTATTGTAGTTAATTAATTCTTAATCTTCAAAATAAATCAATTGTAAGATGTTTATTTATTTTTTGTACAGTTGGTCGAGAGTGGGATGCACTATATTTGTATATTGCAAACAATCTTGATTGGATGATGGTATGGATTGAACGTTGTCAACATTCTAGATGCATATTAACATGGGAAGGTGTGGTTTCATTGGTTAAAGAAGCTCATCATAATGGAGATTCCAATGTTACGCAAAGGGAAATTGATTTAGCATATGGTTTAAGGGATAAATAGATACACATAAATTTATTAATCACCCATATGTTTATCAACTCACAATGCAATAAATTTTACATGTTTGACATATCGCAGGTCAAACACCACAACGCTATGTGCTGCAATGGTCATAAATTTCACATAAAAAAGTTGAATGACACGAAGAAAACTTGTGATTCTGGCATCACTATAGTCTTTGAGGTGACAAATATTTCATCGAGAAATGACATACATCCTCAATAGTCTCAAAATAGACACTATGGCATTTTGGATGATATACTTGAGTGTGACTTTAATTCTTTCAAATTAGTTTTGTTCATAGTCAAATGGTACAGGCTACGATTGAATAAAAATGATCTTGATAGAACTGTTATTGAACATGATAATGGTTTTACAATGGTTAATACAAGGTCATTTGAACCACTTGGGGATGAGCCCTATGTTCTTCCAAGCCAATGTGAGAAAGTATTTTACTCAGAGGTTCCACATAAACCGGGTTGGTCATTTATTGTTAGACATGATCCAAGAGGAAGTCCGATAAAGTATAATGTGATGGAAGAAGATACCGAAGAAGTAGAAGATGGAGTAGATGATGATCATGATCGACAGTTTCTCGATGATGATGAAGAAGAAGAAGAAGATGATGGTGATGATGACGATGATGATGATAATGACGATGACGACGATGATGATGACGATGATGAAGATGATGACGATGATGATGACGACAATGAAAATGATGACGATGATGAGGATGATGATGGTGATGGTGATGGTGATGGTGATGGTGATGGTGATGGTGATGGTGATGATGGTGATGATGATGGCGAAGACGATGGTGGTGGTGGTGGTGATGATGGTGATGATGATGATGATGATGATGATGATGATGATGATGATGATGATGATGATGATGATGATGTTCATGATGATGAATGAAATGTATGAGGTATGCGATTAGTATATTATCTATTTAATATTGATTTCTTTATAGAATTTTTTTTACATAATTAATTCATTATGTTTTGAATTCTAATGCCATTGCATAATTAATTCATGATGCACCTTTTAATATGGAGATGGAGATATGGAGAGTGACTATTTATGTGACATTTTTTAAGCTTTGTGTTTATTTATGGAATTTGGATTGTTTATTAGCTATGTGATGGATGTTGATTTAAAATACATATGTGATGGATTACATGTTTATGATGATACATGTGACATTTTTTGAACTTAGTGTTTATTTATAGAATGTGGATTGTTTATTACCTATGTGATGGATGGTGATTTATGATACATATGTGATGGATTACATGTTTATGATGACACATATGTGATGCTAATTATGAGACTCAATTACATATATGATGGTACATCATGTGATGCTTATGATACGTATGTATTTATTGTTTATCAACTTACAAATGTAGTATTGCTTATGATGCTCAATTGATGGTGTTGATTTCATGTATAGTCCCTGTGTGATGCTGTCACCCTTGGTGGGAATAGGTTGACTATAGACATTGTCAACCATTTAGTTGAGGATCCTACATAGTCTACATAAAGTAAAGGTAAGGAATTAAAAAATTTACAATGATTTTGATGACAACATCTTTTTATTATTTAATACTCTTTTTGTCTACAAAGTTCATGTTGTTCATGTTGTGTACTATGTAATTTTTAGCTAACATAAGATAATTGAATTACATGTGCAGGAACCTGAACCCCTTTGACGAGGATCCTGCACAGTCTCATGGATGGATAGGTATAACTAGTCAATACACCCTATAGAAAATTTACTTTTTAAAAATTACTTGGAAAATAAATTTCCCCATTTTTTCAAACCTCGACATTAGCAGCAAATCTAATACAGTTATCAACACTTTAGGCCGTAGTTGGACTTATTCAAATTTTAATCCCAAAATCAACTTTAGGGCCGACTTCTTCATCAACATTACCCTCATTTGCAAAATTTCTCTCTCATTACCAATTAACTCTCTCATTCAATGGAGTGTAGGTACCCCCAAATAGGTATTTGTCAGATCTGTCTTCGTCGAGTGAGGGAAATGCAAGAATAGAAAACAAAAGTGAGACATGTAGTACGTCTACAATAGGGAGATCAACAAGAGGTCAAAAGATTAGAAGAAAATTCAATAAATGCATGAAATTTTTCCTTTCTCAAGGGAGGTCATGTTCTTATGATGATGAGACCAAAGACGACATTGAGGTTCTACTAAGGTACAAACATCTACAGAAACAATAGGTGCCCAAGGAACTTCCTCCAATAAACACCAATTTTTGTGTTAACGATAGGATATATCTCATAGAACCTTCGTCATTACATGGTTTCGGCTTATTTTCCATGGATGACATAAAGGTCTGTTTCAACAAAGTTGCTGAATTGATGGAGTTTGTCGGACCTTGTTACAATTACAGTAATTGGATGCAGATTGTTCAATATAAAAAAAGTATGCGAAGGTATGCACTGTCAACAAATTATATGTTAGGATTCCCAAAGATACTGAGAGGAGGGGGGGGGGGGTGAATCAATATCTGACTGGTTATTGAATTTACTTGATTTAAAACATGTAAAGTTTATCAATACTATATACCAGTAAATAAAAAATAATGCAGTAAGCAAAGATAACAACAAACACATGAAAAACACACCATAACATAGTAGTTTAACTAGGAAACCTGGTGTGGGAAAAACCTTGGTGGGATTTGTGACCCACAATATTCGCTTACTAGCCAATAAGTGAATATTACTGCTACAATAGGGGCCTGCACATGGAGGAAGGCCAAGTGTCTAGAGTTCACTGCTCAATTACAAAATAAGAAGTCACACTGACTTACAAAATGGATTATACAAATCCAATGTCTTGTACTGCTTCAAATTAGCATGTGCTATGCCAGATCTAGTACCGGTTTTAGCTCTGCTTCATACATAAACCAACCTATAATTCGCATATTAGGTCTGCCTTATTTCACCTATCACATTATTCTTCTATTCTTTTTTTTTTATATTATTGTTACCTCAAAATGATCTACAATGATCTCATACATATATGAGTCATATTACAACTTGTCATGTTGGCTTACAATGATTTTACAATTAATTACAAAATACATTATAAACAAAATTCCTGTCGGCCAGGGTGCCGGTGTTCTATGTGCCGGTGTAGAGTCTGTCATTGCCAATGTTGGTATATTGTCTTGCCGGTATCATATTATTGCAAGGTTGCCATTAATGACAAAACCTTCAATCACCTACAATTTCTCATTGGAGTGTGCATTTGCCAACAATCTCTCCTTTGGCATTGATGGCAACACTCATGAGAAAAATAAAAAAAGTGTCATCCAAAAATGAGTCTGCCAGAATTGTCTTACCAAAAAAAAATGAGCTCCCCCTGAGTTGATGAGCCATTTGTTGATCATTTTTCTCATATCCTCTACTCCCCCTTTGACATCAATGACAAATATTGTCATTCGCTATCAGTGGAGTCCTGCCTGGTTTCTTGTAACTTGTGGGTTACACTCTAAAAGATATCTATCAAAATTGAATTTATGTCATTGTTGAATGTTTTACTGTCTTTTATAGCCTCATGGGTTCTCTGCACTGTACCAGTGAGTATGTGCATTTTCTCTTCTGGTGCCTTTAGTCCAGGAACCAAAGCCTTAGATATTTCTCTTCTCAAAGAAATAAGATACTCTAGTTTTGGACCAAGTCTGCATTTTAAGTCCTTTGCTTTGTCCTTTATTATTTGTTTTTCATTTTCCAGTTTCCTGATTTTCTCTTCCTATTTTGCAATTTTTTTTCTAATTCCAAAAATGAATCTGATGTTCCAATCAGATTGTCAGCAATATCGTTAATCTTATCCTGTGTCTTTCTGATTTCTTTGTCAAGATCTTCTGTTAATACATCCGTTTTGCATGTATCCCTGTACAATTTCTTGAAGTCAAAAATGATTTCATTGAGTTCCGGTAAAAGAGTATCCATCTCCTCTTTGTTCTTATTTACAATTTCCATAAAGAATTTCTCTTTTTCTTTTATCATCCTTTCCTTAAAAATATCCGCATTTATTTGATCAATAGTGATTAGGTTACCGATGATGAATTTAGACAATGTGTCTAATTGTTCTAAAGAATATTTATTCTCTATTTTACACTTGGGTGCAATCATCTTCAAAATTGGTATGGTGTCATCAATAGCCTTATATGCTAGTGCATTACAATCTGTTATTTTCTTAATTGAATCTAGCAATACCTCAGTCACATTTGTTGGTCTAAACATGGAGGTTCCGAATGTCTGTCCAATTGTCTTCACAATTTGTAATCCATTGGTGGTGATAATAGCATTGCTTTCCTCTTTCACTAGAGGATCAGTTTGTGTCTCCATTTCAGCTACCAAAGGTTTAGGTCTTTCAGTTGTAGCCGGTGGCACTGTCTCTGAATGTACTTGTGAATGAACCTGTTGTTCTTCCTATTTCTTTGTACTCTTTACTGATGGTTTCTCTAATGGTGCTTCTGATGATTTTTCAATGGTATCCACTGCCATTTTTTCTACTTGTGACTCTATATTTTCTATCAGTTTCTCTGTGCTTATTCCTGAAATATTTTCAGTTGGTATCTCACCAGATTTTTCATTGATATCAGTTGTCAGTTGCTCAATATTATGTACACCAGTGCTATCAGCTTTCCCTGTATCTGTTGTCTGTCTAGTTTGTTGCTCACTCCCAATTTTAATGTCTCGAACTATATCTTCAACATTTGTCTTAGCTTTTGTGTCTTCTATTAGTGGCTTAGTTGCCACATCTCTTTTCTCACTTGTTTCCTTATCAACCATAATGTTGAATTCTTGTGTGTCAATATTCATTGTGTACAACACCTTAGAATCAGGATTTGTTTCCTCATGTGTTGTCTTCATACTCTCTGTTGCCAGTTGATTTTCAGTAGTGTCTACCAATGGAGTATCTAAAGGTGGTGGGGGTAAGTTATCTATTATCTTTATACTGGGAGGTCCACCAACCTTTCCTTTTCCTTCATCCCTATCCTTTTCATATACCTTGATGGGTTTAGGGCTTCGATACTCTTCCTATTTTTCCTTTTCTACCAGAAATATATCCCATGCATCTATTGTTTCCTCTATTATCTGATTCACTCTTCCTGCCATTAGTGCTACATGTCGGTGAGCAGTTGAAAATACTGATTGGTTAGCCTCGGAGATTAATTGATCTATCTCATCAGGTGAGTTAACAGGATGTACAACAAGTAATTTTTCAATCTTTATTTTCTTATCAAGCTCAATAATAGCTACTCTCCTAGCTTCTAGTCTTTTATATAGATCTGTCGGTATTTCATCAACAACTTGCATAAAAAAATTTCTTGAAAATATCTAAGTGTAGTATTACATTGTTCTCTACTCTCTCTTTGTCATCAGCGGATAGTGTGTTATACAGTTTGTTGATATTCTTCAACTTGCCATCCTCAATAATTTCATTCAGTAATTTATTAATAGGAGCTATAGTTTGTTTTCACTTCTTCTTAGGAGTCAACTTCTTTTTCTTTGGAGTTAGTTACTTTGCTGGGGGCCTTACTACCTGTTGCTTCTGTCTTTTTGGTGTAGGAGAAGGTGCCGGTGAAGGTTTTCTTTTCCTCTCACCTCTCTTGAATATTGTAGGTATGTCACTTTTTGAAGAAGTTCCAATCGGTGAAAGGTGTGTTTCCGGTTGGATTGCTTCTAATTCACCTCCAGTTATACCAGTTTTCTTTAGCACATATTCTTTAATAGCTTTTGCCTATCAGGTTCCTTTTCTAATAGTCGCCTCAACCTTTTTAACTCTTTTCTTTGATTGAATTTGACTTTCTATAGTTTCAACATTGCCAAATACTTCTTCTTCAAGTTCCTGAGGAGCTTCTAGGAGAGCTTTTGCATAGGTTTCTATTATGTTGTCATCGGTCTCATACCCCATTTCAGTAACCCAGATGGTTCTAGGAACAACTGCTTCCATCCAAATTTCATCTTTCTTTATTACGAAATAAATTTCCTTTTGGTACTTATCCACAATAGCTTGTGATAACCTTACTCTTGTTTTCATTCGAGCTTTCAATGCCTGAAAAATACTCATTTAAGTTATTTTCCCTATTCTCTCCCACATTGTTTAGTAATTCTGATAGTTGTTTTCCTACTGGTATATCATATCCAAAATCTTTGGTGCCAATACCGGGTACTTGTTTGGTTATAGATAGCATCTGATAAACAAGTAGGTTTCCAAATCTGAATGTTCCTTTCTTGTCTTTCTTTATCTTTCCCAGATTATCAATCAGTTCATCTTTAAGCCATTCACATATATCTATCCTTGCATTATTATTTATCATATCATAGGCACTCTTAATACATAGGCTAGAAACTAAGTTTAACCTATTTGCATGCATAGTCTTGTAACCAAAGATCATACTAATAAATTTGGCATTGATATCCATTACATTATTTACCCTTAGTGATCTCTTATCAAATGTTGCACCGGTTAGTTTTGTCACTAAATCATTTGAGACCTTCTTAGTTTTGTTAGGTCTGTTGTCGGTGGAGGGTAACCCTGTCATAGCTTTGATAGCTTCCTTAGTGATCTTGTGAATAGAGTCCAACCAAAAGAATTTGCCATGAACCCTGCTTAGCACAATTCTTATGATATCCTTGGGGAAATCCGGAGTACTGAGAATTTTAGTGAAACCTAGGGTTTCTATTATCTTATGTTCAGGTTTGACATTTCCGAATTCATCACAAATTACAAATTTATACATGTTTTTGGTTTCATCATCACCCAATTCCTCTATATGATAGTGTATATACATTCTAGGGTTTTCAGCATATACTACCCCTTTAGGTATTTGAGAAAATGAACCTAAATTATCATCTTTCTTTGTAATTTTGGGAACTAGCTGAAATACAAGTCTAGGGCATTTAATAACTTCAACAACAGTAGGGTTTGCAATGAATTCAAGAGTAGATGAGGATGCCATAGTTATAAATACCTTAATCTGCCTTAGGGATGAAAGATTTGATAGATTGCTTCGCTTCTTTGCTTGGAATACTTTTGCTCAGGTTTTTCGTGCTCTCAAAGATTTGAATGCTCGGTGAAATGAAAATGGAGTCAAAAATTTTGTTTTATAATGTTATTTTCTTCACCTGCCATATTTAATGCTTGTCGGTTAAGTCATAACTTAACTTATCTACCAATAAAGAAGTAATCTCAACTTCTCACCCTCAACCGAGGGAGTAATAGCATGTTTCTCATTTAGTTGCTAAACCCTCAAAGGATTTTCCTTCAGTTAGATGAAGCATCTTCTGCCGGTGGAGTGTTACTTTGTTCTGCCGGTGGAGGAGTATTCCCATCAACATTCTGTTTTGATTTTTTGATCCATTGTTTTGAGAATTCTTGCTTTACGACTTCAACCTTTTCTTTACCTTTCAAACTAGGACCTTTGTTATTTGCCGGTGAGGACTTGCTTCTACAATATTTAGCAATGTGTCCAATCTTGTTACAGGCATAACAAGTCACATTATTTTTCTGAATAGCCTTTTCATATCCTATGTTGGTATGTGTTCTGCATTGATTAGATAAACATCCAAATCTTCCACAAACATAACATCTTACATTCATTCTGCAATTCTTTGAATTATGACCAACTTTGTTGCATTTAGAACATTGACCGATGGGTGTATTGGTGTTCTGATAATTTCTAGATCTACATTGATTTTCTCTATGACCATACTTGTTATAGTTAAAGCATTTGCCATTAAATTTGTAAGTAGTAGGTTGTCTTACCAGTTTGCTATGATCATGTGTGTTTGCAGTACTGGAGCTTTCACCGCTTCAAAGCCAAGGCCATTAGTGTCACCATTAGGTTTCTGATTCTTCAACATGTCACCAAGTTCTTCTGAGCTTTTCTTGAATTTTTCTATATGCTGAATTTTAGTAGCCAGTTCTCTTTCCAAGATTCCTTTCTGTCTCATAAGTTCATTTGAGTCATTTTGTGTATGCATCAGATCTATCTTCAACATATCATTTTCATGACTAAGTCTTGTGTTTTCATTTGCACCATCATTCAGTCTTCTAGTCAGGTCTTCTTCATTTTTCTTCCTATCTTCTATTTCTTTGCAAAATCTCATAGTCATATCCTGCATCTCATTCTGTGTTGTACTGATCTCTTGTCTTAGTTTGTTTACCAGATCATTAAGAGTTTCCTTTTCATCTCCCTCTTTCTGCATCTTCTCACAAAGGTCTCTTCTTTTATTCCTTGCTATAGTGTAATTCTCTTGATGTGCTTGAATGATATCTTGAGCAGCTTTTAGATCATCTTCAAGTTTGATATTCTTCAATTTTTCTGTATCATAGTCTGAAAGAGTTGTTTCCAATTGTTTCTTCAAGTTATCCATCTCTACTAGTGTCAAGATCTTCCTCAAGCTATTAGGCTTCTGAAAATAGAGGACCAGGATCTGATACCAATTGTTAGGATTCTCAAAGATACTGAGAGGGGGGGTGAATCACTATCTAACCGGTTATTGAATTTACTTGATTTAAAACATATAAAGTTTATCAATACTGTATACCAGTAAATCAAAATTAATGTTGTAAACAAAGATAACAACAACCACATGAAAAACACACCATAACATAGTAGTTTAACGAGGAAACCCGGTGTGGGAAAAACCTCGGTGGGATTTGTGACCCACAATATTCGCTTACTAGTCAATAAGCGAATATTATTGCTACAATAGGGGCCTACACATGCAGGAAGGGCAAGTGCCTAGAGCTCACTACTCAATTACAAAATAAGAAGTCACACTGACTTACAAAATGGATTATACAAATCCAATGTCTTATACTGCTTCAAATTAGCATCTTCTATGCCAGATCCAGTACCGGTTTTAGCTCTGCTTCATACATAAACCCTTAACCTATAATTCGCATATTAGTTCTGCCTTATTTCGCCTATCACATTATTCTTCTATTCCCTTTTTTTTTAATAGTATTGTTACCTCAAAATGTACTACAATGATCTCATACATATATGAGTCATATTACAACTTGCCAGGTTGGCTTACAATGATTTTACAATTAATTACAAAATACATTATAAACAAAATTCCTGTCGACTAGGGTGTTGGTATCCTTCCTTTCTCTGCTGGTGTTCTGTGTGCCAATGTAGATATTGTCTTGCCAGTATCATATGATTGCAAGGTTGCCATCAATGAAAAAACCTTCAATCACCTACAATTTCTCATTTGAGTGTGCATTTGCCAACATTATATACAACAGAAAGATAATGATCAAAGTAAATGAGTGGCTATATACATTGATGGTTGACCAAAAGCAACAAGGAATATTGCAAGTTCTATAAATAGTACACGACCTGGGTCAACAAATAAACAACCCAATTGCATATTTGAGGCATGCGAGGGAAATCATGTATTCGTATGTGTGATAAAATCAATAAGTGCAGGTGAAGAGCTTCTAATCAATTACAGTTTGAATCGTATAAATACAAATAGATTTAATATCATGGGGTTGGTATGTACTATATACCATTTAAATTAACCAACCATAATTAATGAATCCAATATACCATTTTATTATGAAGTTTTTTTTCTTAGTCTATTGGTTTAATTTCACTAACGTTTTCTATATTTTTTCTTTGTCACAGGGCAACATAGATCCATCACATATCGTAGACAGGGATGTAGGTCATGACACTTCTACTGAGAAGGTAAACCTCATTGTAATTGTACAAATTAGATAGAAGCAAACTGTTACATTATTATGTTCTTTTTTTTAGTGATTTAGACTAATTTTGTAATTGTTAATGATATTCTTGACACAGATGGATGTTCGGGGAAAGGGAAAGGGAGCTGTAGTACCTGAGCACTTGTCTAGGGATGTGGACTCAAAGGATTAAGCGGTGATGACCCTAAAAATTCCACACACCCTATGGAATCCATAAAAAATCCTCTTAGAAAAATTACTAAAGAGATTGTTGCTTTGGCAGTCGTGCATCCTATGCCTGATGAGATATGAGAGAGGGTACAAGTATTGATTTAGACAATAGAAAACTCGCAAGTAAGCAGTAATGAAAGCTTTAATTATAACAAAAGTTCAATAATGGTTTATATTTTATTCTCTTTTATGTCATTAACTAAAACATGTATGTGTTGCTTTTACAACAATTTATCCGCCATCATGAAAGTCATTGCCATGATCAGGGTGTTGCAGGTACTTCAGGTGATGATGATTTTCTTGTATTATTGCTTGCTTGGCTTATCACTTTGAGTACCCAAAACACATCATACTTGATACTGTCAATCTTCAAAATGAAGGTTCATCCCTGTTTACAATTCTTGTACTTTTCATATATTTAATGTATTATTCTTCGGGTGCCATCAATGTTCCTGTGCAAATGCCATTGCCGCCTCATCAGAGGTTAGCCCCACTTGTATTGCTGACTGCAATGTCGGCAACACGTAGCATGCAGACATCCTCTACTGCACATCATATTGGCCCGCCCATTGTTGGTAGATCCCTCTTTTGCTCTATCTTTTGTTATGTGTTTATTTCCCTTCAAGCGTTCTTTCTTGGGGGCATTTCATAATGGATTCATTTTCTAGAGGAGGAGATGCACATGAGGATGTGCCAGAGGTGACTATTGCTGATAACATACCATCATTTCCTGGATCTTCTTGTATTGCTAGTATGGGAACATTGCAGGCCACATTGGTGGTGAGCGACGAAGAAAAGATTCCCTTAAAGATACAAAAGGTTCCAGGTACTTGAAAACTATTATTATATATAGTCTAATTGTAATTTACTTTATGATCACTCATTTTGGACTAATGATCCCATGAATTTTTTACAAGAAATGATATTTTCTATAAACATCTTAGTGACATTGCATTGTAGATATTTGGGCCCACCATACGTAAAAGGTGGTACATCATATGTGAACTAACCCTAATCCACCATTTTGATTTCATATCATTACTAGAATAGTTTTCCTTTGATCCATTTCTTGAACTATAATAAATGTAGCTTCAATTCATTTCTGAATCTAATAGGTTTGTTTTTTCTTTAAAAGGTGGAATGACCAATAAAAAAGGTTAAAAGATGAATTGACAAACCAAATGGTTGAGTGGTTTGGAAATGACACGTTTGACAAAACCAAGCTCCTTGAAAAAGCTGGCACATATGTAAAGTATGTGAGGGACCAATACAAGACCCATTTAGAGAGGAACCTAAAGTACGAGTGTCCCCCCATGATTCTAGAGAGGGAGTGGAAGGACCTAATTTTGGATGCCAAGGAGAGAATTGAAAGGAAAAAAGGAAATACACCACCAGACACCAGAAGAAGGTACGTGATACTATTAAAGAATGTAATTATGTACTAATTAATTACTCTTTATATTTATATAATCTAACATATTTCAAAAATTTTATAGATTGAGTGACACGTCAAAGGCAACTAAGGAAAGACAAGAAAATCACGGGCAACACAAACTCGGCTCTAGTGGTTATATGAAACTTGCTGCATGAATTATAAGTATCTCATGTAAACGAAATATTGCATCAAAATATTAATAAATTGCAAATGATTTTTTTTTTATCATTCAGTGCAAGCAAAATTCACGATACCAAGCAAAAATGCAGGGCTCTGAATTCAATAGAGAACCCACAGAAGATGACAAGAGAATTGCCTACCAGTAAAGCTATTTAGTTGTGGTTGATCGGCTACGAGAATTGAGTGGGCATACACAATATTTGAGTGCATCCGTCACACAAGTAAATATGCTAAATGGAAATTGTTTCAAATTGAATACTTTACCAATAATCTAATTGATGTTGAGTTCCAACATAAAGTGACTATATTTTTTTTAAATAAGCAAGAAATGATAACAATATGCATGACATTGGAATGCAGCCTGCTAATCGTGAAACACCGCCTGCACATGAAGGTCCAAATGTGCATCCCAGTAGTGGAGGTATTCATTTGCTATTCAAATTTATTTATGTAGTTATTAATACAATTAAACATCTTAATTTGTAATTAGAGTAGTAATTAATATAACATTTTTTGTTAATATTTTAGAGCATGTAGTCGGTGGTGACCAAGTGGAGCATGATTTGGGTACACACATCAGGAACGTGATATTCCCCACTCGGATAAACAGGACCACTGTTATTCCTTTAAACAAATATAATTGCAATTGGTGTTCAACATTAATGTAACCTTTAGTATTTCAACTCCAAATGATCTAGAGGGTGTTCAACATGTTGAGGTTGATGCTAGACAAAATGATGTGGCCCCATCAGGTAAAGAGCACAATAGTTATATTCTCTAAATTAATTAAATACTTGTAACAATAATAAAAAATGTTTTGAATTTAACCCATTTCTTTGTTATTGCAGAGGACCCCCCTTCGCTTCAGTGTCCTCATCCTTAGTATAGGACTAGGCATACATCGAGATTACGAGCAGAGGGCAGAACAACTGCAGAGGGGGGAAAATGATGAAGAAACCGATGTTCCACTTAGTCTTTTCATAGCTTCAAAGAAAAAACAAAAAAATAAATGATTGTAATCTACCTTATTTGATAATGACTGATTTTTATGTGTTAGTGAATGTAATTATGTGCTAATTAATGGTTACAGATGATATGTGTTAATTAATATTGATGAATGTTAAGTGTTAATTAATGTTAATCAATGTTATGTGTTAATGAACGTTATGTGATATTAATGAATGAATGCTATATTTTATTAATGGTAGAAAGAATGAATGAATGAATGTTATAAGATGTTAATGGGGAATTTTGAGTGATGTTAGGTGGGGGGGGGGGGGGGGGGAGGGGCCAAATGAGATTCCACCTTCACGTGGTTGGCCCTGTTAAGTAGAGAATATTAAACTATTCTCAAAACCAAGTGAAGCTCAACAAGATAACATACTTTTCAATATTTCATTATGTTGCACAATTAATCTTATTGAATAATGTATATTGAATCTTAATTGCAGGGTCCAACAGAGCCAACACGGAAAACAAAACCATAATTGCTAGGTATAATGAACTCCCATATTGTCTTGTATGTACACTAACAATATGAGTTGCTTCTAGTGTTGATATCCATGGCGAGACTGCAAAAGTTATGAATATGCCTCATCCTTGTAATTTTTTTTATTACTTGTCATTTTCTTTAGTATTTTGTTGCTTCATGAATGAGATATTTTCAGATGTCTATTCCATGAATACCTCTCTATTGTATGCTTCATGATCTCGCTTCTGATTCAACTCTTTATATGTCCTAAAATTGTATGAGCCTAATAGCTTCTACTCTTGTTGATAGTTTGGTGGCTCTGAACAATGGCTCCTTCGAACAAGTGCGATCCTTGTAATTTTGGCCTTCCATGATGTGAAAAAGAGGTTATGTTATGAATAATGGTCCAGATGATTTAGTTATTTCTTATTATATTGAGCATACGTAAATTTGGGCTTCCTTGGCTATGGTCACTATTTTTTACTAACTATTGTCATTTAGTGTGATTTGAGCATGGAATTCAAGTAATCATGAAGGTGGAACCAATATTCAAGTGTTAGGGGGTACACGGCATTGACCAAGGGATGAAAGTATCAGAAAAGTACAAGTGATTCATGTGTAGATCAATGTATCATTCACCTATTAATTCCTAGAAACATTCTCAAATAAACAAGCAAAGAGGTATGTTGAGTCCATATATACATTTTATGTTTCCATGATATAAGTAAGATATCAAACATGTAACTTAGATTGATTTGTAATTTACTTCATAAATATTAGATCTTCCTTGTGTATTTTTGAATGCATAATGTCTCATTGATTTCAATATCTTTATTGCAAGTACTCTTTTCAACATGAAACTCCACTAATTGAGGTCTCTTACTAAATGCAAGTCAATTATCCTATCAATGATGATACATTTTTCAAGCATTTTATGGGGAAATATTATTAATAGCTATGATTGGGTTGTTAATTGTTTTGTGAAAATACATACAAGTAGGTTGGGACATTAGAGTTATAAACACCATAAATTGTGTTTGAGATCATTGTCCTAATTGTAACAATCAACCATCATTGGCCCAAGGCCACACCAACACCATTGTGACACCAAGGTTTGTGCATACTGATGTAAGGGCTACTCTTAGGACATTTCATTACCATTACATATACACACCTAGTGGGGTTTCCAATCACAACTTGTTTGAGTAGGCAGTATCACTGGTAAACTTGTGATTGTCACAATTGGTACCTGATGCCCTCCTAAATGGCACAAGGTTAGTGAATGATCAACAACACAAAAAGACACAAAACCGTTAGATTGTCAGTGTTAGTCAATCAAAAACTAATCTAAAAAGGCATACCAAGAGAGATGCTAAAAACATGCTAACATATCTAACTAAAGAAGCAAAGATAATGGGGCATCTCCAAATGCCTCTTAGCATGGTTTTGGTTCCTTTCTCCCTTGTTCCTCTCCTCTCCAAGTTCCAAAATAGTGTAGCTCTCAGCAACTTTTTGCACTATGGATGCTTATGGAGGATTGAGATTGTAATATTGTGCTTCGAGTATGAAATGAGAAGCTAATGCTATGTTATTGATGCTAAAATGATATATTTTAACCAAAATAACAAGGTATTAGATGATTATGCTAAAAATGCTCTCTAAAATGTCTATAGCTTAGATGCATACAAGTTTTCAGGATCTGGATTATGAAGGAATGAGCTCTATTTATAAGAAAAATGGAGCAATAGATGGTTGAGATTGAAAGATTCAATCAAGGGTTGAGTTTGAAAGTTGGGGATCCATGTGCACAATTGGCACCAATGAAATGGTGACAAGTGTCAACATAGGGTTGGGTTGAGAAAAGGAGTTGGAGGCATTAAAGGCCTGAAAAGACCTCATGGTTATCTAAAGGCTAAGGGTCAAGTCTAAATTAAGCTTACCCACTAGATTAAGAGTTAATCCAAGGATAAACCTTTGTGCAAATGTTTAAGAGATAATCATGGTCAAAGCATTAATGGCCTGATGAGAGCTTTGGGTTGGGTAGAGGTTGAGTCAAAACAAATGTTTTAACCATGTGGGAGGGTTTGAGTTAACCATTAATGGTTATTGGAGACTTTGGGGATTAAGTGGTTGAAGGTTGAAAGCCTTTAAAGGTTATCAAAGACTTTGAGCCATTTAGTGGTTGAAGACTTGAAGCCTTTAATGGTTATCAAAGACTTTGAGGTTTTGAGAAGTGACTTCCCTTTGCTTAGGGATGTGACAAAGTTTAGAGGATGGATTAGGCTAATTAGGAAGGGTTTAGAAGAATCTAGAAGGGGATTAGATTTTGCAAGTGGATTTGGTGGGTGAAGGAAAATAGGATTTTATTAAAATAAAAATTCATTTATTTCAATAAATGAGTGCAAGTTGTATTTGTAGGAAAATGCAAGTGGGGTGGGGATAATGATTTAAATAAATGTTTTATTTAATTTATTTAAAAGAGGAAAAGGGGATTCTAATTAAATAAATAGATTTTATTTATTTAATTGATTGTGAATTTGATTTAATGAATTAATTAAAATAAATTGAATAATTTATTTAATTAATAGAAGAATGTTTAGGGATGAATTAATTAAATATTAATTTAATTAATTGATGGCTAGTGGATTTTTAATCAAATAAATAGCGAATATTTATTTAATTAAGCTGGATAGATTTGTGTGACTACATTTGCCCCTCTTTGAGACGGTGCGGTTTATCGCGTCGTTTCAAAGAAAGAAAAATAGGTGTGAAGAAATGCCCCATAAAATATGAATTTTATGGGTGGTATGCCCCCTCGAGAGATGGGCCGAATTTTTTTGAAAATTCGGGCGATCTCTCGAAAAAGAACAAAAATTGGCAGGATGGTAGAAGAGAAGAAGTTAGCCATATGGGTGAAAAATAGAAGAAAACAGGGGAAACATGGAGAAATGGGGGGCTCGGGAAGTTCACGGGGACCACGGCGATGAGTAGGGGAGAAGTTACGGTGACCACGAAGGGTATAAATGGGGTGAAAGGGGTGAAAACAGGATCATTTGTGACCGTGACCAGTTGAAAACAAGAGCTCTGATAGTGACATTTGGAGGAGCAAGTAGCAGCTACGATGCCGATTCCGATCACCGAACATAGATTCGAGCGAGTCCGACGATTCCAGCGGCCAGATGACTATGGACCAGTGATATGCAAATTCGAAAACTCAATTTTTGTGCATTTTTGCTAGGTTTTTAGCTGAGTCCAAGTTAAGTCGGAGCAAGAGTGCTGGAACTGTTGTTTTGGCGCTTTTGCTCCATGAATTAGCGCTTTTGTGCCGCAATAGCGCTATTGTCCCCTGGTTTGAGTGCTTTTGCCATGCATTAGCGCTATTGTATGCAAGTTTTAGCACTATTGGCTGAGTAGCGCTATTGCTGGGTTAATTGAGCGCTATTGAGTTAAAAGAGCGTTATTGTAGTGGAGTTTTAGCGTTGTTGTAGTTGTAGCACTTTTGTATAGCTTATTGAGCGCTTTTGATATAGTTGTAGTGCTATTGTTGAAAACTAGCGCTTTTGGGGGTTAAATAGCGCTTTTGTCTTAGGATAAAAAGATGCCCCAGTTTGGATGAAGACCAATCTCCTGATGCCAATTTGATGGATGGCGAGGTGAAGTGGGAGTTGTTTTGAACCATAGTAGCCTGATGAGACTTAGGTCATTTGTTTAGGATAAATGCTTGTTGAAGTCTAGGTAGCCATGATTGCTTACCTATTGAGACCCGAAGATACTTGATCAAAGTATCTGATGATAGTCTAGGTTTAAACTTAAGAAAGTTTGAAAATAAAACAACTGATGGTGATTGATGAATGCCCATGTGCAGGAGGATCTACGCGTGTTGTAGTTACGTGAGCGTCATCCTGTGACACAGGGGTTACGGGACCGATTGACGCAGGCAGAGATTGATTGTATTGCAGCGACTGGTCTTTATGAGGTGATGCACATGCTCGTGATTCGTATGAATCACGGATTGATCACAGCACTGGCGGAGCGGTGGCATAGCGAGACGTGCACCTTTCATTTGGCACAGGGGGAGATGACTGTGACATTGGAGGATGTGTGGCGCATCCTAAGGATTTCGATTCGAGGAGAGCTAGTCACATATGATAGAGCCTGGGGGACTGTGGCAGTACAAAGGATTTTTGATGAGGTTGTATTCATTGATGATGGCTCGATCGCATGGGAGGATATAGCGGCACTGTATAAGCCACTTCCAGCAGTGTTGTCCGGGATTGTGGGAGGACTCCTGTGTCCAGACAAGCGGTCACATGGGTTGGCAGTGGGATGGGGACAGGTTATCGAGATGATGATGACTGAGGGGACCCGATTTGCATGGGGGTCGTGCGTGCTGGCGCATATGTATCAGGAGCTCCATGAGGTAGTGTACCGAGGGAGGGGTTCTTTAGCAGTGGGTATGATGCTGCTACACATTTGGGCTTGGGAGCACCTACCAGTGACTCGACCAGTGAGTCTGAGATTCTGGGCAGTGGACCAGCCGTACATGTTTATGTACAGTGGTATGATGAGTTAGCCCCACTCGGGGAAGTTGGAGTGGTGGCGACGGGCATTGGATGACCTAGATGCAGTGATATGGCGGCCATACTTGGAGTGTGAGCCATGGGATGATGATGCAGAGGCACTACCTTATGTCTTCATGACCTGATTCCTCATTGGGAGGACCTCCTATCATGTGGAGAGACAGATGCCTAGGCGAGTGATGAGACAGTTTGGACGGCAGTAGGGACTGCCTAGCGGATCAGGAGAGTATGCACGGGTGATTTGGGAGAGGTATGAATGGGGTCCAGTGCTACCTTATGATCAGGCACTAGCAGAGTTTCGGACACTGCAAGCGAGGCCATGGGACCTACGACCGAGGGTCGTTGATGTAGGGGCTACAGATGAGTACATGCAGTATCAGGCGGCGCACCCGATCCTACGGATATCGGACCCAGCAGAGCTGATCCCAGCATTTGAGGATGAGAGGGGATGGAGACGGGGGAGGGTAGGAGGTCGAGGAGATGGAGGAGGAGGAGGTGGAGGAGGATTGGGGATGCGGAGCCAGCAGAGAGGGAGAGGTGGACTTCCTCTACAGATCTCATAGGGACCATTGATTCTGAGAGGAGTGCAGCTAAGTGGGAGGGGGATGGAGAGGGAGATCCTGATGGACAGAGGGGAGGGGACTACTAGAGAGGGAGGTGTAGGGGAGGCAGCTATGGACACCGGGGAGGGAGCCACTGGAGTTCTGCGGGAGCATATTATAGTGCGCTTGCAGACACAGATAGAGGATTTGGAGGCAGAGGTGGCAGCTAGGGATGTGCAGCTATTTGTATGGGAGTCAGAGCTGATGGTGGTGCTGCGAGAGAGAGATACTGCAGTGGAGAGATTGGCAGAGCTGCAGGAGAGAGTCCGGGTTGGAGTAGGAGCACAGGGGCCTACAGGGGAGGTTATGAGGCAGTTTGGGCGAGCACAGGCTGAGATAGAGTACTGGTGAGGTTTATATGAGCAGGTGGTGCCACTTAGTCAGTGAGCTCTCAGTTATACCCAGATGCGGCAGACGAGATCAGAGCGATCACAGAGGATGCAGAGCAGTGGGGGAGTGATGGGTCCTTTGAGGCAGGAGAGATTAGGAGATGCAGGAGGGAGTGGGGGTTCGATGAGGCCTCCATGGAGAGATGGATCAGGTGGTGCAGGCACCAGTGGTGGAGCAGGGGGAGGTGTTGGGACAACATCAAGCCAGAGTGGCATTTGAGAGAGCATTCATGCATATATGTATTTGTACCTTTGTTTATTTTTTTTGGATTGTATCTTGGATGGCTCTTGGTAGCCGATTTTGTAGACTTCATTGTACTCTGATATATGAGATGAGATATATGAGGAGATCCCATATTTTGATGATATGCATTTGATTATGTATGGATGTTTATGCAGGATGATGAGTTTATTGCTTAGATGGATATGTGTATATGTATGCATTGATGAGATGTTCCTTATATGCATGTTTTTGATGAGGATACTGACATATGAATGCAGGTTTATGTATGTATGATTTGTTTGATTTTGGATGCAGATGCTTTTATGTATGTAATGTCATGATGATGATGTATGCTTATGATGATGATGAACAGGATTTTGGTGTTTCCTATTGCAATATAATGACGAGATGATTTATGTGATGGTGTTAATGCAATGGTCGAATGAATGATGTTTATGGATGAACATGCATCTAGATGTTTTGTTAAAATAAATGCGATATGGATAAACAAAATGTAAAGTACAAATGTTTATATGATAATGTGTTAGATGAATGCAATATGGATAAACAAAATGTAAAGTACAAATGTTTATATGATAATGTGTTAGATGAATGCAATATGGATAAACAAAATGTAAAGTACAAATGTTTATATGATAATGTGTTAGATGAATGCAATATGGATAATGGCTATAAGATGTTTAAGAACCAATGTTTTGTAAACAAATGGATTGCAATGTTTCTAAATGCTTTTAAATATGTTTTTAAGTACAAATGATAATGGGATGATACTATAACTAATGTTTTAATAACTGCACCTTAATGCAATTAAAAAGATGATAATGAATGCAATGCGAATGAATCCTAAAATGAGCATAATAAGATACTTAGTTAATGGATGAATGAATGCACTTTTTTTTTTCACTAAATGGATAAATGAATGTATACCATAATAAATGATAAAAGATGATAAGATGATAATGGATAATTGACACTAAACGAATGCCTAATAAATGATTTAAAACAATCAAAGATAATTTAATCCCATGAATAAATCTACTTATTTATGAGTGATGGAATGATGCAAAATTATTAATGAAAACTAAATGTCAAGAAAATGAACTATATGCAAAGTTTTAAAAATGACATGAATGTTTAATGCAAGATGCAACTAAATGTTTTAATGCAAGGTGCAACTAAATGTTTTAATGCAAGGTGTAACTTAATGTTTAATGCAAGGTGCAACTAAATGTTTAATGCAAGATGCAACTAAATGTTTTAATGCAAGGTGCAACTAAATGTTTAATGCAAGATGCAACTAAATGTTTTAATGCAAGGTGCAACTAAATGTTTAATGCAAGATGCAACTAAATGTGAGGATGATATGATCATGAGGAATGCAAGGTTTGTAAGACTTTGCATGATGCATTGATGATGTATCAGAGTACTTGATCATGATTGTATCCGAGACCAGCTTAACTTTCACATTTTGCATATAAAAGCCTATATATGAATGAGCGAACGGATGGGTGATATGCAACAGAATGCAATATATAAACAGATGAGATGAAATGACGATCCATAGTGCTCTATTTTCATCATTGAGCTTTAAAATGTTGGAAGAGAATACAAGCATCTTGACATAATGATTCAAGATGACTTGAGTATTCCTTTCATGGATTTTATATAGCAAGTTAATACAAACGACTTGACATAAGGGTCAAGCCGACCAGAGTATTGTTTGCAGAACAGACAAGGATTATCTCCTTTCATGCATGACTTGGATCATCCTCCTTGATCTTAGGCCGATCATATCCTGAGACAAGTGCATACCATACTAAGAGATAAAAACCTTTATCCAGTTTGGATGAGGTAGGAGGAACCAAAGGAAGAGCATTGTACCCACAAACAAACAATATATACATAAAGAATAAAGAATATGGATCCTTGGTAATGGTTCATGCTCATATAGTCGAGGTATACGCTATAGTTAGCAAGCCATGATGATCTATAACTGCATTTTGCATAAGATCATGTAGCTTGGTGAACTTCCCACGTAGACACCATTAGTACATGCCCCAGAACTTCATCGGAAATAATGCACAAACAAAACAAAACAATGCTGAAAAGATCCCGATACAGATAAACAAATGATTGTACTCACAAATCAACCAAGTATTTGATAGCTTAACATAATTTTCTTGTCAAAGAAAACGTCACTTTGTCTTTGTTTTGGTAAGGAAGGATGCATCCTTGTTAAAAGACAGTTTTTGAGTTTCTGATGTTGATGGTGTGGTTGATTGATAAGTGGTCTCTTTTGTGAGTATTTTGTCAATGTTTGTCTTGGTATCTGCACGGATGAGTATGTACAAGGTGTTGTCATGTTTTTGTGTGATTTTCGATGTTTTTCGATGTTTTTGGATTTTGAATTGTTTTGAATGTTTTTTGTATTTTTATGAGATATTTTTGAATGTTTTTGGATTTTTGATGATTGTTTGAATGAAGAACTTAATGAATCACAAGACAATGTAGAATCCACTTCCATCAATAGGTTAAAGGCATTGCCCCTAGTTTTAGACATGACTCTGAAAAAGTGGGATGCAAGATGCATGGAGTACTATCATAATTGCAGATGAAATACAAGCCATGCTTCTGGATGGATGGATGCATGTATGGAGTGGATGTGATCGCAACAAGTCTGAAAGATAATGGAGCCATAGCCTTTACGAGTGGTGCCTGTTTGCCAGGTTTTCACCATCGTACTTACCCAAGGTGCCACCGGAGTGGTTGTTCACCATTTGGATGCATGATTTTTCTTTACTTTTTTTGAATGTTTTTGTATTTTCTTCAGGACATTTTTCTGAATGTTTTTGGTATTTTCTAGTATGCAAGGGAGCCTGATGCTCTGTACAGCTTAGGTATAAAACCGTATTAGGTGCATGCTGTTGATTGGATATGCAAGCAGTTCTCCTTCTGATGTAGCCAACTGATATGCCCCGGACCCGAACACAGTAGTGATGACATATGGGCCCAGCCAGTTTGATTCAAACTTGCCCTGATGTTCTTTGTTTGGTTGGTTGTGAGGATTCTCTCGTAGAACAAGATCACCTACCTCAAATGTACGAGGTCTAACTCGATGATTGTAGCTTCTGCTCATGCGTTGCTGATAGGCTTTGAGATGGTTGTATGCAGCTTGTCGCTTTTCATCAAGTAACTCTAAGTCCTGGAGGCATGAGACTCTGTACGCTTCATCATCTATTAGATTATGCAAGGAAACCTGTAGTGATGGTATCTCAACCTCAATAGGTAAGATAGCTTCAGTGCCATAGACCAATGAGTAGGGAGTTGTGCCTGTAGGGGTTCGAATGCTAGTTCGATATGCCCATAGTGCTAGATTCAATTGAACATGCCAATCACGACCAGCATCATTGACTGTCTTTTTTAGGATCCTCAATATGTTTTTATTGGATGCTTCGGCCTGACCATTGTCTTGTGGGTAGTAGGGAGTGGAAAAGCGGTGTTGGATATGAAATTTCTCACAAAGTTCACAGACATCCTGATTTTTGAAAGGAAGACCGTTATCTGTGATGATGGACATGGGTACACCATACCGGCAGATGATGTAATTGAGGATGAATGAGGTGATCTGCTTGCCAGTGACTTGGGTAAGTGGAACAGCTTCGATCCACTTTGTGAAATATTCAGTGGCGGTAATAATGAATTTATGGCCATTAGATGAAGATGGATGAATCTTACCCACAAGGTCAAGGCCCCATTGACAGAAAGGCCATGGTGTTGTGATTGGTTGCAGTTCCTAAGCTGGTGCATGTATCAAGTCACCATGAATTTGACATTTCTTGCATTTTCTGACAAAGTAGTAGGAATCCTTTTCCATAGATGGCCAGTAGTATCCATTGCGCAGGAGTTTCTTGGCTAGTGATGGACCACTTGAATGAGTCCCGCAAATTCCTTCATGTACTCCTTCCAAAGCCTTTGTTATCTCATCTTGTTCTAGACATCGAAGGAGAGTACCATCAAGACCGCGTCGGTATAGGGTTTTGGCAATAATGGTATATCAAGCAGTTTGGCGAATGAAGGTTTTTCGTTGATTATTCGATTGGTTGGGAGGAAGGGTGTGATCGCGGAGATAGGTGTAGAACTCACCATACCACGGGGATTCAGAACCGACAAGGCGACATATCATTTCAGATTCGGGGATATCATAAGCGGGAATCCAAAGCTGTTCTACCTAGAACTCATAGCGTGTTGAATTCTGTGGAAGATCTAGGAGAGATGCGATGGTAGCCATAGCGTCAGCAGCTCGATTCTGATCTCTTGGTATCTGCTCAAAAGTGATAGTAGTAAATGATGTCTTTAGAGTGTCCACCATTTGCTTATATGGCATGAGTTTATCATCTTTGGTCTGATATTCATCTGTTGCTTGTCGAATGACTAGTTGGGAATCGCCATATACTTGCAGTTCTTGTAATTTCCATTGTATGGCTAACCTGAGTCCTGTGATCAAGGCCTCATACTCGGCTATATTGTTTGTGCATGGAAATGTGAGCTTGTAAGACTTCGGGATGCTATCACCTTGAGGTGTGATAAACATAATGCCTGCCCCTGAGCCGTGCCTAGTGTATGAACCATCAAAATATAGTTTCCATGGTTGTGCTGTTGTGATTATGAATATCTCCTCATCTGGAAAATTGGAAATAAGAGGATGATCGCCTATGAGTGGTGCATCAGCCAACTGATCTGCAATAATCTTCCCTTTGAAAGCTTTACGATCTACATACTCGATGTCAAATTCACTTAGAATCATCACCCATTTGGCCAAGCTCGCTCAATAGGTGTGTAATTGAGTTCATAGCCCACCAGTGTGTGAGAGATGTAGTATACAACACACTCTTTGCCTTCTGCATTATGTTGTGCCAGTAGTACACCCAATGCTATACTTGTTGCTGAGATATAAAGTAACAACGGTCTTCTTGGATCTGGTGGCATTAGCAATGGTGGATTCATGAGATAGTCTTTAAGCATCTAAAATGATTGTTGGCATCGGGAATCCCACTGAAAGTGGATGTTCTTGTGTAGTAGATGTGTGAATGGGTGACACTTATCAGCCAATTGTGCAATGAATCTTCGAATGGATTGAAGGCGTCCTTGTAATGTCCTTAGCTGACTGATATTCTTTGGTGGTGGCATGTCCATGATTGCCTTAACTTTTGCTGGATCGACCTCAATGCCTTTGCTTGAGACGATGTATCCTAGAAGTTTCCCGGAGGTTACTCCAAAGACACATTTCTTGGGGTTGAGTCGAACATGGTATTGTTCCAGTCTATCAAAGATTTTATCTAAGACATGGAGATGTCCTTCTCTGGTGAGTGATTTTGCTAGTAAGTCATCCACATAATCTTCCATCATAGTATGCATAATGTCATGGAAGATGGTGGTCATTGCTCTCTGATAGGTTGCTCCTGCATTCTTGAGATCGAAAGGCATTACATTCCAGCAATATGTGCCCCATGGACAGGTGAAGGTTGTCTTATGTTGATCTTTTGGTGCGATCTTTATTTGATTGTATCCTAAAAAGCCATCCATGAGTGAAAGCATGGCATGTCCTACTGTCAGATCCACTATGATGTCGATATTTGGAAGGGGGAAGTCATCCTTAGGACATGCCTTATTCAGATCTCTGAAGTCAGTACAAATGTGGATGCCCCCTTTTGGTTTGCCGATAGGCACAATATTGGAGATCCACTATGCATAATCAATTGGTCTAATGAAACCAACATCTAGGAGTTTCTTGAGTTCTGTTTTGACTAGTACTGCAATCTGAGGATGCATCTTGCGAAGCTTTTGCTTGAAAGGTTTGGCTCCTTTTGCTACAGTGAGGTGATGCATGACTAAATCAGGATCAAGCCCAAGCATGTCTGCATATGACCATGCGAAGTTGATCTGACGCTTCTGGAAGAACTCTATAAATTTAGGATGTTCCTCTGGAGTGAGAAGAGATGCTAGATGTATGATATGAGGATTGTCAGGAGTCCCCACATTGTACTCTGTGGTTTCCTCGATGAGAATTATTGATCGTTCCTGTTGTGTACTATTAGGTAGAATGTCAAACCCTTCATCCTCAGGCACCTCAGAGAGGTTTTCACCGTTGGATACGCTCTTTCTTTTTACTTTTGTCGGATCAAACAATGCCACAGTGTGGTTTTCACTAGAAGATCCATGTTTTATTGTTATATTTTTGCAGCTGAAAGGTTTGGCATCCACCCCGAAGTATGCTGCGCTATTAAGTTCAATGGTGAATCCAACTTTGTGATCCCCGCTTGGTAGGTTATCCCTTAATTCCAAAAAGTCAATGATAGCCTCATCGTTTTGGAAGAAGTCAAGACATGGGGGATTTGGTTGGTTCTATTCGATGAGTTCAGGGTGGACAATGGGCATTACTTCATCGACCAGGTTAAGTTCATTAGAGGTATCAGTGAGGGTTAAGACGTTATGGTGAAGGTCGTTGATGGTACTTTCCCTGTCAGAATCAGGCGTAGGATGAGACGTAGGGTCTGTGGAAGATGTTTCCAGTTCAGGAACCCAAGTGGTCTTTATCTGTGCTTCTCCGTAAACAGGGATGTCTTTGCGTGGTGGAGGTGGTGATGTGTCTTCCTCATCTGAAGTGTTAAGCTGTACTGAATCAAATTCCCACTCATGTGTGTCGGTCTCTGAATCACTTTCCAGCATCCGATTACTATACCATACTAGGATGTCCTTTGAGTTAAATACTACAGGTGTGATTGGTTGATGTACCTTTGTAATGATCGGTGCTGCAGGGCGGTTGATGGAGATTAAAGAATCTGATACAGGAAGTATTGGTAGTATTGACTTAGTGGTTTCTGCTGGAACTGCTGGTGCAATAGATGCTGTTGCGGGTTCTGATACAGTTGCTGCTGCTAATGGTACTGCTAATGGGAGTACTGGTTCGATTGGTGGAATGATTGGTATTGGAGATACTTGTGTTGGGGTTGTGAACCTCAGTGGGGTAGTTGGGATGGTGCTTGAGGGTGCTTTGATTATGAAGCGTTCGCTTTGCAGTAGGTGGACAAAATGGTTTGCTGGGTTTTCCTTTGAACTTGAGTTTAGGAAAGATCTCTTTTTCAAAGCCTAGGCCTGTATTACCTTTGGGCTTGAATTCTGGTAGTAGAGGTTCATGTCATCCTTGTTTGCAATATCCCAAGGCACTCTGCCATCATACCCCATTCGTTGCATAATGAGGAGACCTTTTCCATACTGTTCCGTAGGAAGTGTAACTCACAGTATGTCAGTGGTGATGGGATCCTTATAGATCCATTCCGCTAGGTCCTCATCTTGTGTTTCTTCTTCTTGACTCTTTCCAAGAATGAAAGGCGTCAAAGCACATGCTGGTATGTTTAGTGGTTGCTGGAGTACCTGTTGTGGTTTACCATGAGTTCTAGGAGAAGTGGGCATTTGTCCTACACAAAAGAGTTGGCTCAAGTTGTATTCCCCAGGACCCTCCTCTGCGATCTTCATCTTAAGCTTTTCTTGCTTGGGTATAGTGGTGTTTGAACAGGCAAGAGAGGTAGGACTGATATATGATGTGGAAGAAATGGCTTCTCTATTATTAGGAATGGTAATCTCCGGTTGATGGTTGATATTATGGCAATATGCAAAGGGGTTTGCATCACCCAGGATTGTGATCTCTACACCATTATGTGGGAACTTGATACATTGATGGTAGGTAGATGGAACATCTTGCATGGCATGTATCCAAGGTCTTCCTAATAATAGATTGTATGGCAGAGGAAGGTCCAAAACCTGACAAATGATGTGCTTTACCATGGGGCCCACTCGGATTGGTAGTACCACAGCTCCTTTGGATGAACGCTCTGCATCATCATAGGCTTTGATTGTGATCTTCTGACGAGGATCCACTGATTCTACTGCATATCCCAATGTTGTGACCAACTGTAGTGTGCAAATATTCAGGCCTGCTCCATTATCGATCAAGACTCGCTTGATCCTATGCTGGTTAATAAATCCTTCGATGTGGAGTGAGGCATTATGTGGTTGTTGGAAGGAAGAGTTGTCACTTTTGGAAAAGGTGAGACAAGGTGATGACTTTAGACTTCCAACCATGGCTTGAAATTGGTCCGTATTCAGATTTGCAGGGACTGACGCTTCTTGGAGTGCTTGATCCAAGATAGTTTTATGAGAGGGTGATAGGCACAAAATCTCTAAAATGGATATAAGCACAGGGGTTTTGTCTAATTGTTCCACAAGATTGGACTGCTTTGGGATGGAGGTGGTGCCTTGTGGAGCTGCCTTGATGGTAACTTTGCCACGACGTGTAACAACATTGCAATTTGAGTTGGGATTTTTGAAGGTTATGGTTGCAATTTGTTCATTGGCATCATACATATGATTGACAGTGTAGTTATACGCAGCTTGCATATAATCAGTGGTATCAGGACCTCGTCTAGAAGTGGAAGGACCCCTTTGATCTTGGGATGGAAGTGGATTTTTGAACATTAGATGATCATTATTTGTTGTTTTTGGGTCATGTCCTTCAATTTCAATTTCTCCTCGATCAATAAGATCCTGAATGAGATCTTTCAATCGGTGACAATTACTTGTCTTGTGTCCTCTTCCTTGATGGAATTCACAGTGTTCAGTATCTCTCCAGCATGCCGGTTTGACTTGAGGCTCATAGTTTGATAGCTTAGGTAGAGTGACCAAATTTTGAGAAATGAGTTGTCGCAATACTGTTTCAATGGGTTCCCCTAAGGGAGTGTATGTGCATTTCTGTTTTTGCTGACGAGGTCTAGGTTCATCATGAGATGTGATGCGACCTTGATTGGAAGGAACATTTATGTTATTTTGAGGTGGAGGATTTTGTCTTGCAAACCGAACCACAGGTTGTGCATTTTGGATAGTTCGGGCATCCACAACCCCATCGTTGACGATATTCTTGTTTTTATTCCAGAAGCTTGGTTTATCACTATTGAAGCGTGGGCAAGGACCATCCTTTGGTTCATTATAGATTTTGATGAGTCCTTTCTTGATGAGTGCCCGTTCACATTTTAAACCTTTGGTGATCATATCATTAAAAGAGTCTGTGTCTTTGACATCCAGGTGAAATTCCATTTCTTCATTTAAGTTGGAAATGAATATTTCCACTAGTTCTCGTTTAGGTAACTGAAGAGAACATCTGCTAGACATTTGATGCCATCGTTGCAGGAATACTGAGAATTGTTCACCTGGTTTTTGTTTGGTGTTGCATAGATCAGCCATGGTGATGTCGCATTCAATGTTATGAGAGTAATGAGCTAGGAACTTCTGGATGAGTTCCTCAAATGTTATAATGCCACCTGGTAGTCGGGAAAACCATGATGTGGTTGTTCCTCCCAAGCTTTGGGGAAAAAGGCGCATTAGGTAGGTGTCTTCATATGCCACTTCAAGACAAGCGGAATGAAATTCTCGGACATGATCGCGGGGATCCCCCTTTCCTCTATATTTTTCAAATTTGGGTGTTTCGAATCCTCGAGGAAATGGTGGCATGTAAATATTCCTATCAAAAGGATAGGGATAGATGTCATTGAGTGAGAATTGGTTAGTCTTGACACCACTATGAAGCTGTTGGGCGAGATTCTCGACTTGTTGCCACAATATCTCCATTTCATTTGGAGGAGGAGGTGGTGGGTTACCTCGAGGAATGTTATATCTGATGGGATCTCTATCTCTTTCCTCTTCATGGTGACTTTGTCTTTCTGATGCTTGTCTTAATTGGGCAAGATCAAAGTCAGATGGGAGTTTTGCTCCTTCTCGAGTGAGTCTTAAGAAGTGAGCATCTGCATTGCTCCTGAGTATTTCGTCAAACAATCTGTTAAAGAGAGGGTTATGCTGAGCCCTTTCTATCGTTGCAGGGGTGGGAGTACTTGGGTTTTCGTCATCTGCATTTCCTCTGAGTGCTTCTTGAAATTCATTGAGATTTTCCTCTTCTTCTTCTTCCCTTTGTATTTCTCTTTGCCTTGACTGTGATCGGGTTTGAGCCATTTTGTTTTATAAGCTTTTTGTTGAAGTTTGAGTGAAAATGATGATGAGTTTTGTGATGAAACGAGAAATTGATGATTTGGTAGATTGTGTTGTACGTGGATCTCTAGCACTTTTAAGGTGGATGTAACCAAAATTCCTTCTTTGAATTGCTTGTTTGTTTGAGAAGATTTGATGTGATAAGGTGTAGAGAAATCTGAGATGTGTTATAGATTTAACTACCTAGTAATGAGAGGATTCACTCATGAACTAGTTTTAACCTGCGTAGATGTGTCTCTTAGGATGAGCTTATCCTAGATGTAGAAACACTCTAAAAAGTGATGTAATGTGTTTGATTTCAAGCAATATCTAAAAGAAAATTTTGGGACAAGAACCTCTTAATGTTTTGAGAGTTGGGGATGGATTGATGATGAAATGATGATGTATGAGTGAGATGATGGATGAAAATGTTTTCAACTTCAATAAAAACTTTGTGTTACAAATGGGACAAATTCTACCTCTTCCCTTTTAGGTGTTGGAGGTATTTCTCGAGCTGTGTTGTAGGTGATGCAGATGTTTGGGAAGAAGTTGGGATTAATCTTTCCTCCTTGGTTTTTGTGATAACTCAGAGCTCTATATTGCATAAAAGCTCTTCTGTTCAATGATTCTGAATCAAATTTGTTTGTTTTGCCTTGAAGGTAGAGACGCATACGATGTAGAAAGACTCTATGTGAGACAAAGATTTGTCGATTGATATAGAAGAACTTCCTTCTTTTGATTAAAGCCTTTGAGCTTAATGGTCTTCTTTTCAAGTTGATATTCCGATGACACTTCTTCTTTCGCAAGATGTGAAGAATGGTCATAAAGTTTTTGACTCTTTGTTGTTTGCACTTTGTTTTTGATGTTTTTGGTTGTTTTGACAAATGTTTGGTTGGATGAATACTTTGTTTTTGGGAAGTGATTTTCTGATTTTTTTCTTTGACAAGAAAACAAAGCAAGCACACAAACACAAGAATGTTGCCTAAAAGGCACAAATGAGTATGGGTCTAGATCAACCCAATCCTTGGACTTGTATATGACCCTTCCTCTAGATGTATTTTAAGGTGTATTTCCAAAGCCTGAAGTCGGCTCAATTTGTACTTGGTCTTTAAAACGAACACACTTCAAACACTTTTTATCCCTAAGGTCAAATGGCCAGTTGTGATAAATTTAGCCCACATCTTGATATTTCTTCGACTTTGGTACTACATACCTTATGAATCCCGCCGTGGCAGGTAAGGATGTGATATACTAAGTCTTGCATGAGCATAACAAATAGATGATCCCAATGATGGGGGAGTTACCACTTTCATCAAGCCACTAGTGACTTTTCAAAAAGCTATGTTTCTACTCAAGGAAATATGTATGGTGAGTATCTTGGGAGCAAAACCATCTATTCTCTTGCACTAAATTATATCGCAAATATCCTCAATCAATAGAACGGGTGGGCTACTACTTAAAGGTGTTTAGTCATGTTCGATGTTTTTGGACATAAGTTCATTCTGCAGTGACTCACTTAAGAGCCTTGTAATGGGTGGTGGGGCCCATTTGTCCTTTCGGCCAGTTACACTGTAGGAACAGCTATACCCAAGGCTACAGCTTTCGCTCTCACCTAATTTCTATAGCGGCTCGAAGGATTTACCGCGCGAGGTCATTCCCAAGAGTGATGTGTCTCTTGGCAGGCCTCTCTTAAAAAGATAAAATTTTGAGTGTTACTAACACTTTTCTCTTGCACCTAGGACCATGAAAGCCAAGGGAGAGGATAGTGTGTGTTAGAGGTAGGACCACTCGACTGACTTTTTGCACAAGCGTGCCAAACACGAAATTCACTTGTTCTTTTTAATCCATCATTTGCAAATGTGATCTAACTATTTGGAGATGTTGCTCCAACAACCATGGTGTTCGTTTTAACTTCAAAGGCAATGTGTTTTGTAATCTAGAATTCGAAAATCCTGGTCAACTTAATGAAAAACACGTTTTGCTTGAAGTAAATCGCTTGCAAGAATTGGAACAAGTGGACTGTAAGTTTTTAATTTTGCACCAAAATTTGAAGTGTGGCTTGTAAATTCTTTAGTTTTTTTTTTTTTTTTTTTGATGCAAGAAAAGAAACTTTGTGTGTTGATTTTAAGCACCAAAATAAGGATGAATCCTAGCTAGAAAGCAAGACAATTTTGTGTTTTTCAAGTTTTTAAGCACCAAAGGACAAATTTGTGATTTTTATGGTGAGTTTTTAACCTGCATGAACAAAAACATGTTAGTAAAATCGATGTTCAAGGGGGGCTTCCACAAGCCTAAAAATTTCCATGTTTGTGGTTACAAGGCGATTCAGATGACATTCTGTTGCAATAGCGCTAGTCGACGTTTTAACAGAAGCGCTATTTCACACAGAAGCATTGAAATAACAAAACTGGCAGAGAGTCAAAAGCGCTAAAAGATCATCAGTAGCGCTAGAAGAAGAACAGAAGCACTAGAATAGTGGCAAAAGTGCTAAAACTTTTACAATAGCGCTATTGTAAGGGCAATAGCACTAAAAGAAAAAGTGTCAATAGCGCTAGAACGTGTTCAATAGCGCTAAAGCGCAACCTGTGTGACACTTTCAACAATCAAACATGTTAGTTAGAAAAAAAATGAGATGTTTTTGGTGGTTCAATTCACGTCGGGTTCACCAAATGATGCCCTCCTAAATGGTACAAGGTTAGTGAATGATCAACAACACAAAAAGACACAAAACCGTTAGATTGTCAGTGTTAGTCAATCAAAAACTAATCTAAAAAGGCATACCAAGAGAGATGCTAAAAACATGCTAATATATCTAACTAAAGAAGCAAAGATAACGAGGCATCTCCAAATGCCTCTTAGCATGGTTTTGGTTCCTTTCTCCCTTGTTCCTCTCCTCTCCAAGTTCCAAAATAGTGTAGCTCTCAGCAGCTTTTTGCACTATGGATGCTTATGGAGGATTGAGATTGTAATATTGTGCTTCGAGTATGAAATGAGAAGCTAATGCTATGTTATTGATGCTAAAATGATATATTTTAACCAAAATAACAAGGTATTAGATGATTATGCTAAAAATGCTCTCTAAAATGTCTATAGCTTAGATGCATACAAGTTTTCAGGATCTGGATTATGAAGGAATGAGCTCTATTTATAGGAAAAATGGAGCAATGGATGGTTGAGATTGAAAGATTCAATCAAGGGTTGAGTTTGAAAGTTGGGGATCCATGTGCACAATTGGCACCAATGAAATGGTGACAAGTGTCAACATAGGGTTGGGTTGAGAAAAGGAGTTGGAGGCATTAAAGGCCTGAGAAGACCTCATGGTTATCTAAAGGCTAAGGGTCAAGTCTAAATTAAGCTTACCCACTGGATTAAGAGTTAATCCAAGGATAAACCTTTGTGCAAATGTTTAAGAGATAATCATGGTCAAAGCATTAATGGCCTGATGAGAGCTTTGGGTTGGGTAGAGGTTGAGTCAAAACAAATGTTTTAACCATGTGGGAGGGTTTGAGTTAACCATTAATGGTTATTGGAGACTTTGGGGATTAAGTGGTTGAAGGTTGAAAGCCTTTAAAGGTTATCAAAGACTTTGAGCCATTTAGTGGTTGAAGACTTGAAGCCTTTAATGGTTATCAAAGACTTTGAGGTTTTGAGAAGTGACTTCCCTTTGCTTAGGGATGTGACAAAGTTTAGAGGATGGATTAGGCTAATTAGGAAGGGTTTAGAAGAATCTAGAAGGGGATTAGATTTTGCAAGTGGATTTGGTGGGTGAAGGAAAATAGGATTTTATTAAAATAAAAATTCATTTATTTCAATAAATGAGTGCAAGTTGTATTTGTAGGAAAATGCAAATGGGGTGGGGATAATGATTTAAATAAATGTTTTATTTAATTTATTTAAAAGAGGAAAAGGGGATTCTAATTAAATAAATAGATTTTATTTATTTAATTGATTGTGAATTTGATTTAATGAATTAATTAAAATAAATTGAATAATTTATTTAATTAATAGAAGAATGTTTAGGGATGAATTAATTAAATATTAATTTAATTAATTGATGGCTAGTGGATTTTTAATCAAATAAATAGCGAATATTTATTTAATTAAGCTGGACAAATTTGTGTGACTACAGTACCCTTAGGACAGTCATTAATATTTGGTCTATGGCACTTTTTTATGGCTTCTAAATGCTTCTATGGGATGTGCAGGGGTCCCACACATCTCTTCCAACATTCCATGCAAGACACTTCACTCTCACCTATCTTATATTCCACTTTCTCTATGCTGATATCCCAGATGTCCGATACATGTTGTTAACATTGCTTTGATAACTTCAAATTCATATTTAAGCTCATCCTAAGGTAACATGTTCATAGTCAATCAATAAGCTTTCTCCATGTGATTTCAAGTAAGATATTGATCTATATAGTTAATTTTGTGATTGATTTGAGGGATACATCCATTGTCAAACCTTAAGAAAATTTTGTTCCATATCCTAGATTTATTTTGTTTTAATTCTCAGTGAGTAATTTTCAATAGTAATAAAGTGGTATATATCGTTATATTTCAATGACAAAAGATCAGTTATTTGAATAAATACATATAAACATAAAACACATTTTCAAATCTTATCTATTACAATTAAATATATATAACGATACCATATTATACATATCGCCATTTATATAATGAACAATAAAGACTTCTTTACAGTATTATATATTCATTATAGCTAATTATGCTTACCAAAAAAAAGAAAGATAAGAGTTTATATGTTGAACCGTTCTTAAATAGATATGGTTGCAAATTGATTTGATATATTATGTATAACAGATTGCTATAATCAAATTTTTATTCTATACTCTTGGATCCAATACTCATGATTTTGGATTTTAGATAGCATGCCCCACTAGATTACTTTGGACTATAGGTGTAGATTCATTGTGGTTTATGCTAAAATAATTCAAACAATTGTACAAAGTTTATGGGTAACTTCACTTAGGAAACTCATGTCTCATCTCAATTATGTTCAATTACATTGTCAATTTCAAGATTTGGTCAAGTTTGAGGTAGGAACTCAAATTCCTCCTTTGTTTTTCAATTGAATTGATTTTAGTTTGTTGCAAATGAATTGTTGAGTGAATTATAGTATTCTTCCAATTTAAATCTCTCCATTTGGATGATTATATGATTTGTATGAACCAGATTTGGAAATTATGAGTATATATGAGGTTATGCTATTCAATTCTATTTGGGATGTTGAAATGACAAATCGAGGGAGTATTGTATTGTTGAGTTGATTAGAATCAAAAGGATAATCTTGCACTTTCATTTTATGCACTTTGAAATTTTGGGGTTTTTGAGGTCCATTAGTTAAGGGTGTTTGTCTTTGTCCCATAGACTATTTAGTCTCGTGGATGTCATTAAAATATTTCATTCATTCATTCAGCAATGGTAATTGGCCACATGACTGGTTTTTGGTCCAAACTTGGGAATTATTGAAAAGTGGTATTTGATGATTTTGAGATGATATTCTATTATGGAATCATGATAACATATATGTGAATTTTGATAAGGGATCAATTGGGATCCATTCTCTTGGTGTTGTGCCCAATTGAGTATGTCTTACTTATGTATGAAAATGGCATTTTGGAATTGAGACAATTTGATGCATTTGAGATGTCTTGCATTTAGATATGGCATGAGCTTAGTCCTAGAGTGAGACTAGGGAGTGGCTCCCACTCATGTCCCTCGTTTGAAAGTGGTATGCTTGGCATTCATGTTTGGGGAGTTTTATAATCAAGTGATAACATAAAAATAGAATTGAGTTAAAACAAATAACAAGAAAATTGGTTCCTTGAGCATGCCTTGAGGGCTATCACAACACCAAGGGTGTTTTGGGAAGGCATGCTCTCACATGGAGCGTTGGGACTTGTGCGAAGAGGAATGCCCACTCACATAAGGATTATGTGATCATTGTTCTCGTTCACATGAGAGAATGCTTGGTTCCATATTGCACGTCCCCATGTAGCACATATGATGAAAGACATGCCTGCACATGGAGCATTGGGACTTGTGCAAAGAGACATACCTTCTCATGTAGCATAGGGATTGTGTGATTGTCATTCTCATCCATATGAGAGAATTATTGGTTCCATATGGTGCGTCCCCATGAGTATATACAATGAAAGGCAATCCTAGACATGTAGCGTTGGGACTTGTGCGAAGAGACATACGATGACACTTCCTCCACTGCACTCTAGAATCTAATGCCTTGTATAGTTTTAAAGTAGTGACCTTATGTGGATTCATGACTTGGTATCATCCTTCTCTATTGATGTTGCACTGTATTGTTCCATTACTTGTGTCATGTATGCATCATGTATGGCATGTGTGAGCCTATCATCCCCCTTGTATACTTTGATTGACTATTTGGAACTATCTCCACAAGCACAATGGGGTGGTCCTAAGGGTTCCAGGTGGTCAAGTGGCATTGCAAACCACTGTTGGGGACTGATGGACTCAATTCGTGATCACCTCTTAGAGAACTTCCACCTCCCTCAACACATGTTCTTTCTCTTTCATCTATTCTTGCAAGTTTCAATTCAAATGCATATTGAAATAAGCATTGTAATTATTGATGACATGTATATTAAACACTCCAAGTGGAGATTGATGTAATTGAACATAATTGATATGGTTTATGCTAACTTCACTTAGGTATATTATGGGCCCATAACCCATAGGTCCCAAGATCAATTTCATAACTAGAAAATAAGATATCTAAATGAGTTGAAATTTTTTAGGAGTAAACATGTGGGCATGTTGAACAATACATGGGGAGAGATGACCTTTAAAATTTTATTTTTTTATACCAAAATTTAAATTCAAATACCCTAGTTACTTAAACAAAAGAAAGGTTGGAACTATTTTATATCAAGTGTTTTGTGGGTGGTCATAATGCATTTATGTTTTCTTATAAGATGCTAGTAACATTATTTTTAGGACTATCTTTACCTATTGTACTTTTCTATTGGACTTGATCAACCCAATAACCTTGTACATGTGATTTATTTTATTAAAGAGGATATTCATGTAGTCCAGAATGCATGATTATCGTCTTTGAATATATATTGAATATATAATAATGAGTGACTACTTAGTATGATATATATACATGTCATTCAATAGGTATATGTCATGTATTGACATAGGATGACACTTTATATGAGATTATCAATTTGGGATATACTTATAAGAAATATGTGTATATATAGTAGATGAATTCATTTCATGTATATATATATAGTAGATAAGTTTTGGTAGCTCCCAAGAACAACTAACTTAGATAAGGTAGATAAATTCATTTCATCTCCCTGATTGACTTTAAAGGCTCTTGTATTTGGGTTAGCTAATTCCCTATCAACACCATTTTTAATAGGTTTACCAGTACTCAATGGTTCATGCAATCCTCTTAGGAGTTGGACCATCAACCATGGTGAACCTGATCATATTAGCTTGAAACCAATGTGACTCATATTAGCTTCAAACCTATGCCTCCTATGGGTAGCCGATGGGGATAGAATTTAATTCGCTGTACATATCAATGAGGTGTGCTTTACATCTAGATAATAATAATTTAAAAAAAATAAAAAATTTTGTCGGAATTATGATGGAGACTAAGCTTTCCACTGACGATGGAATCATCAGGCCAAAAACATGCAAAGTTTATGGAATCCGTCAAAATTTTGACTCAAACTACACAAACATCCGACGAGGATGCTGTATGTCTGACGATACTTCCTTGTCAGATGGTCATCGATGCATATTAATGGACCTATGAAAAAACCATTGGACAAACAACATTCCTGTCGGTGCAAAGTTTCAGACTTTCATCGACATTCCGACGCAATCTAAACAAACATCCGACGAGGATGCTGTATGTCGGATGACTTTTTTAATTGAAAGAGAGATCATGCTCGCTATTTGCAAAGTCCATGGGGTCATCATACTTCTGATGGTCAGAGGCATCATCGACAAGTCCGATGATGAGTTTTTGACAACTACTTTTGTCAGTAGTCTGACGAAAAGTAGTCGCAATTCCAACAATCGACTGTTGAAAATTAGCCTCGAATGTACTAGTGACTAACCCTACCAGTACCAACCACTTTTCCGGTTATCCTTCCTACCATGACCTTTTCTAATATGTCGATGTAATCCTTTGTCTGTACTTCATTGTTCTGTTGATGTCTCACACTCTATCGGTTTTCTCTTCATGTCTTCTTTGTGCTGAACTACTGGTAGAACACTCAAACTGGTCTTCAGACATGTCAATCCAAAACATGCACATTCTCATCACATAGGAGTCTTCTGCACCTGCACCTTGTCCATATTACCGGTTGACTTACATACTAGTGACCGCTCTTGATGACACCATGTCATCAACCTTCAACAAACTCCATCTTTATTAGACCACATTCCTTTGTTTGCATCTACTCAGCCTTGCCTTCTCCTTGATCAACTCAGACTACTTCACAACTAGTTTGTCAAGATGACAAATACATCACATTCCTTCTATACTGGCATCTCAACGTGCCTTCACTTTTGGTCTAGTGCATAACATTGATCTCATGCACTTTGAGGCATTCCTTATGTATTTATCACCCTTTAACACTTTCCCCTTCTTTTCTCCAATTGCTCTCTTCTAGGCAGTTGATGAGCTTGTTTCCATGTCATTCAAGATAATGCATGCTTGCTTTCTTTTACGAAATTTACTTGCACACGAGTCTTCAGCTTGTACCTTCTTCTTCCACATAGATATAAATTATAATTCACACTTAGATGATAATTAAATAAAAAAAGAATTTGTAAAGAAATATATTTAGTCATTGGATGTTACATATTATTTGACAGAAAGATCCTAGATCCAATTCTTGGAGAAAGGAAACATCATTGATAATCTTTTTTTCAAATAACAATGAATCAAATAAATTAAAAATGTTTCATGTAATTTTTAAAAGTAGAACTCATGCAATGCTTTCATGCACCGACAACCAAGCCGCTTGACCCACATCATTATCCATAATAGAACAAATCACCATAATAGGCTATTATAAAGTATATATACAAAAATATGAAATAACATTAAATTACCATTCCAAACCCATAAACTATTAAATAGTGAAATAGATATAAATTTGTAAATGTCTCCCTACAAACACCACAACCATAACCAAAACAAAAGAAATTCTTACCCGCAAAAACATAGTAGCTTGCATGGTAGGGGGCATGATGCCCTTGTGAACGAACTTGAGTTGATCCCAAGAGGTCTTCCAATCTTCTTACATAGAGGCCAAAATATTGTATTGACTTTAAATATTCAAAATAATATCCTTTGCCTCCCTACAGTTATCTAAAACCTTCACCACCAAATCAAGCTTCTAAGAGTCTTCAAACAGTCTCACCATGCTAGTGAGTTGCAAGTCTACAACATTTCTCAGATGATCGAACCGTTTCTTAATTTTGTTCTTCTAATTAGTTAATGGATTTAGTTGCATGTAAAAGTTTTCTATTTGAAGCCTTTCGTTTCCTTCTGCATCATTCTTCATGTCTATAGTATAGGATAGTTGTACAATTTGTGATGCTATAATATCTATGTGATCCTTAATATCCTTAGTATATTTAGGCCATTTCTTTTAAAACATGTATGCCACCACTACATCCTTTACACTTTTCTGAAAAAAAAAATTATGCTTTCTTGTAGTTGGATATGTGTTGTTGCACATCTAATAACCAAAACTTCTAGTCTTTTCTCTTCCACCTTCTTCTCTACATCCTTCAAAACTTTGGCTTCCAATTTGAAAGCACATTCCTTAAATCCATTAAGCATCAATTGTATTTTCTTTGCACTTGACAAAGACTCATCCAAAAATACTTCTAGAAGTCCTTCATGAAGGACTTTCACTGCATCATTAATAAGTTATGAGCCCTATATTTGAGACTTAATAAAATTCTTGTGAGTATAATGGTGAAGTATATCACCCAAAAAAATCATATGCAAGGGAGACAATCACTTGAGGTCCATTTGATCTTGAGACAATGATGCCCACTTTAGCATGTCCCAACCTAAATATCCCCTAGGCATGTTTTTCTTTGTGCCCACTTTGATTCTACTCACATCGTCTTGAAATATGCATTTTCAACTCATTTCTCAACCTCTATTCACTTTTAATTCCTCATTGACAAGACTAGGACACCTTAGGTGCCTTGGTACTCGTGATTGGGACCCAAAATATGACCCCTCATTTCTTGCCTCATGTGTGAGAAATTTTTTTTAGCTTCATGTCAGTCGGCTCCAAAAATTCAAACACTTTATGTATGATTAGGTATAAAAGGAATCCTACCCTGTCATTTTAAGGTGTCTACCTACAATTCAAGTGATATATTAGTTATAAAATCAATTCAATTTCAAGTGAACAAGCAATCAAGCATTCATCAAGCATTGAAGGAGAATTCAAGTTAAAGCACAACATTCATGACCAACAGTCTGTATGACATCCTAAAACCTTGTGTGAGGATTCAAGAAAGATTCATCAAGGTATCATGCTCAATTTTAAGCATTTTTAGATTAGATCTATCCTTTCTCTCAAAAGGAAAACATTATACTTCAAGGTTAATTCACAACCCAAGGTTTGACCTAGGAACGCCCCCATCAACAAACCTATTTTTGTCATTTTGTGTGTAGGAAATTGAATCAGGACTTACGTGTGAAGAATTTGGGAAAGTAAATGATGACAATCAAACTCAAATTTTGATGGCATGAAAAGAAGAAGACTAGGCGAGTTCACACCTCCTAGTCCCAAGAATTTTTGACAACCTTTTGATAGTAGAATCTGTGTACCCTCCTAGTCCAAAAAGCATTCATTTTGTCTACATCTGATAGGTGGATGATATGGTCAATCCACACCTCCTAGTCCCAACAATTCTACTTGAACACTCTGTCATAGGAGAAGAGATATGACTTCTAGGTCTACTAAGGAGATGCTTACTATTAGTCATATGATAAGAGAAAATAGAAGAAACATGAATACTACTAGCTAACAAGTTGTGTAATATTGGGTGATTCATGCTACATCATGGATTTCATTGGCTAGCAAGTTGTGTTATGCTAGGTGATCCATGATAGAGGATATTAACAAACAAAACCATTTGTTTAAAAGGGAATCCAAAAACTCTACTACAAAATGGTTGTTCTAGTGACACAAAACACAAACAACAATAATAACCAACACTTGAAAAGGTGTAAACAACAACAATGATCACACTAGTATTAATCCATTCTATTCCAAGTAACGAATCTCAAAAAAATAATAACCATTCCCTAGGGGGCGCTATGTAAGTTTGAGGATATAACATAAATGAATTAACAAGAGAAAAAAGGAGAGCTCATATGCCTCCCCTTAAGATGTAAACATACCTCTAGGTTGATATCTTAAGGTAGATAGCGATCAAGGATAAGAACCTTCAACACCAAGAAGATACCCTTAATAAACATACATGCATTCCAAGGTAGGAAGAAAGATCCTTGTACATGCCTCATTGCTATAAGAAAGGAAGAGATAGTTGTAAAAGAGATATTTTTCAACAAGTGTAAAGGGATCATTTTAAAGAGGGAGGAAGATATCTTTTCCTAAAGATGTCTACCTCCAAAAATAGAGGAGATATTTAATAAAGATGTAATCTTTTAAATTAAGAAATGGGCAGGAGATTTAGAATACAAACCTTCCATATTGCTAGGAAATGGTATCCTTGATGAAGGATTGCACACTTTCTATCACTAAGGAGAGATCGTTCATAAAATACATATCGTTTCAAGAAAGAAAGAAAGAGGTCCTAATCAAGGAACACACATGTCCAAGCAAGGGGAGAATTTGGATTGAGGACAATTCTATGCAAGAAAGGATATCAAGTTATAAAAGATAAAAATCAACAAAGGTAAAGTGGATCCTTAAAAAAGAGGAACAATTGACAACTATTATTCTTGCTCCACAACATAGAGACAAGAAGAACTAGGCTATTACATTTCCTCCCAAGTATGATTGTACATGAAATCGTAGTACCATGAATGACAATGAGCCCCTAATAGGTAATTAAGCTACCGATGTCATAGAGAAAGATAAAAACATAATAGGTTATAAATATCATTTAGAAGGGATATGATGAGTGTATAACTCATTGACACCTATTCTTTAAATGTTACTAGAACTACAATAAGTTGTTGAATTTTAATCTCCAAATCATGACATTCATTAGTGGAATAGTTGATGATGCTTGAAAAAAGGATTTTCCTAGTTTTGTTTATGGTTTTTTCTTCAATTTTTCAAGGGGAGAGTAATAAAGTTGGCTTTAATAAACTCATACAAAATTATCTCTTGTTGTGATTAAAAGTTGTTGGAAAAGTCATAGATATATTAGACAATGGGAGAGGGGATGTCAACAAAGGAGGAGGATAGAAACGTAAATCTTCTTCAGAAAAATGTAATGTATATTTATCATGAACCTCCACACTTAATTTCACACATCCTAAATCATGTCCATTGTATCCATGTGTATAATTAAATGTGGTATTTAAATCATGTGTAGAGGAGTGTGTTCATTCATATTTTCAAAGTTTAAAGATCCTCAACCATCATCAAGACATGTGTTGGAAGAAGAGGTTGGAATAGATTTAGAAGAAGCTTGAATAATTGACACATACAACTCCCTTGAGACTTCATATTCAGATAGAGGGACCTTATATCAAATTAAGGAAGGCATGAGAGTGATATATGTATTAGTGTAATTATTATACTTTTTGAATATTTATCCTTAGTATAATATTGGAAATAGTATCTTATACTAATTCGGGAGTCATAATTAGGATATTATTTTCCCATTTTTAGTTGTTGATCTCATTGTTTAAGACACAAATGATTTTTATCATTTCTTTTCTTTATGTCGAATATATATATATATAATGTAATTATTTATATTTTTAATAAGAAAATAAATTTATTATAGTAATCATGTGATTTTTTAATTTTATCTCTTGTCTAAGAGAAAGTATTGAAGATCATAACTCTAACATGGCTTTATTTTGGATGAGTAATGTTGGTATTTACATCATCAAACTTGGGAATAGCTTAATTAGGTTCTTCAGACCTCTTCTTTCATTGTAATTTTGAGATATATGCTTAAATTAGTGATTGTCTAATGTCTTCAGAAAATTAGTAGCATATCTCTTAGGAGTCAGCCTATGTAAAGATCCTATGATTACATTGGAACTGGTTTATAATAATATTTGAATGGGCTTGTAGTTGTAATATGTTTTTAGAGGTTGCATGACATGTTTGACGAAATATCAATAATCTAGTGAAGTCTGATTTTGATACATTATTGTGATAGTCCATGTAATTTTACATTAGCTGCCTATAACATGTATTTATGACTGTCAACGAGGCATTTGTTTGATTTAGATATGAAATAAGATGAATTTGAGGTTGCATCATCATACGCCCATTTTTTGAGGACTCTTGCCAATTGTTTGACATAATGTCAGCAAGCTAAACATTCTGATTTTGAGTCTAATTTGGTGTTAGATCATTATAATTTGATTGTATATGTATTCTTGGCTATCATTATTTCACTTTCAGTCAATTGTAGTTGTACATTTATGAGAAATATGTGATGGTTCACCTCTATACCAAACTGAAAACTTCTGAGACAACAGTCCACATAACAGGCAACAGTAGCAAACAACATAGCACGCAGATTTGACAACGAATATTCCTCGTTTTTCAGCCATCACTGAACAAGGGATATTACACAATCATACTAAATAGATTTCAAACCCCATAATTCATATAGAGAACAACAAATTTGGACTCAAGATCTTCTAGAGTAATGTTTGAGGTTAAATGAATCTATGAACAATAGTTTAAACATGAATAGTGTTTATTTACACTATGGATATTATTTGATGTTGTGATGAATGTCTTAGGCATGGACAATGTTTTGGGTGTGAATAATGTTTTCAAGTATGAATAGGTTTTTTCGGTAATGAAGAGATTTTCTAGGGGCTATGAATAATGGTTTAAGCCTTGTGTAGTTTTTTCAAGCTTTTTTTGCTTGCCTAAAGGAATAGTTTCATGAAAATAGACATTAGTTGGGAATATGATATCCAAATTTTTAAAAATAAATAGACATTGGAATGTTGATTCTATGATATAAAACATCTTTAAAACATGTACCCTAGCAATTGCAGCTACAACATGTGACAAAATTCCTCTATTATTTATCTTATGATAGATGTTCATACCTTGTTCCAAAAATTACAATTTCTGTGAGGCAGTCTGTCAAACTGTCGGTGTACCATTTCAAAGCTCCCATTTTCGCACAGGTTGGGGGATGTTGATAAAGATTTACACCTACACCCAGGCCAATGGAGAATCAGAAACATCACTATCTGCAGGTGCAAAATAGATGGGTAGTTGATACTAATGAAAGAAAGAAGGGGAATGAAGCCTATTGGTCTTTAGCCCCTGGGAGAATGCCCTATTCCATGAGCTGATATTTCTCCCATTTTTGCATAGGTTGGAGTATGTTGACAAAGCTTTACACTTTCCCTATTCCATGAGCCGATATTGCTCCCATTTTCACAAACCCCATTCCATTAGCCGACAATGCTTGGAGCTGGCATTAATCGGTCAAAACAATTCATGTGCCTCATCCAAAATCTAGAGTATGCTTACTCTGGGAAGGAGTATGTTGTTGGGGTGACAATGTGAGAATGGGAAGAGGCCGCAAAAATGATTTGAAACATCTTGGTCTTTTTTTTTTAAAGTAATGCCTACAGCTATCGAATTTTCGATGAACGCAGGCACTTTTTGTAAAAAAACACAAATTTCATTGCCAGTTCCATCTCTGTCGAAAACATATATTTAATTATCGTCGGAATTTCGAAGAATGCAGGCAATTTGTCAAAAAAAATCAAATTTGTTCACAATATACCTTCTCCATCGGAAACCTCCATCATAATTTTAGGCCAAATGTATTAGTGACACCTGCCTTTGTCTCATCTACCTTATCTCAAGGGACTATGATGCACACAATGCATAATAGGAGATAAGCTCCACTTACTGATGGATCGAAACCTTGTCATCTGCATCCTGCAATGTACTCATGTGACTTCCCCGTTTGTGCAACATTTCTTCAAACAGACACATGTGATCCGGTGTGGGTACATTCATTGTCAATCATTGCTTCTCATGATGACTGCATTCTTTATCAGGTGGGAGTCCCACTATTCAACAACCTCTTAGCATACCTGTTCATTCTTCTCCTCTAATGTTGATGTGATTCAAGTAACATTCTGCCTCTTCATCACAAACAACCGCTAAAATACCTTTCCCATTCAACTTGTACACTGGTCATGACCCTTGCAGGCTAAAAACCACTCACTTGGTTGATCTGACTTCTCCATGTTAACACATCACTTACCAGTTGAGATCCTTTCCTTACTGGTGATACATTGTACTAGGATTGATCACCTTAACATCTCATCCACACAAGTCAGGCACTACATTGTGTACCGGTAACACCAATGATCACTCTTCCTTACCTTACCATTGTTCAACAACACAAGGTGATATCCAGGATATCACATCTTGTACTCCTCCATAGCAGTGTTGCACATACATCTTCTTCGACCAGTAGTCATCCCATATCAGTTGACATCAATCACAACACAATGCCAACATTAACTACAATCAACATCAATTAGAAACTGCCAATTCTTTATGACTTTCTATATTTTTGTAGGCTTTTTTAGACTTTTTGTTAGTTTTATCGATACTTTTTGGTTCTTTGATACATGAAAATATCTATGCTTACGCCATGTGCCATTCTTTTTTCTTGATACCTTTCCCTCAATTTGAATGAGAGATGTGTTTGGGTTCTAGTCCTATATAACAACAACATTAAACTAGCATAGCTATTACATATCCTAGACTATTATATAACTATTTTGACATGAATATCAATAGTAATAATGTAGCATCCTAGATTGTACTCCCTTAATTAGGGTTATCCAATTTCACACTTAGGTTAGCACCTGGCTTAGTGTTTCTCATTGCATTTTGCATTTTCATGGTTCCTTTAAGCATTTAATTAAATCTAAAGTCCTCTCTCATCAATTCACATATTATAAAATTGGGCCCTTAATTCCAAGTGTGCCCCTTTTTATTTCATTTCAATTCATCTTGATAAAGTCCTAATTATGACCTTCAAGGTGCATTTTCACACATCCAAACACCTTGGATTGAACCACCGAGATGGATTTGACTTTGTAATTGTGATATTTTGCATCCCTAGAAATTTGGAAAAAAGTCGGTCAGATCGTAGCGACCACCACATTGGTCCCGACTTTTTCTCCCCAAATTTTAGGAGCTTAATTTGGTGGTATTATAATGTTCAAATCCAACTTTGTGTAAAATTTCATCAATTCGAGGTTGTCTTATGATCAAAATTAAAGTTAGGGTTTCATATAAATAACCTTTTTTTTCCTCATTTAAAGGATCCATTCTCTAGCAATTGAAGGAAACATGTTATGAAGTGAAAGTGTAGGTTTTATGTGAAGTCTACAATCAGAAAATTCATCATTGGTCAAGTCTTCATCAACCTTTTTCATCAATCATGGAAGTTTGGGAGATATTGAAGAATAATAAGGAGATTATTGACTGTTGATTGGCTTGTACCTCTCCCTTATGGTTTGGTATGGTTTTATTTTATTTTCATATATCTATGTGAGTTTTCAGATCTACATATAATCCATTTTCATATTTATATTATTGCTTTAGATCCATATTGAATTTGTGATTTGAAGCATTTACATTATGTTCATTTAGGGTTTTTACTCCAAACATAGGGTAGAACGCTAGTTTGCATCTTAGCTCATAGGATCTTACAAACACATGAGATTATAGGGAATACACACTTTCCAATACTTTATTGGCTATTTGTGGAGGTGAAAATCACAACAACAAGGGGTTTAACTAGGGAAAAACCTTATATAACCACAAACACACCATTTTCCAGCTTTCAGGCACGTGTACAGGTTTTCGTCGAAGAGGGCAATTTCTGGGAGATCTCAACAATTTGTCATAGACCCATTTCCAAAATTTGAACACAGATCTTTGGGATTGGAGTGCCCAACACCCTGTTCCTCAATCTGTGCAAAATTTAGCAATTTTGATCTAGAGAACTTCAATATGTAGATTTCCAATTTCTAGCTCAGTATAGTCTTTGGGAATAGAGCACCCAGTGCCCTGGTCTTGTCAAATCAGGCCCAAATTTTAGTGTGAGGTGCACATCAAAATTCCCTTTCTAGATCTGTACTTGGTGTTTCAATTTCATCTCTATATCAGGCTATTAGTTTTGGTCTTCTAGTTGATTTCATTCATCCTATTAGCATAGCTTTGCATTCTCCTACACTGAGCACATTCCCTTTCATATCAATGAAGGAATAGAAAACCTAAAAATATTCCTTGACTCTCTTTCACAAGAGTTAGTCAAAGTGAATCATTTCCTTAGGCTCTTTCATATTAAAATTTATGAATGAGAGTGGGATTAGTTACTAGTTTACCCAATCCCATTTTCATCCATCACAAATAATAATTGAGATTTTCATAGACTATATTATTAGATTTATTTTTGTACAACTACTTATTATGTTTTATAACTACAAAATTAATATATTTAATGTTTTTTTTTTTTTTTGGAAGTATGTGTTGCAATGGTTGTCATTGATGTCAAACTTGTTCCAGATTGGTGTTGGTCCAAAATGTCTATAGTGTAGAGATATCTTGTTGTTATTATGCTGGTTATTTCGAAAGTGTTCAGGTCCGAAACGTGTTTCTAATGTTGTTTTTTATTGTTATCTTCTTTGGATATAGTTTTGGTATCATGGATATGATAGTTCTGTGCTTTAGAAATATCGTTGTGTTCTCTGGGTGTTGTGACATTATTCATAGTTGGTTTTAATATTCTATGTTAGACCTATCCTTAGGTTTGGATATGATTTATGGAAGATGGTTTGATGTGTTATAGGGTCTCATGGTATCATGTGGAGATATGGATTAGATTTATTTGCATTGGAGATTATCTTTTGACTGTTAATTGCTTATATGGATGCGTAACATGTTGATATGTTGTTTGTTATGTTCTAGTGATTGTGAATCGATGAATTGATCTTTAGAAGGTGTGTTTTGGTCCCCTCTTTCTCTTGGAGTGGACCAATGTGTGTGTTTTTGGTTCAGAAGGTTTATTTTGGCTCAACATGACTTGGTTCAATCTTTGATGATCTATCTTGTATATAATAATGAATGTGATTGAGTTGAGTATGAGATGAGGTGTGGAGTGCATATGTGTGATGTGAAGATAGTCAATGAGGTTTAGTGAAGAGTAGAGAAGAAGAGTTGTGTTCGAATGATATGCAAGCTGTGTTGAGACTATGAAAAAGATATGAAATAAAATGTTGGCAGTTGAGGTATGAGTTTTGTGTGTTGATGTTGGTTGCTTGATGCAGAGTTCAAGGACAACTTAATGATCAAGGGATCCTTTTCACATCATTTTTGTATCTTGCCCTATTGTACTTAGCTTGAGGTTTGAAAGTCCTCTTTTGTATCTTTCCCCAAGAGTGGTGAGCCTTGATTTGAAAGTCTATAACAGTGAGCTCTTTTCATTTTAATCTGACATACATAATGGATATATTTTTGTAGGTAGGTTGTCACCGTGGTTTTTCCCTATTTGGGTTTTCCACATACAAAATCTTGGTTTTCATGTGTTGAATATGTATTTTTCATTAATTTTTTATGTGCTGCATTAATTTTTGTTTTAGACTGATTCACCCTCCTGTCTCAGTCTTGCCTTGGGTTCAAAAAAATCTACTATTTTTTACTATGCTATTCAATATTTAAATTACAATACTAAAAGTAAAAAGGCAAGTATTCACCACTACATTTAACGTGGGGATCATTACATTAAAATAATTACCTGAAGTGTGTAAATATAGAGTCTTAGTGGCAATGACTGTTGTCTAATCACAAACACATTTTGTTTAACATCAATAAGTTTGAATATTGAGAAGAGAGTGGGGACTTGGTGCTCGAGATCAGGGTTTTTCTTCTTAACAAACTTGGTTTTCAAATTTCCTCTTCGACTATTCAAATTATGGGTAAGGTTTAGTTTTTCTAGACAATTTAGAGTTGTAATTTCTTAAGGTTCAAGATTGTCTGTTTACAAGAATGTCTACTGTATACACATAAAATTGGCTATGAGCAATTAAATAAATATTTTATATTTATTTAATAATTATTCTTCTATTAAATAGTTAATTTGAAAAGATTAATTAATTAAATTCATTTTCATATCTTTCTATTAATTAACATTTTATTAATTAATTCATTTATCCTATTCTTCTAATTAATTAAATATCTAATATTTAATTATCTCCTTCGACAATTAAATATCCAATATTTAATAGTTATTCTCCTATCCCATAGTCTCAAATATCAAATAATTCTTAAATTATTTAATCCCTTTTCCAACTCACCCTCCATCTCCACTTCATCTTCCCTTTGCCAACTCATCAAACATGTGGCTAAGGAATTTAATATTTCTTAAATATTAATTCATCATTTATCTCCAACTTCCAAATTCAATGAATATTGTGTATGTACACATATTTCATAACCATTTCCTATATTCTCTCCAACATGCCCTACATCTTAGGAAGGACTTGAGTCCACTTGTCCTATCATGCCTAAATCTTCTCCAACCATCCCTAGATTCCCTAAGTCAGCAACTCAGTCAAGGTGAGATGAGTGACACTTGTCTTCTCCTTCCCCATTTCTCTCAACCTTCACCTTTTCTCAGAGTCATTCAAATCTGCAGATCTGATCATGACCATTGATCTAAGCCACATCATCTCATCCTCTCAAAGTCTATAAATTCAAGAGCTTCAATTGAGAGAGAGTTAGTCTTCAAATTGATCATATGCATTCATGAGTTTTTGAAGCAAATAGCAAATAGTAATAGCAAATATCATATAGCATTTTAGCATTACCATGTAGTATTTGCATATCATAGCATCGGTTAACTACAAGTTATCAGTCCATTCTTCATATACCATCTTGGAAGCCATCAGTGCATTGTTTGAGAGCACATCATCTGCAACTAGGAACAATGGAGTTAGGACACAATGAGACATAAGCCATGAAGGTAATATTAGTATTTTATTTCATATATACTTCATGTAGTTTCATTGGTTGAATTTGGATTTCCTATATGCATTTCCATTTGTATTTTGTGAAACTAACTTATTATAGGTAACATTCTGAGGATGAAATTCAAGTCAACACATTTTGCCACCCACCGTGGGGCTCATAGACCTCGCATATACCTTTAAAAATCTCACAAATAGTATAATTAATGCATTTGTAATGCAGATTCACACATGTATGAATTCTAACACCATTTTTGTTCTGTAGGTTAGCGCATTTGTAGCATAGGTTAGCACATGAGCATTCTAGGTTAGTGCTTTTGTCTTAAAGTCTGCGCATTTGCATTACAGGTTCACGCATTTGTGTCTTAGGTTAGCGCATATGTCAAATAAATCATGCTTTTGTATCCACATAGCAACGCTTTTGTAGTCTAGGTTAGCGCTTTTGATCTGCAGGCTAGTGTTTTTGAGCAAAAGGATAGCACATATGTTAGATTAGCGCTTCTATTTATAAAACTAAAAAAAATTTCTTGCAAGTCCGAATGTCCAAGAAATCAGATTTTATAGATTACTAACATGCATGTGCAGGATAGTATTTAAGATAAATTTTATGCATTTCATCATCTAGTTAATTAAAAGTCTTGTTTTGGGAAGTAACATATCATATCTTGTTCATCTAGTTTAACTAAGAGAATGAATTGATAGCATGCAACTTGCATTTTTAGTATTTTTTCTAAAATAGTTGCACATAGACTTTTAAGAGGGCTAAAATAAACACCATGCTTGTTGGAGCAACATCTCCAAATAGGACTTAGCCAACAATTGCTTTAAAAAGGTTAAAAAGAATGCTTGTATTCCGTGTCTCAAAAGTGGTAGGTATATGTTCTCCCCTTAATTGGGTGACCAAAAAGCCAAACCCACTCTTTTACGCTTTCTTTACTTTCAAGCAATTAAATCCTTTAGAGGGTCTGCCTTCCCGAGCTGCCTTCAGGGGGCTAGTGAGAGGGTAACGACCTAAAGTGGAAATGAGCTAATACCAAGTCCTTCCAATCTACTATAAATAAATAATGTTTGTGACAAAAGTCCCAAACAACATGTGCTGATAAGTTCATACTGACACTATGTTTCCCCATAAACCCTATGGAGCATAACCTCTATAGGCTGGGAGCCTTCTGTATTTACAAAGCTGAAAGTGCTACATGTATGGCCACATGATCGGAAGCCTTTACTAAAAACCACTTGTACTAGATGCCAAAATCCTTCTAGTTGTTGGCGCAGGAGGTTGGACCTCTAAAGCAGCTCACATACATACGATTCTTAGTAGAGATATAAAGTTTGCCATGGGGAGTTTTTATGGAAACTGGTGCTTGGCTGCCTTGAAGAAGTGAGTGCCAAGGATGGAGCCAGTGGGGTCAAGCATCTAAATATTCACTTTGAATAGCCTAGCCTCGGGGGAAACCCCACGTGAGATTCAACAATTATTGTCTCAGCCTGCCATAGGGATTGTACTTGCTTGTGCATTTTGTTTATTAGACATTGTGTCTTCTATGTCTATAACATGTTCCAAATGGTCAAAAATTGAAAAAAATTATCATCTACAAGTGAGCAAAAATCCAACAAATTGCTGAAAAAGTTTGATCTAAAAGGGGAATACAAAATATTTCCAACACTTGAAACACCAGATCAAAATCAAAGTGTCAAAACATCAATATCAAAAATAATTCTTGAAGTAGGTTTGTCTCTAAACCATCACGTATTTTAGAACTAGCTCAAACAACTAGGTTACTAATCCAACAGGTTATACTCAAAAGGTTCTATAAATATCATCATTTAACAAGCTATCGATTCAACCATCTTAAGTGCAAAAATCAACATCTTTGTCAAGTTTCTCATCAGGGTAATTAAATCCTATATCACAAAGCTTGATCAAATCTATACTAGGTTCCTAATCTTGGATATATCTTTCCTATTTTGAACCTAGGTTATATCAAAACCAAAATTGCACCAACATTGGAATCAAACAAACTTGTAAATTGTCAAATGCTTATATGACTCTTAGGTATCACCTTAAGAAAAGAAAACCTAGTTATAAAGCTACTCAGAAAAGGATAAGATTCTTGTATATCAATCGCAAGATCTTATTGAAACATAGGACATTCTTACACCATTTTCATCACTACTTACGTGGCTACGGTACAGAATTTGATGTTGAAATTTTACAAGGACGTGCTTTTCAACAAAGAGAGGCTTTATCCCAACGAACAAACAATAGTGGTAAAATCAACAAGGCATATCTTCCTAAACCAATAATCATCTATTGAATTTGTCCTTTGGAATTTTCAGTAAACTTTGAAATAATCACATGCCAGTTTGGACTAGAGCCCAACACAAACAACTTAGAAAACAACAACAAATGGAGGAAGAAGATACTCCTATATTCCAAACTTTTGGATTTACCATTGTTGACAAAGAAGCAGTCAATAGCACCATTAGAGACCTTGAGCAAGATTTCAAATTTGATAGGCTAATAGAAAAATTGTTAGCAAAACAAAAAGAAAAATATCTCTTGATGTTGGCAAAATCTGGAGCTAAACTACCACAAGACTTTAACATAGAAAGCTTGAAACAAGATGTGGAGGCAAGTAACACCCAAAACATAGATGAGCCAAATAACGAAGATGTGAACAAAGAAAGCAATGAAGAAACAAGGCAAGAGAGGGATGCCAAAATAAAAGAGTGTAGTGATAAGAGAGCTCATGAAGAAACAAGGAGAAACTATGTGGATAATCCATTATCAAACCTTACTCAACAAATACAAACTCTACAACAACAGATACAAGACATACAAAATGGGACAAGCTCCAAGAAATATTCATTAGAAGATATATGCCCATATCCTTTTGATAGAAATCTGAATATGATACCATTTCCGCAACATTGTGAGATTCCTAAATATGACAAATATGATGGAAAATCTGATCCTCAAGATCACTTTAGGGAGTTTTGTACTATGAGCATGGAATTTTCTCATGATGAAACTTACCTTATGCATCTTTTCCCTAGGAGTTTAAATGGACAATCAATGGAGTGGTTTTCAAGATTACCATTCGGAATCAAATCCTTCAAAGAACTTGTGAATAAGTTTATTTCACAATACTCCTACAATATAAGGAATGAAATAGCAATGCTGGATCTTTGCAATGTTAAACAAAAGAATGGTGAATCCTTTATGATTTTCTTACAATGATGGAAACACATGTTTAATAGGTATCCCCGAGATGTACCTGATCAAGAAAAATGGACATATTCATTGATAATCTTATCAGTGAAATGAGTTATCGACTAAGGATGCAATGTCCTCCCTCTTTTGCCAAAATGATCGAGAATGGTCTGAAAATAGAGAATGCAATGGTAAAGAAAGGAGAACTAAAACTTTACAATAATTCATACAACAACAACAAAAATAGTAATTACAAACCCAAGTTCTAGTTAAAGAATAGGAATGTCGGCAATGAAGGGAATGACGATAATACTACTATAAAATAACAACAACCAATTTTCAATCTATCAAGTCAAATCCCAAGCAATAAAAATCTAGAAAACAATAAAGCCAAGTCCTTTTTCTCCAATCCATGGAGGAAATTCACAAACATTGGAGAATCTTTGGAATCGGCTCTAAAAACTTTGCTTGCTAACAAATTGATTGTTTTACCAGAAGAAAGAAGTTATGAACCACCAGTCAAGCCCAATTGGTGGAATGACAATCATTTTTGCAATTACCATTGGAATAAAGGACACCTGCCAAATGATTGTTAGAGATTGAAACACCTTATCCAAGATCTAATAAATAATGGAACCATTACAGTGGATAGCCATAAGACAAATGAATCACACTTGGCTTTCGAAACTCCACTTCCAAATTATGACAAAGGTGAATCCTCCCAATTAAAAGATGACAAAGGAAAAGATAAGGTGAATTACACTTATGATGATGTGGTAAATGTGATCATTGTTAACGAAAATCCATCTTCAGAACCAATCCATGTTATCACAAGAAGCAAAGAAAAGGTTACCTTTCCAGGTATAGCAAAAGACCCAACACTAAATCCACAACAATATAATTTAGTAGAGAAATTACAAAGAATACCTGCTCAAATATCAATTCTGGAACTTCTCAATCTTTCACCTATGCATAAAGAAATTTTGGAAAAAGCTTTAGTGGAAACAATAGTTTCAAAAGATTTGGATGTAGATCAATTCCAAAATATGATAGGACACCTTATAGCTCCTCATTGCTTATCATTTTCTGAAAATAATGACGCATCCTTATAACATCCTCACAATGCTCCTTTACATGTTGAAGTCTCCATAAATAAAACTCATGTCAAACCTGTGCTCATAGATGGAGGATCTGGCTTAAACATTTGTGCATTAAGTTTGATAAAAGCTTTGGGATATTTAGAGAATGCAATAGACCTGAAAAAGAAAATAGCCATCAAGGCTTATGCTGAAGCAAAACGTTCTTCTAAAGGAACTGTTGTGCTACCAATAAGGATATGACCTATGGAAAATGATACATTGTGTCAGGTTTTAGTTTTGAACCTCTCTTACAACATTCTTCTAGGAAGGCCATGGATTCACAAGATGCAAATAGTTCCTTATACATATCATCAATGTGTGAAATTTCCTCATGAAGGAAAAGAAATCACTATAATTGTAGATTCTAGTCAATATTGCAATAATTTGAAGCCAACACAAGATACAAGAGTTACACATAATAGAGAATCAATATATCCTACCAAAGAAATTCAAGCAAACTTATGGGAAAATTTTGAAGAAAAGCTCAAGTTAAATGATGAAGGAATGGGAAAATATTCTTTGCATAATTTTCCACTTTCCCCTAAGTCATATGGAAAGCCTATAGATATTCAATCAAAGCCATCAGAAAGATCAAAACATATGTTTAAAGGAACATTTGTTAGTGTTGAAACTCTTGCAGAGGAAAATGAAGACAAAGACATTCTCGGTTGGCTGTACAAGGATGAAGATAAAACTATAGCAATAGCAGCAGAAGTCAATATTCCCATAAAACAATATGGCAAAGGATATGAAATCATGCAAAAGATGGGATATGAAGGAAAATGACCAATTGGTAAGCAACATCAAGGTATTTCAGAACCTATTTGTTCGCACTCACAATCCACAAAAGATAAATCTAAGATGGGATATCTAAAGTCTAATCAAAAGCAATATAATCATCAACAACAAAAATGGAGAAAGAAATCAGTTTCTAAAGAAGAAAATTGGCAAGAAAAGCTACATCAAGCGGCCGAAACAGTAACCAATAAACAAAAGGAGCAAGAAGAACATGAAAAGAAAGAAGAGGAGATTATCATCCAAGGTGAAGAAAAATCTTGTCAACAAGTTCTGAAAAATACACACAAAGGCAAAATCTGGACAAGATATTCCAGAAGAAGTAAAAATAGAGATGATAGAAATCAGAGAACTTTTTGCACCATATGACATTCCAGTATGAAATAGTGGAGTAATCTTAGATCAAGATTCAGAGACAGATTCCAATGAATATGAATGGAGTCCAGATGCCTTATCCACTGCATCAAGTAAGGAACATAATGAAGATCAAGCAGCTATCACGGAAGAAGACTTGTCTATTGCAGAACAAAAGATGAAGTTAGAAAGAAGACAAGAGAAACTCAGAATTCAGAGAAAAGAGGCGTATGCAAAAAGAAAAGGGAATGAAAAAGACAGAGAAGCAATGCCACAAGAAGCGCAAACAAAATTCAGATATGGAAGAACCATAGAAGAACTAAGAGATAGTCAAGTTGGATTGACTATTAGTCCAGAAGAAGTTGAGTTTGAAAGGAGACAAAATTTATTAAAAGAATCCACTTTACCATGTGCACAAATATGTCAACTTCTAAATACAAATGAGATTCATCAAGAAGGAATTTGTAGTATCAAAGATGTGTGTGTGGATATAATCCATTCATTTAAGGGACAAACGTTAGTTGAAGAACCACTTGAGTGTGAACTAAAAAATGCTAATATTAATTTTGTTAAGACTAATTTGGAAACACTTGAGAAAGACAATTCTCAAAAACATTTAATCTATGATAGTACCTATTCTACGCCAAGTTATGATCATTATGTTATGAACATTGAAACACCTAATGATGACAGTGATTATGATTTACCCCTTCTGCATCCTGAATTAATTGATTGGGATAATTTAGACAACCCCGAACTGATGTCTTTTCCAATGATCATGACTTAGCCATGTACCTTAACATTGTTGAACCCATCCATCCTAAGATATCTTCCATTGTAGAATCAAGTGATGTTTCTCGTAGTCAGGAGAATGCCAAAATTTTTAGTCGCAAAAGTGAAATAAAACAAGGAAAGAGACCTATTGTTGAAAACCATTTCATGGCAACATTAGATCAATCAAAAGAGAAAACAACAGACGTATCTGATGGTGAAAACCTCCTTGAGGTGCCAGAAGATGGAAAGTTTGACATTCTTCCTACATATTTTGAAGAGAGATCTGCTATCCTAATAGAACCAACATAAGCAGTAAACATTGGTACATCAAGGGATCCTAAAATACTTCATTTTGTTGCCTCATTATCAGAAAAAGAGAGGAAAGAATACATGAAATTATTTACACAAAAACAAACAAATTTTGCTTGGTCTTATGCAGATATGCCAAGACTTAACCCAGATCTTATCATGCATCATCTTAATGTGGATTTAAAAGAAAAATCCATTAAGCAGAAGCTAAGAAAGATGCATCCACATATTGCTCTCCTTATAAAAACCAAACTGAAGAAGCTATTATAAGTGGGTTTCATAAGACCAGTTGCTTATCCAGCATGGGTCTCAAGTATTGTACTAGTATCAAAGCCAGATAAGAGCATAAGTGTCTGCAAAGATTTCAAAGATCTGAATAAAGCATGTCCAAAAGATGATTTCCCACTACCAAACATTGATATCATAGTGGACTTATCAATAGGACATGAGATGTTTTCATTAATGGATGGCTTCTTAGGATATAATCAAATAAGAATCACACCTAAAGATAAAGAGAAAACAACTTTCACCTATGCATGGGGAACGTATTGCTGGAATGTTATGCCATTTGGGCTTAAGAATGCAGGAGCGACTTATCAAAGGGCTATGACAACAATTTTCCATGATATGATGCATACATTTATGGAAGATTATGTCGATGACAAACTTGCAAAATCTCACACAAGAAAAGAACATTTTAGGCAATATTTTTGACAAGCTAGAAAGATATCAATTGAGATTAAATCCAAAGAAATATGAATTTGGGGTAACCTCTGGAAAGCTCCTTGGGTACATTATATCAGCTCGTGGCATTGAAGTAGATCTTGAAAAAGTTAAAGCTATCATGGAGATGGAGTCACCTAAGAACATAAGTCAATTGCGATCTTTACAAGGAAGGTTGCAATGAATCAGGAGATTTGTTTCTCAGTTAGCCAATAGATGTCTTCCATTTACCCATATTCTACATAAAAATGTTCCATTCAAATGGGATCTAAAATGTGAAGAATCTTTTTTGCAAATAAAAGAATATCTTATGAGTCCTCCAGTACTGATATCACTAACCAAAGGGAAACCATTGTTGCTCTATGTCTCATCAACAAGTGTATCAATAGGCGCTCTCCTAGCTCAACATGATGATGAAGGAAAAGAAAGAACAGTTTATTATATCAGCAGAACACTTGTTGGCTATTAATTAAATTATTCCTCAATTGAAAAGATATGTCTAGTAGTTGTATTTTCCACTCAGAAGCTACTATATTATATGTTGATTCATTCTATGAAACTAACAGCAAACATAGATCCTCTCAAATATTTGTTGAGCAAGTCAACATTGACAGGGAGACTAGCCAAATGGGTTATGATACTGAGTGAATTTGACATAGAATATGTTGACTGGAAATCTATCAAGGGACAAGTCATCGTTGATCAATTGGCTGATGCACCTTTACAAAATAACATGCCTTTGCACATCGAATTTCCTGATGTAGATATCTTGACCATAAGTACAAAATTTTGGGAATTGTACTTTGATGGTTCTTATACTCAATATGGATCAAGTGCAGGAATATTTTTCATCACACCTTAAGGACACACTATTCCGAAATTGTATAGATTGCAATTTCCATGCACCAATAATACTACAGAGTATGAAGCATTAGCTATAGGGCTTAAAATGGCCATTGAATGGAATGTCAAAGAACTACATGTCTATGGTGATTCACAACTTGTCATTAATCAAATAAATGATGAATATCAAACAAAGGATGATAAGCTTATGCCATACAAATAGCTAGTGGAGGAGTTTAAAGGACACTTTAAAGAAATCACATTCACCCAGATTCCCAGAAATGAGAATAAATCAGAAGATGCAATGGCTACAATAGCATCTCTCTTGCAAAATAAAGAGAATCAATAGCATTACGAATTTCTCATGCAAGATATCTTAATCCCTACCATCTAATCCCAGCATACCTATCAAATTTGCCATATATCAGGAACTAGTCAATCCTTATACGGTCAAACCTACCAATATTTGAAAGATCATATCCTTCCTCTTGAATTATCTCGTAATCAATGAAGAAACTTTATCCATTAGTCCTCTTGCTATACTATTATTGCTGATATCCTATATAGGCATGGTCTAGATGGTACGTTGTTGAGATGTCTTGAAAAAGATGAATCTGAGAGAGTTCTTAATGACATTCATGAGGGTATTTGTGGTACACACTCAAGTGGTTTAACATTCACCTATGCTAGACAATGTAAACAATGTTAGATCCATGGAAATCTCATTCATGTGCCAGCACAAGAGTAATATCCTATGATGGGATCATGGCCATTTTCACAATGGGGTCTTGATTTGGTAGGAAAGATCAATCCCTCATCTTCTAACGGACATAAGTTTATTTTGATTGCTACTGAATATTTTACTAAGTGGATTGAAGCAGTGCCTTTAACAACAATGACATGAAAACAAATATCATCATTCATCTTGAATTATATAATCTATTGCTATGGAATTCCTATGACCATTATCACTGATAATGGAAGACCATTCAAAAATCAAGATGTGAAAGAGCTATGTGAACAGTTCCATATGAAACATAGGTTCTCTACTCCATACTATCCACAAGATAATGGCCAAGCTGAGGCATCAAACAAAACTATCTTGAAAATATTGAAGAAAACAGTCAATGAAGCTGGAAAGGACTGACACATTCAACTAAATCCTGCTCTTTGGGCATACTGAACTAGCATCTGCACTCCAACAGGGGCAACTCCATATTGTCTAGTCTATGGATCGGAAGCTATATTACCTATAGAAGTAGAGATACCTTCTCTACATGTATCTTTGCATGATCTTATACCAGAAGAAGAACAATGAGTCTCTCAACTCCAGGAACTAGAACTGATTCAGGAACATCACCAAAATGAAATAGAACATTTGAAAGTATACCAAAAAATAATGGCAAGAAGTTATAACCACAGAGTCAAGCCATGTTTTTTCCAGATTGGGGATATAGTTCTAAGGGAGAATCCAAGAAATCAGCAAGACCAGGAAAAGAAGGGAAAATTTGAACCAAATTGGTTAGGACCTTTTGTCATAGTAGCAACATATGGATCAGGAGAATACAAGTTATCTACCTCTAAAGGTGATTGGTTTGATGAACCTATCAATTCTATCCATCTCAAGAAATTCTATGCTTGAGATATAAAGTCCTAAAAAAAAATCATTAAAAATGCATATAAAATCCAAAAATGCAATAAATTTAGATGGTGAAAACCTGGTAAACAGACGCTATCTAAGAAGTAGGTTCCTCCATCTATGAGATCGCTTTGTGCCCTTATCCATTCCATCTTCCATCTTTCACATCCATTGCTCTAAACCGTTTAGCAAGAAATATGTAGCATACCAACAGTTATAAATATTTGACATACTTGTCGTAGTCACTATCTTAAATCTTATCATAATCAATCAATTTGCATTTGTATCCGGCTATGGTTTGGATCTTGATCAATTCATACATTCATAATAAATTTTTGTTTCCACTGAGGAAAAAATCCTAATTCCTTTTGCTAAGATGATCTTTTGAATCTTTGAAAATCCAAAACATTTGAAAAATTTAGAAAAACCAAAAACACCTAGGGTTTTGAAACAGATAATGAGTAACAAAGAAACAAAAATCAAGGCATTTCATCAACAACTGAATCGTGAAACTCAAAAACCAAAGAATCAATTAACAAGTAATAAAGGATTATCAAAGATCATTCGTCAAGATGATTATATTAGTTAATGACCATAAGAACATGTGAATGACATGCAAGATTCAGTGTTTATATCTTGATTTTATTGCTAATCATGTACTCTATTCAACTCAAGGATGTCCATGACTAGAGAAGCTATGATGGGGCATGATTATTTTCTTTGATTTTTGTTTGTGGTTTATCTCTTACTACAGTATGAACTAGTCTCAGGATATGATCGGCAAAAGATCAAGGAGGACGTTCCAAGTCATGCATGAAAGGGGATAATCCTTGTCTGTTTTGCAAGCAACACTCAGTTCAACTTTATCCATTATATCAAGTTGCTTGTATTAACTTTCTATATCAAAATCCATGTAAGGAATACTCAGGTCATCTTTAATCATTATGTCAAGTTGATTGTATTTTCTTACAACATTTTAAAGCTCAATGATGAAATCAAGCATTGTTACAAGATAGCATATGAAGAATGGTAGTACAATTTTTAGTTAGATCATTTCATTAGCTCAGTATTTGTCTACATTGTAAGCATTCATTTGTCAGTTGCATTATAATCATATCATTTCGTTAACATATCAATGGTCATAAATAAAGATTGAGTATACTTGGACAAACAAATGCAATTTGCATTTAATCATTATAGGTGCATTCATTTTAGAATCATTTTAAATCATTATCCATTTCATTTAGTTTTATATAAATATTTTGCATTAGTTTGCATTCAATTAAGTGCATTTCATTCATCATGTACTGTATCATCATTGTTATTTGCATTATCATTCCATTAACAATCATTTAGTTGCATCTTTGCACTTAGATTCATAATCATTATAAACATTACATATAAAAATACAAAAACATTTCATGTAGATCATTTTGCATTTACATCATCATAAGCATCAAATCAATCATTTGTTTGCATTCCATATAGATCATTGCATTTGAATCATTTAAGATAGTAATAATAATTATTACATCCATATCATCATCACATAGAATAACATGCATAAAGAAACATGATCCATATAATCACTGCATCCATAAAATCAAAGCATATAGATCATCATCAAATAGAACATGCATATAAAGCATCATCATATAGAATCCATGTCTGCATATATATCATCATAAAACAATAAAAGTCCAAGTATATAATGATATCAATAAACAATACAAATGCCTCATCAAACACAAATCAAGTCACGGCTGTCCTATACCACTACCACCTAACTCTGTGGATGTGGGCGAGGAGATCCTTAAGATGTCTGTCTCCCATGATCACCACTCCTCTAAGGAGATCCCATGACCCCACCACTGCTAGTATCCATCAACATGGTGGTATGATAACTACCTACTCTCTGGCTCTCTGCAACTGCCTCCTCATATCATCGTTACCAGTGGGAAGTCTCCTTCCTAGCCCGAACTAATGCTCTAAAAATGTCAACTGAGAGAGTACCTGATCCAACCCACTCAATATGATCAAGAAGGCCCTGAGTATCTTGTTGTCTCCTAACAGCTCTATCTCACTCAATCATAAGAGTCTGTACTTGTGCTTGAAGCTGATCAATCTATGCTCTCAGACTATCAATGGTATCCTGCCCTGACACATCATGCTCTTGTACATCCTGCCCTGGCACATCATGCACTGGTGCATCATGCTCTGGTAAATCCTGTTGTGGTGCATGAACCCCAATCCCCTCACCACCAACCTGTCCAACTGCTAGAATCTCAGTCCGAGTAACTCTCCAAACCCATCATCTAATCAGAGGAACATGATCCTCAGGATCCTCATCATCTCCACCATGCACTGCAATAACCCTAGGATCTGGCTGAATCTGTCCAAAATCAATGCTTCTCCCACAACCCCCATCCAGTCCAGTCACCCTGCCTCCTCCTGTCAATGGCAACCCTCTCGGTGATCTCATGCCTGCCCTGCCATGCTCCCTCCCAATCTGTCCAACATCTCTCCCACCCATATGACATACTCTCTCAATCCTGCCAGCCGGTCCAAATGATCCTCCATGGACTCTCAATCAACCTCCCCTCCATCTAGGTCTCTTCCCACCACCACCTCCATCCCCACCCTCATCCCGACCTCCCCCAGCCTCATGAGCAACTCTAAGATCTCGTCTCCGTCTATGGCTCCTAGAAACTGGATCATCTGAATCATCATCCTCATCTCCTGAGCTAGGAGGAGGATCTATTGGATCAGTAATATAAGGAAATGGATGAGCTAATATGTACTATGCATAATCTACAGTAACCCCAGGATCAAGAATGTGTAATCTCATATCATAAGCCACTCTCAGCATAGCAACAAACTCTACACGAGCAATCTCAAATGATAACAAAGGTCCCCAATCTCGCCTATCTCTGTACTGCCAAGCATATATCATCACACTAGTAGGCATAGGCTGGATGATACCAAACTGTCTCAAAATGCGACCAATCAACTGCCGCTCAACAATGTAAGGAGTCCAACCAATGAGATATCTACTCTACATGATAAATGGTAATGTTTGTGCATCATCCATCCATGGCTCACAATCAAGATATGGTCTCCAAGTAATGCTATCCAATGAATCAAGAACCCAATGCCAATACTCCATCTTACCGAGCTTATGCTGAGTAGGGATACCTGCATAGAAATACACATATGGCTGCCTCTCTCCACGAACTCTATGATGGATAAGGCATGTAATAGCAAAGTGCTCCCAACACCAGATCTGCAATAAAGTGCATCCTGTAGATAAACTTGCACTCTCATCATACACTACCTGGTGAAGATCATGATATAAATGTGCCAGCATGCAAACACCCCAAGCATATCAAGTACGATACTGCATCATACTCAGGATAATCTCACTCCATCCAACCGAAAAACCTTGTGATCTCCTATCAGGACATATAAATCCTCCAATCAGACCAAACAGGAAGAGCCTCGTAATACATCACCATATCTACCCATCAAATCTCTCCTCTACCAATTCTCTTATCAACAAACACGACTTTGCAAGCCTCTGTCCCAACCCGATCCTGAAAATCATACTGCACTAGCTCGCCAGTCACTAGGATGCATAGAATCTTTTAGACATCCTCAAAAGTCACACTAATCTCACCCATCGGTAGGTGGAAAGTGTTATGCTTGTTGTGCCATATCTCAGCCAATGCCACCAATAATCCCCTATTATGCATAATCTCAGGCATATACAACAAATGGTGTAAACCGCGGGCATCTATATGTCTAATCTCAGCCTGTGTCAACTCTGGAACTAAATGACGCACTGTCGGTAATTTCTCCCGACACTGGAGAACATCAAGTTTCTCCTATTTGTCAAGAGAAACCAATCAATCATCAAATCATCTATCTATCTATCAAATCAAATTGAAGCAAACTACGTTATATATCTATCAAATCAAAACTGAATCATCATCTATCTATCTATCAAATCAAATTGAAGCAACTTATGCTATCAAAACATTTTAAAACCTATCAATCATGGTTTTCTATCAATCACTGAGTCCACTCAAAACTCTTCTAAGCTCTTACATCAGAAACTAAATCGGTTTCTTAGAGATACTTTATCACTCAAGCTAATCAAAGAAATCCAATCTATCAATCAAGATAATCAAAGCAATCCACTCTATCAATCAAGCTAATCAAAGCAATCCAATCTATCAATCAAGCTAATCAAAGCAATCTTATCAATCAATCCAATAATCAAAGCTATCTATCGATCTATCAATCATGCAATCAGTTAATCAAGACCCTATTTCATCATCAATGCGTATTAAACACGTTAAATCTAATCATCAAAGTGATTTTTAACCTTTGCACTTATCAAAAACATCAAATTTGAGCAAAAGCGCTATCCTATTAAGCATTTGCACTAAATCTAAAGGCATTTGCGCTAAACTAGAGCATATGTGCCATCTTTTTGAACAAATGCGCTAAATCTACAAGCATACATGCTAAGCCATGCAAAAGCACTAACAAACGATGCATTTGCACTATCTTATGCATAAGCGCTAACAACTTTAACATATGTGCAAACAAAAAGAGAACTTGCGCTAAAACATGCATTTGCACTAAACCTAATTACATATGCACTAAAACAAAATGCAAAAGCGCTAACCTAACACTGAAAAAATTCAAAAACGCATGAAAACATGAAAATTTTGCACAAAAATTTGAAAACAAAGCTCGGGATAAGATACCTACTGGATATCCATGCTCGACAAGTCGATGATAATGTCGAACATGCTCAAATTGATGATTCTCCATGGGAACCACCATTTCGCCACCTCAGCAAGAATATTTTCTCCACAAGTTGACAAGGATAACAATGAAATTAAAATTAGCCTTAAAATTGGCTATGAGCAATTAAATAAATATTTTATATTTATTTAATAATTATTCTTCTATTAAATAGTTAATTTGAAAAGATTAATTTATTTAAATAATTTTCATGTCTTTCTATTAATTAATATTTTATTAATTAATTCATTTATCCTATTCGTCTAATTAATTAAATATCTAATATTTAATTATCCTTTTAACCAAGTTAATTAAATATCTAATATTTAATTATCTCCTTAAAACAATTAAATATCCAATATTTAATATTTTTCTCCTATCCTATAGTCTCAAATATTCAATAATTCTTAAATTATTTAATCCCTTTTCCAACTCACCCTCCATCTCCACTTCATCTTCCCTTTGCCAACTCATCAAACATGTGGCTAAGGAAAATAATATTTCTTAAATATTAATTCATCATTTATCTCCAACTTCCAAATTCAATGAATATTGTGTACGTACACATATTTCATAACCATTTCCTATATTCTCTCCAACACCCCCTACATCTTAGGAAGGACTTGAGTCCACTTGTCCTATCATGCCTAAATCTTCTCCAACCATCCCTAGATTCCCTTAGTTAGCAACTTAGTCAAGGTGAGATGAGTGACACTTGTCTTCTCCTTCCCCCTTTCTCTCAACCTTCACCTTTGCTCACAACCATTCAAATCTGCAGATCTGATCATGACCATTGATCTAAGCCACATCATCTCATCCTCTCAAAGTCTATAAAATCAAGAGCTTCAATTGAGAGATAGTTAGTCTTCAAATTGATCATATGCATCTGTGAGTTTTTGAAGCAAATAGTAATAGAAAATATCATATAGCATTTTAGCATAATCATTTTAGCATAACCATGTAGTATTTGCATATCATAGCATCAGTTAACTACAAGTTATCAATCCATTCTTCATATGCCATCTTGGAAGCCATCAGTGCATTGTCTGAGAGCACACCATCTGCAACCAAGAACAGTGGAGTTAGGACACAATGAGACATAAGCCATGAAGGTAATATTAGTATTTTATTTCATATATACTTCATGTAGTTTCATTGGTTAAATTTGGATTTCCGGTATGCATTTCCATTTGTATTTTGTGAAACTAACTTATTACAGGTAACATTCTGAGGATGATATTCAAGTTGAGACATCTACCACCAAAATTAGCACCAACCCTAAAAAGAATAAGAAAGTAAAAAAATAGACTACGTCGAACTACTTAAAACCCCATTTTCACTGATGTTTACCATGATATCTATGATCCTACAATCTATGGTTGTCTTACCTCAACACTTAGATATTTATTTGAGAATCAGGTCACCCACAAGGTACATGTTCAAACAATAACAAACTGTAGTTAGAGGGTGATGAGTGGATTAGACCGTATGATGTTGCCTAAGGTCTTCCCTTGACCAAAATTTATAATGGCTTGCACCCAGAATCATGATGACAATGAAAAACAAATTGTTAGGAAAGATATCTAAGAAGTAGTGTTACACATTACTATAGAAGGACTTGGTAAACTATTATGGTTTACTACAAAATATTTTTGAGTAATCCCCATTGAACTTGAAAGTCTAGAAAGTCATTATGAAGGAATCAATTAGTAACAAAAAATAATTTTCTCAATAAAATAAAACAAGAAAGCATCGTACTCCCATAGGATCATAGGCCTCCTTATGGTATCAAATTTTTTAAAACATGGGCTGAAGAGACTTTTTCAAAGTTAGCATTTTGCATTAGATTGCATAGTAATAGGGTAGTGGGTGCAAGCCTCCTTGAAATTATTGAACCCAAGGTAGGACTGAAAGGGGGGGTGAATCAGCCTAATTAATAATTTAATGCAACACATAAATAATTAATCAACAACACATATCCAACACATGAACACCAAGATTTTCTATGCAAAAAACACAAACAAGGAAAAATCATGATGAGCACCTACCCACAAAATATATCCACGATGTATATAAGATTACAATGAAAAGAGTTAACTACTCCAGACTTGCAAACCAAGGATAGTTGCTCTTGGGGAAAGATACAAAAGAGGACTTGCAAAACCTGAAACTAAGTGCAGCAAGGCAAGATACAGAAATGATTTGAAAAGAAGGATCTCTTGAACATGAAGCTATCCTTTAACTTTACATAAAGGAACCAACATCAACATACACAACTCAGACCTCAACTATTAACAGTCTGTCTCATACATCTACCACAGTCTCAAAACAACTTGTATACCATTTGAACACAACTCTTCTTCTCTGCACTGTTCTTCCCATTCTCTCTACACTCAACACCTCATTGCATATTTAACTCAATCACATTCATTCCTTATATATAAGATAGATCATCAAAGATTGAACCAAGTCATCCTGAACCAAAATATACCTTCCGGACCAAAAACACACAAATTGATCCACTCCAAGAGAAACAAGAGACCAAAACACATCTTCTAAAGATCAATTCACCAATCCACAATCACCAAAACATAGATAACAACATAGTAATAACTTCAATACCATTTGAACACAACTCTTCTTAACTGCACTATTCTTCCCATTCTCTCTACACTCAATACCTCATTGCATATTTAACTCAATCACATGCATTCCTTATATATAAGATAGATCATCAAAGATTGAACCAAGTCATCCTAAACCAAAATATACCTTCTAGACCAAAAACACACAAACTAATCCACTCCAAGAGAAATAGGAGACCAAAACACATCTTCCAAAAATCAATTCATCGATCCGCAATCACCATAACATAGCTAACGACATAGTAACACACTACACATCCATATAAGCAATTAATGATCAAAACATATTCTCCAATGCAAATAACTCTAATATGGATCTCCACATGCTATAGTGAGATCCATAACGCATCAAATTACATTCCTCAAATCATATCCAGACCTAAAGTTAGGTCTATTATAAAGTATCACAATCTTCTATTAAATATACCACAACTTCCAGAGAACCCAAAGATATTTTTGAACCACAAAACCAACATATCCATGATACTAAAACCATAACCAAAGAAAATCACAACATCAAAAATGTCAACAACACTTTATAGACTCGACACTTCTGGAGCAACCAAAAAAATAACTACATCATCAACACAACAAGATATCTCTACATCAACAGACATTCCGAACCAACAACTATCCAGAACAAGCTTGACATCAGTAAAAACCACAACAAGACATTCTTCCAACAATTTACCCCTTTGTCATTGATGGAAATACTTGACTAAGCTCAACATGCAACCAAAACTTGACCAAATTGCAAAACAATACTACTCTGTAAAAAACACTGCAAATATTTCTCTTTCTCTCCCGAATTGCTCTAACTCTATCTCTTCCTTAAAAACATAAGTTCTGTATCTCTATCTCCCCTCCTTTGCCATCAAGGAAAAGGTCCACAACAACACTACACACACTATTTCTCATCCTGAGAGTAGCCACAACATCAATCAAGGAAAAAAAATAGGCATGAAACCTCCCCCTGGAAAGATGCATCTCCATAATGCACCTAGCTAGAAGGAGGAGCAATAACCCCAAGCTTCTCTTGAAGAAACTCAAATGAATCCTTATCCAACGCCTTCGTAAAAATATTTGCAACCTTCTCTTTTGTAGAAATATACTCTAATTGAACTTCCTTCTCAGCAACTTTCTCCCTTAAGTAGTGATATCTGATTGAAATATGCTTTATTCTTGAATGCACAATTGGATTCTTCAAAATGTTTATTGCACTGGTAAATTCACACATAATAGGAATTGCTTCATCATATGTTACCTTGATATCTTTAAGATCTTGTGTCATCCACATCAGCTGAGTACAACAAGATTTTGCTGCAATATACTCTGCTTCAGTAGTAGATAGGGAAACCAAACCTTGTTTCTTATTGAACTAGGAGACCAATCTATCTCCTAAAAAAAAAGCACCTCCACTAGTAATATTTTGATCATCAACATTTCCTTCCCAATCTACATCAGTATAATTTTTCATCATGAAATCTCCACCTTTTTTGTACCAAAGTCAAAAAATTACAATACCTTTCAAATATCTAAAAAATATTTTCAAAACTTGCTCATGTGTCACCTTCAGATTTGCCTGAAATCTAGCCACCAAACAAACAACGTACATGATATTTGATCTGGATGTAGTCAAATACAACAATCCACCAATCATCAATTTGTACTTCTTCTATTCAACCTCTAGAGACTCATCATCTTTGCTAAACTTACACCCAATGGTTAAAGGAGTTGTAATTGGTTTACAATCATTAAAACCAAATTTATTCAACATCTCTTTCACATACTTAATTTGTGAGATAAAAATTCCATCATCAGATTGAATAACTTGCAACCCAAGAAAGAAAGACAACTCACCAATCATTGACATTTCAAATTCTTTTTGCATCTCTTTAGCAAACTCTTTGCATAAAATATCATTTCCTCCAAATATAATGTATTAACATAAACTATAACAATTAACAACTGATCTCCATCAATTTTGAAATAAAGATTACTATCTGTTGTACCTTTCCTAAAATTCTAATGAAATAAATACTCGTCTAATCTTGCATACTAGGCTCTAGGCGTTTGTTTGAGTCCATACATCACTTTCTTTAGTCTGCACACCATATCTAATTCTTCTATCAATTTTAATCCATTTGGTTGCTCAATGTAAACTTCTTCTTCTAGATCTCCATTCAAAAATGTCGATTTGACATCTATTTGATAAACTTTAAAGTTATTGTAAGGAGAAAATGAAAGAAACATATGTATAACTTTCATCCTTGTTACTAGAGAAAAAGTTTCTTCAAAATCTATGCCTTCTACCGGGGAGTATCCTTTACATACCAATCTTGATTTATTAATTTAAACTTGTCATTTGTCATTAGCTTGTTCCTGAACACTCATTTAGTTCCTATCACATTCTTGTCCACTGGTCTAGGTACCCATTCTCGAGTGTTGTTCTTCTAAATCTGATTTAGTTCTTCTTCCATAGCTTTTATCCAACTCTCATCTTTACTATCTTCTGCATAAGTCTTTGTTGGCAAGAGACACTATTTTAGTGAAGATTGGTGTATGATAGATATTTAGGGGTTGTCATTGATGGAAAATCATTTTGTAGATCACATTCAGTGTACACAGATTTGACTTACCAGAAGTTATTTTGTTCATAGGCATAAGTCTGGAAGGTGGAATACAGTAATCAGTAGAACATGAGATCATGGTGCACATCTTGATGTTGGTTTTGTAATTTTGGTTGTGGTGATGAAGGAATTTGATTCAAGGTTTCAAGATAGATTATCTTGTGATCTTGATATCTAGTGTTGAATTGTGTGCAAGTTTAGAGCTCTGGTATTCGGTAATTCAATTAGGGCAGAGCTATTTTGGTGTAACGTGTATTGCGGATTTGATGGGTTTATTTTAGTGACCAATTTCATGTTTGAGGTGATTGGGATGACTTACGGGAAGCATATTATCATATTGTTTTGGTCCATATTTGTATTTGTGATTGGATTGAGCCAACTTGGTGATACACGTTTCATGTTGCATGTTATGCAGTTTTTGGAATCTGACATAGTAAATGATTCTTTTTGTTGATGCTGATATAAAAGATTGATTTGGTTGATCATTTTGGTGTGTGTTATGAGTAAAGGAAATGTGAGCAAGTTTGTAAGTCTGGTGAGTGTGATTGAAGATTTTGTTGCTTCGGTATTTGACACAGCAGAAGAATAGATTAGTTGCAAGAGTCAATTAGAGCCTAACCAAAACTACATTTTGGCATAGTTAGATGCTATACTTTAGTTCTTTCATCATTGTAATCAATTATAATAGCATGTAAGGTAGTGAGCCTTCCTCCGGGTTGTAGCCCTTTTTGTAATTGAGCAGTGAGGTCTAGGAAATGAGCTTGAATGCAATTACATTCCCCATATGTAATATTTGTTGGTATTTTGGATATGTTGGTATGGTTTTTTAATTGATGTCAACACTTGTCAACATCTGTCAACCTTATTAACACTTAGAGATCTTTGATTATGTTCACTGACATGTTTAGTGACTTATGCATAGTCACCGGTATTTGGTTCACCGGCATGATATATTGTTCACCGGCACTTGGAATGACTTAGAGATTACTTGGTTATGTCTAACACATTGTTTGGACACTTTGTTATGATGATTTGTTCATTGGTTTAATTGGGTTTGCATATTTGCTCTTACTGGCAAATAGGTCCAGGTTATACATTGGCAAGCATATCTATTCCAGATCAGCATGACACATCATGAAGATGATTTGTTATTATTGTAAATGCATTGAGCCAACATGATGCATCGGATATTGATTCATTTGTAATTGATTTAATTGTAATATCTTTTAGTGAGCCGACCTAGTCATTTGGTCTTAGGTTATGGTATAAATGTAAGATCTCATTTATGAGATTGATATAGGATTGGAAAAGGGATTGTAATAAGGTATATGTGAGTATAGGAAGAGCTATACATGCAAACATCATTCAAGATCGAAGGAAGGTTTGAAGAAGGCAAATCAGAGCTTAATCGATATTGAATCCAACATATGAAGTTGTTACTTTGAGCAATACATTATCATTGGATTTAACCATCCAATTGTAGTCAGTGTGACTCTCATTTTGTGATTGAGCAGTGAGCTCAAGGCAGTTGGTCTTTCTGTATGTGTAGACTCCATATTGTACACACATACTATTTGCAATAGTATCCTTTGATTATGGGTAAGGTTTCCCACCATGGTTTTTCCCCTTACAGGGTTTCCACGTACAAATATTTGTGTTATGTGTTATGGATGTTATTGTCTTTCTGTTTCATACATTAATCTTTACCGATACTACAATTATCTGATAAAACTATCTATTGACATAAAGTTTGGTTTATCGATATTAAGCATTAAGTTTGGTTAAGTTAGTTTTGGTTTGAATTTATTGGACAACTAATTCACCCCCCCTCTCAGTTGTCTCTGAGACCTAACAATTGGTATCAGAGCCTAGTCCTCTTTTTGCAGAAGTTTAACAACTTGAGGAGATCCAATGTCTTCTAACTATTTCAAGAAGGACAGTCTGAAACTTGATGGAACTAACTATGGCATATGGAAGATTAGGATGGAGACACATCTGAATTGCATTGGAAAGGATATATGGGAGGTTACAAAGAATGGTTATGTTTCTCCTACTCAAGGTCAACCTAATCCACCAACCTTGGCTAAAGATGAGGAAAATGATTGCAAAGCAAGAGAAGCACTTTTGAGCACATCATCAGATCAACAAATCATGGGATTATTAGATAGATCTACTGCTAAAGCTCTTTGGGACAAATTGGAAACATTAAATGAAGGTGATACCATAGTCAAAATTGCAAAACTTGAATGCTTCCAGGTTAGGTATGAAAATCTGAAAATGGAAGAAGACGAAAAGATTTCTGCTTTTATGGAAAGCGTAAATGAAATTGTTTTGGGTATACAATATTGTGGAGGAACCTTAAGTGAAGATGAAATTGTTTCTAAAGTTTTAAGATCTTTGCCACTGACATATAAAATGAAAGCTACTGCTATAAATGAATTGAGAACAATGCCTAATACATCAATATCTAGAGACACTTTGGTTGGAAAAATTTCAACTTTTGAACTTGAGGAATTTGGTCCTATTGCTACTATTAAGACAAATTTTGCTTTCAAGGCATCAACATCATCTGCAGCATCATCATCATCATCTGATAAATCTGATTGGAAATCCTTCTATGCAAGAGAACTTGAAGAAATCAGGAAGGAGAATGAAGAATTGGAAGAACTTGAAGCACTATTTTCAAGGAAAATGCCTAAAGGACCACTTGGAAGTAAGTATGAAGGTAAAGCACCATTTAAATGTTTTAACTACAATAAATTTGGTCACATGGCATCTAGGTGTCCTGATAGACATGCAAGATTGAAAGAAGAAGCTAAAAGAACATATAAGCCTAACCCTGAATATCAGAGATACAGATTTAAGAAGAATAGAGACAAATCTTGTTACTATGCTGATGAAGGAGTTACTGATGAGGAACTGACAGACAATGGAAGGGATTTTGTTTCTATAATAGAAGATCAACCGACACCTACTGTTCAACTGGTAGAGCACACACTGGTAGCTAAAATTGAAGATAAGGATGAATGGATCATTGATTCAGGATGTTCACATCACATGACTGGTGATAAAAGTAAATTCTTAACCTTTCAGGAATACAATGGAGGTCCAGTAAGATTTGGAGATGATAAAGCTTCTTTGGTCAAAGGAAAAGGGACTATATCTTTTGATGGTAAGCAAAACACTGATGATGTTTACTATGTTGAAGGTTTGAAGCATAATCTTTTGAGTGTTGGTCAATTAGTTGAAAAAGGTTTTCAGTTACAATTCAAGAATGGTAAGTGCAAATCATGAACAAAACTGGCTTAGAAATTGCAACCAGTAATCAGGCTAGAGGTAATATCTTTCATTTGAATAACTATGAGAAGGAATGCTTGATTCAACATATTGATGAAAGTTGGTTATGGCATAAGAGACTTTGTCATGTAAATTTTGATTGCATTGTGAAAATCAGTACAACTAAGGTAGTAAAAGATTTACCTAAGATTGTTAAACCTCACAATCAGGTATGTAAGGAATGTCAATTTGGAAAGAAAGTTAGAGCATCTTTTAAGAGTATTCTAGAAAAATCCAATATTTTTCTTGACTTAATTCATATTGATTTATGTGGTCTAGCAAGAACTAGAAGTTTACAAGGAAATAGATATTTTATGCTAATCATTGATGACTATTCTAGAATGTGTTAGGTTACTTTTCTCAAGGAGAAATCATAAGCTTTTGGGAAATTCAAACTATTGAAGGTGATGGTAGAGAATGAAATTGGTAAGAAAATCAAATGTTTGAGATTAGATCAAGGAGGTGAATTCACATCTAAGGAATTTAATACATTCTATGAAGTGAATGGAATCAGAAGATAGTTATCAACACCCCGGACACCCCAGCAGAATGGAGTTGTGGAAAGAAAGAATAAAACTATTTTGGATGCAGCTATAAGAATGATATCAAAATAAAGTCTACCTCATATTGAAGAGAAGTAGTGAATACAACAATCTACACATTCAACAAAGTTCACATCAAAGGTGAAACTGGTAAGACCCCTCATGAACTATGGTTTGGTAATACTCCTACTCTTAAATATTTCAGAATATTTGGAAGCAAATGTTATACTAGAAGAGATGAGTATATTGGAAAATTTGATCCTAGAAGTGATGAAGGAATATTTCTTGGTTATTCATCTAAGAGCAAGGTATATAGATGTTTTAGTAAGAGATTGCAGTAAAAAAATTTAAGTGCAAATGTGAAGATTGATGAACAGTTTAGAGGAAATTCAAGGTATATAGACTTTGAACTGGCAATAGAGATAATATAAAATGAACCTACAATGAGTACACCAGTACATAATGTTGATCCAGTCACACCGGCATAATCTGAAGATTCAACAGTAACTGAAGAACAACAACAAGTGAAAACACCCCTGTATGTAAGATTGAACCACTCTGAAGATCAGATAATTGGGAACAAGTATCAAGGTGTTATGACTAGAGGAAGACTGGAAAATGAAGAGGTATGTCTTATTTCTCAAATTGAACCAGCGTCAGTTAATGAGGCATGTGAAGATAAGCATTGGATTAAAGCTATGGAAGATGAATTGGAACAAATTGAAAAGAATAACACATGGACATTAGTTCCTCGGCCTAAAGACAAAAATGTAATTGGAACTAAATGGGTATTCAAAAATAAACTAAATGAAGATGTTAAGGTAATTAGAAATAAAGCAAGATTAGTGTGTAAGGGATATTCATAGAAAGAAGGAGTTTATTATAATGAAACCTTTGCACCGGTAGCTAGAATTGAGGCAATCAGATTATTCTTGGCTTTTGTAGCACACAAGAACTATAAATATATCAAATGGATGTTAAATGTGCATTTCTAAATGGTGATCTTGAAGAGGAAGTTTACATTGAACAACCTAATTGATTTTCATTAACAAATGACAAAGATATGGTTTGCAGGTTAAATAAAGCTTTGTATGGACTAAAGCAAGCTCCTAGAGCTTGGTATGCTAGATTGGACAAGTATCTTTTGAAGATTGGTTACACTAAAGGTAATGCTGACAACAATCTATATTAAAAAGTGACTAATGATGATATCTTGGTTATAGAAGTTTTGTTGATGATATAATCTTTGGAGGAGAAGATGGATTATGTAAAGAATTTTCTAACAAGATGCAAGAAGAATTTGAAATGTCTATGATTGGGGAGATAAAATTATTTTTAGGATTGCAGATTTCACAAACTGATAAAGGTATATTCATATGTCAATCTAAGTACTTGAAGGAATTACTAAATAAATTTGGCATGGAAAACTCTAAACCGGTAAGCACACCTATGACTACAACTGATAAACTATCATTGAAGGATGAATCAACACCTGTTGATCCGACTAGGTACAAGTCTATGATAGGAGGTTTACTGTATTTCACACAAACAAGACCTTATATTATGAATGCAGTATGTATTATTTTAAGATTTCAGAGTAATCCTAAAGAAAATCATGAATTTGCAATGAAAAGGATTTTCCGATATCTACAAGGCACTACAAATCTTGGTTTATGGTATCCTAGAGATGAAAACTTTGATTTATGTGCATACACAGATGCAAATTGGGTAGGAGATGTAGATGCCAGAAAAAGTACCACCAGTGGAGCATTTTTTCTTGGTAGTAGATTAATTTCTTGGTTGAGCAAGAAAAAAAAGTTGTGCATCTTTATCAACAACAGAATCAGAATATGTTGTGGCGGCAACTAATTGCACACAGGTATTATGGATTAAGAAAATGTTGAAGGACATAAAGGTAAAATGCAAAGAACCTATAACTATCTACTGTGATAACTTGGCAGCAATTGATATATCTAATAATCCGGTATTTCACTCAAAGAGTAAACATGTTTCTATCAAATTTAATTTTCTTAAAGAGAATGTTGAAGAAAAACAAGTGAAGTTGGTTTATGTGAATACTAAAGAGTAGATTGCAGATATTTTTACTAAGCCTTTGCCTATGGAAACCTTTGAATATCTTAGAGAGAATCTTGGGGTTATACCCCTGGTAGAGACTTAGAAAATTGATGATTGTCATCAACCGACAAAATTAACAAAAAAATCTTTTATTCCAGCTTTGATGAGGAGAGATACTTCTCAGGGGGAGTAGTTGGATAAATTGATAAGTTGGTATTTTGTATGAACTATTTGAATCTGGTTTTTGTATTGCTTTGGCATTTGATGTCAAAGGGGGAGATATTGTTATTTTGGGGAGAGATTGTTGAAGAGATTTTTACTCTTTGTATCTGTATTTTGATTTCTGGTTAATGATCTCTTTGGGAGATTATTAGTTTTTGGCATTTCTGCTTTGGCACTAAGATGGTTTTTCCATCTTGTGTTGCCATCAATGCCAAAGGGGGAGATTGTTGGTATTTTGGATATGTTGGTATGGTTTTGTCATTGATGTCAACACTTGTCAAAATCTGTCAACCTTATCAGCACTTGGAGATCTTTGATTATGTTCACCGACATGTTCAGTGACTTATGCACAGTCACCGATATTTTGTTCACCGACACTTGGAATGACTTGGAGATTACTTGGTTATGTTGAAGACATTGTTTGGACACTTTGTTATGATGATTTGTTCATTGGTTTAATCGGGTTTGCATATTTGTTGTTACCGACAAATAGGTCCAGGTTATGCACTAGCAAGCATATCTATTCTAGATCAAGATGACATGTCATAAAGATGATTTGTTATTATTGTAAATGCATTGAACCGACATGATGCATTAGATATTGATTCATTTGTAATTGATTTTATTATAATATCTTTTAGTGAGATGACCTACTCATTTGGTCTTAGGTTATGGTATAAATGTAAGATCTCATTTATGAGATTGATATAGGATTGGAAAAAGGATTGTAATAAGGTATATGTGAATATAAGTAGAGCTATACATGCAAATATCATTCAATATTGAAGGAGGTTTGAAGAAGGCAAATCAGAGCTTAACCGGTACTAAATCTAGCATATGAAGATGCTATTTTGAGCAGTACATTATCATTGGATTTAACCATCCAATTGTAGTCAGTGTGACTCCCATTTTGTGATTGAGTAGTGAGCTCTAGGTAGTTGGCCTTTCTGCATGTGCAGACTCCATATTGTACACACATACTATCTACAGTAGTATCATCTAATTGCGGGTAAGGTTTCCCATCGTGGTTTTTCCCCTTATAGGGTTTCCACATACAAATATCTATGTTATGTGTTGTGGATGTTATTGTCTTTCTGTTTCATGCATTAATCTTTACCGGTACTGCAATTGACTGATAAAACTATCTACCAACATAAAGTTTGGTTAAGTTATTTTTGGTTTGAATTTATTGGACAACTGATTCACCCCCCCCAGTCTTAGTTGTCTCTGGGACCTAAAAATATTATCATACTTCTATCCATAGTATAATAATATTGTGGGTTCAAATCTCACCATGTTTTTTCCTTTTCTGGATTTCCATGTAAAAATATTGGTGTTATGGTTTCATGGTTAATTGCTTTATGTTTCTGCATTTCACTTTCTTTCTTGTGCATGTGGTGGTTTAAGAATCAACTTGATAAGTTTGAAAATTATAAAACACTAATTCACCCCCCTCTCAGTGTTCATTGATTCCAATAATTAGTATTAGATCTTTGTGCCTCGAAAGAAGCCTAACAACTTGAGGAAGATCTAGAAAATTAAATCAATGGACTCCAGTTTGTAGAGATGACTTAGTGTGGCACTTGAAGATTTTGATGCAACAAGAAACATAGTGAATTCCCTGAAAAAGAAATATGAATGCATTTGAAGACTTCATTGAAACCCTGAAAGATCAAGTGAGAACTTCTAGAGAAAAGAGAAAGGAGCTAATGGATAAGCTGAAAGAGAAAGAAGAACAAAGTGTTGACAATCAAGCCCTACAAGACAAGACAAATGAATGTGAGAAATTGGCTTGGGAGAATGCAGTCATGATGAATGAGACACGATCTATTGTAATGAAGTTGACAAAGCAGATTGAAGACCAGAAGAAGAATGAAGAAACATTGACTCAGTCATTGAAGGATGGATCTGATGAATGTTGTAGATTGACATATGAGAATGATCAGTTGAAGTTTGAATTGGTGCAATGCAAGGATGATGGACAAGAACTTGAAAGACAGATCATAATTCTAAGAGATGAGCTTTCTACTTCTAAGGAGTACAAAGAAAAAATCAAAGCTAGTTCAACCCGATTGGATGAGATGTTGGAGAATCAGAGACATGGGAAAGACATGCAAGGACTTGGATTTGAGAAAGGAGAATCCTTTGGTTCTAGACAAAGCAATCATCAAAAGAACAAGAAACCTTCGGTAAGACAACCTAATACCTATAAATTTAATGGTACATATTTTATTTGTGGAAAATTTGGTCATATGACAAGTCAATGTAGAAGTAAGATGAATAATGGGATGATGAATAATGTGATAAATAATTGTCATGCCTTTACCGGTCAATGTTTCATATGCAAAAACTTTGGTCATAAGTCAAACATGTGCAAAACAGTGATAAATAACTTTTAGAATAAGAGATGTTATGATTGTGGAATGTTTGGGCATATTTCTAACCAATGTAGGATGAGACCAAATCAAATGAACTTCATGCCTATGCAAAAAAGTGTTGTTTGACATGCATGCAACAAATACTGTCATATTGTAAAATATTGCAAAAGTAGGAATGCTCTGATAGACAAGAATAAATCAGATGAAAAGGGAAAAGCTAAGGTGAAAGAGATCAGAGATCAACATAAGAAAATGTGGGTGAAGAAGGAAGATCCAAATGTGCAAAATGGCTCCACACTTGATTCCGGTGTAGGAACCTCATCTAATAACTTAGGCCCAATGCCTTAGGGTGAAATTTACATGTAGATCTTTAGAACCCCCTTTTAGAGATCTATAAGTAGTCAAGGATGGTTACAAATGGTAGAGATTAGTTGTGCAAATGATATCTAGAATATTTCATAGCAATTTGCGATTCTGGTGAGTGAATTCATGAAAAACAAAGTGTCTGGAAGTCTTTAGGGTTGTGCATTTATTACAACTTAAAATTAGGTTTTCGGTGGATAAAAAGGGATTCAACTATTCATTTATCATAATGTGAATGAGATAAAAGAAAAGAGAAGAAGAGTGAAAAGAGACTTAGCAGCGAAATCCGAGCCTATAGCGATCAATTAGCGATTTCGAGCATTCGATTGTGATTGGAAAGGTATTTATTCATTCTAGAAGCTATATGTTCTGTAGCGTCCTAAAATTGCGACACTTGCAATTTCGACCGCATTTGGGTCTTCACGATGGCGACACAACACTAAACCTGAATGGAGACCCCGAAACTTGCTCATGACACCAAAAACTGCATTTTTCTAGCACCCTGGCCTGATCCTCCTTGCACCCTGCTGTCCCGGGAGGTGGGACCAGAGCGCCCAGCGCCCTGGTCCCTGGCCCTATTTTTGGGCCTAGTCTCCTATGGGGCTTCGGGTCTTTATGTTTGCAATTTGGAAAATAACATTTCCTGGTCGGCCTAAGGTCGGGAAAATCAGTCTTTTAACCCTAATTGGCAAGTATATAAACTACATTTCCTCTCCCATTTTGAGAGGGAAGGACATATGTGTACAAGATGTGGAAACGATATTCAAACATTCAAGCATTCAAGCATTCAAGCATTCAAGCATTCCTTCAAGCAATTGATCATTCTAAGTCTCCATTCAAGGCTAAGTGTTGCATTCAAGACAAGGATTCAACCATTGAAGAGGAGATCACTTACAACACATTACATGCTACAACATACAACATACAACAAACAACAACATCTATACCTTCGCATATAAGGATACAAACATCCTTACAACAAGGTATTAGTACTTGTTTTACATTACATTTACAGCATTTCTCATTTCTTGGTTAATTCCAAAACCGGGGTTTGACCTAAGGGCAAACCCCTAATCCCTAACCCCCCAATCGTCTTCGCTTTTCTGTGTGTAGGTTGCAGGTACGCGGCTGAAATTGAAGATCTGGAATCCTTGTGCAGAGACGAACAGATCCCCCTTCGTTTCGCGGATTTTTCGGAGGACCGTGGTGCCGGGCGCCATCGTCCTGACAACTTTTGCTCAAATTTGCGAGACAACATCGTATCGACATTTTACTACTAATTCCAGGTCCGTAGCTTCATCCTATATCCCTATCTCAGTTTATAAGCGAATCTTTGTCACTTTCTATGCATTCCTAGCTTAATTCTTCTATCAACATTCTTTACAAAAGAGGGTAGCCTTGCTGTCTTAACCCTTGAAACGCATTTAGCATCCAATCTTACATTGCGTGGGATTGGATCTTGTGGGTTTCAACGCCTCTTTTGAATGTAAAGTCCCTCCTAAGTGAAAACCATCAACCCTAGTGACTCTCCCTTCTCTCTCCTCGGAGTTGGGGAGGGGAGAACGACTAGGGTTCGATTATTTTCTGGTTTACATTTTGGTGAACCCGACGTGAACATCCTTTCTGATTATTCATAGTTAGATCTGAAAATTGGATTCTTTGATTACATTTCCATGTTTGATCTTTTGCAAAATTTTAGAGGTTAATTGCATAAAAACCCTAAATTTTCTTTTTAAGTAATTAAACTTGTGAAATGTTTAATTGTTAAATGCTTGTTTCAGATCTGCCCTTCTATTACAAATTGTCAATTCATATTTGTGCTTTAATTCTGAAAATTAAGTGGTTAAGTGTCAAAACCCTAATTTTTGAAACCCTCTTGATTCAACCTTTGTCCGACAATTTCACTGATCAAAACACCTCCAAATCGGCTGTAACTTTGGATTCTGCAATAAAATCACAATATCTTTCATCCCTGAAAATTTGGAAAAAAGTTGCGAGGACCGTGTGCACTCCGAGCGCCATCGTCCCCGACATTTTTTCCGAAATTTCGGGAGCGAGATCTTACTGTATTTTTCTACTAAAATCCAGAATTTTGGCTGATTTTATCAATTTTAACACCTTCAAAATTAAAGTCAAAGTTGGTCTAGTGATTGTTTGGATTGAGGCCTCTAATCATTCAAAAATTGTCGAAATTGAAATTCATGTCAAAATTGTGTTTCTTACAGTCCTAAATCTGAAAAGTGTGTTATCATTCATTCGAAATTTCAGTGATTTATTCAAATTTTTGCAATTTGTGACTTTTGAAATTAAGTGCTTAATTACAACAACTTTGATTTCCGCTTTCAAAATTGAATTTTGCGTGAAATTGAGTCAACTTTCAAATTTCAAAACTTGCATTGCTTTTGGTATTCCCTCTCAAATCATAAAATTCAAAATTTTAGTTTCCCTCTCTTTTTCAAAATTCAAATTTTGCATTTTTCAACAATCTTGGTAGGGTTCAATTTTGAGATTGCAACTTTAATTTGGCCTATCTACAGATCGTAAAATCACTCAATTTTTTCAGGTTAGCTGTAAAATCATCATAGCTTTCATCCCTGCAAATTTCGAAAAAAGTTGCGAGGACCGTGTGCACCCCGAGCGCCACGGTCCCGGACATTTTTTCCGAAATTTCGGGAGATTGTCCTGATTGTATTTAACAGCTTAAATCTAGGAGATTGGCTGATTTTACTGAAATTTGCTACCTCTAAAATTCAAAATCTTCTCTCCCTCTTTAGTGCATGAGTTTTACAACAATAAGCCCTACTTACACTATTCTCGTTAGACGAAGCCTTAGAATTAAGTCTTTCCAAGGTTTAATTACTGAGGAGATGGAACCTAATTTGAATGGTCTTTTTAACGAGGACATGGGTAATTCCTCTAATCCTCTTAATGATGAAGAAGCTCTCCATGAGGTTTCTGTAGAACAACTTTCAAAATTGGATAACCAATTTGACGATTTTCGACAGTGGATGTCTCAAGAATACCCTGATAGTCAAGCTCTTCCTTTAATTGAGGGACTAAAATGTATGCTTCAAAGTGATAAGAATGGAATTGATATTTTGCATGGTATTGCACACATTGTGGATTCAAATGTGATGCCTATGAAAAGTTGTGCCGAAACCTTAGGTTATACACAACCTCCTACTCAAGACAATCATTCTATTCCTTTGACGACTTCTATTGCTAGTATACCTACTTTTACATCAAACATAATGACTACTTCAACTCAAGACATTCCTCCTATGATCACTAATCATGGGGGCAATCCATCTTCTTCAATCAACCCTCTTCCTTCATTCAATCCAACTTCTTCATTCATTCCTTCAATGAGTGTTCCTCTTATATCTCCACAAATGAACATGACGCAAGGGGGCAATTCATTTAACCCTTCCATTCCTCCTTGTAGTGTTCCTCCTGTCCAATCATCTCCTATGACTAACTATCATAGTGTCCCACCACCTTACTCTCTACCTTCTTTCAATAACATAACACCTCCATCACAATCTAACACGTCTAATATGAACTCTTCGACTGAAGCGACCATTAATAATCTTGCACAAACTGTCTCTTCTTTACAGCAACAAATTGCCTCTATGAATCAATCTAAGTTTAGTGTGCCCACATTTGATGTTGCGAGCCCACTTTCTTTTGACATTGTTCGAGCTATTCCCCCAAAACATGTTGAAATTCTGCATTTGGAGCTTTATAATGGTAAGGGTGATCCTCTAACACATGTTAAGACCTTTCAAACAATATGCACTGATTTTGCTTATGACCAAAGGTTGCTTGCAAAACTGTTTACTAGAACATTAAGAGATAAAGCCCTACAATGGTATTGCTCGTTGCCTTCCTATTCTATTACTTCTTTCAAACAACTTGCAAACGCTTTCATTCAACAATTTCAAAACAATATAAGTCCTAAAGTTACTTTGATTGATTTAATGCATTGTAAACAAGGTGTTAAAGAAAAAGTGACTGATTTCATTGGTAGATATAAGCATTTGTATGCTCAAATTTCCTTTCCAGTGCCTAACAATGATATTCAAAGAATCTTTATTTCTAATTTACAAAAAGACATTAGAGAAAAACTCCTGTTTTCTGAGTTTACTTCTTTCCAATAGTTGTGCGCAACTCTTCACAATTATCAACTGACTGTGAGTCAAATGGAACAATCACATCCTATGGCTCCGAGTGATAAGGGTGATAGTAGTCAACAACCATTTGGGAAGTTTAAACCGAACAGAGAGTCCATTAAATTCAATGAAAACATCATCAACAACAATGTGAATGCAGCATCAGGTGTGTCTCCTATTTCCAAGTTTTTCAAGAAAGAAAGAAAGTTTACTCCTTTGAATGAATCATTGCATAGTATTATGAATAAGTTATTGGAACAAAATGTGCTTACTCTTCCTCCTATAAGGCAAATTGATCCTGCAAAGATTAATTCACCCTATTTTGATAACAAATCTTTTTGTTAATTTCATTGTCAACCTGGGCATGATACTGAAAAATGTTTTGCTTTAAAGGGTAAAATTCAAGATTTGATCGATAATAATACTATCTCTGTTTCTGGTGTGAATGATAAAGGCAACACATCTGTAGCTCCTCCTAACCAAAATCTTTAGATTTTTACTGATCCATTGCCTTCTCATACCTCTAATGCGATTGATACTATTGATTCCTCTGTCTCACCTGATGATATTGTGTCTATGACTCCGAATGTGATTAACTTTGTGGAGCAACAGAAAATCCCTAAAGAACCTTCCATCACATTTGATTCCAGTGAAACTATCAGGGCACCTGATGGTCCTTTATATATAGTTGCAAAAGTCAAAAATATACCTTGTCGTGGAGTGCTTATTGATCCTTCTTGCATGGTTAATATCATTACTGAAGAATTTATTTTTACTTTGCAATTGAATCAAGTGATCTATGACAAAACAGATGTGGTTGTGAAATTATTTGATGCATTTTCTTCTCCTGCAAATGGTTCTATTACATTACCTATTGAGGTCCATAACAAATCCCTTGATGTGGACTTTGCTGTTATTCCATCATCCGAACAATTTCATGTGAAGCTAGGCTATCCTTGGCTATCTTCCATGAAAGCTATTGCTTCTCCTATTCACAAGTGTTTGAAATTTCCCCATAATGGTGAAGTTGTTACTGTCAATCATAGTCTCTTTAAACCAGCTGAAAGAACTTCTAGCGTTCCTATTGATTACTTTTGGCCTAAACAATTCCAATCTCTTCCACCGCAAAGTGATCATCTGTTCAAATCTTATCAAAAGTGGAAAAAAGACATGATCCTATCTCTAAGTGAACCTAGAACACCCAAACTTGACATTCCTATCATTCTTGAGAAGGAAGTTCTTCCTTTGAAAGATAAAACTAATGTCTTTCCTCAAGAAGATTCCCAACCCATTCCTATGGATGTGACTATGCCTATATCTAATAAACATCCTAAGAGTAGACCTATACCTCCTCGTCATGATGGACTTGGTCTTCTTCCTAAACCAAAAATTCCTCCTTTATATGGAGCAGTTCCTCCTCCTTCCTTTTATAGAGAGAAGAGACCTTCCTCTTCTCCTATTATTCAACCTAAGAGACCACAACCTAAACACCCAAGTGCTAAGGATGAGAACATTCCTCGTCCTTAATCTTCTCAACTTCCTACTAAGACTAGATGAAATCGTTCTGCACGTGAACGTCGACGAAAGCGTCATCTTAGAGCTCAGGCAGCTGCTTCTCAAACTTTGCAATCCCCAAAAACACCTTCAACAAGCATTATTCCATTTTCTCCTCAGCCGACGATTGAGCCGAAATCTCCTAAACATAAGATGCATGATGGTCTTGATCCTGTGCGAGTTAAAGACCCTATCTTTATAAATCTTGATGATGATATAGATGAAAATGTTATTCATGATGAAAATGTTACTCCTGTTCATTCTGATAGTGAATATGAATATGTTGATGTTGATAACCATTTATCTAATGAATTTTCTAAAGCACTTATCCTAGCTCCTAGACAAGAATGCCGCGGCTTGGGATATGAACATAGCCCTTGTTTGGATCTTGTGATAGCTCCATCTGCTGTGTTGGATGTTCCTCCTCTAGCGTGTTCCCTACCTTCCTGAAACATTGATCAGCAAGATCGGGGGGTAGATGACGTGCTAGACTAGTTTCATTAGCATAGCAGATTCTCTCCTCCTCTATTTCTTTTGTTACTTCTTCTATATGTTATTCTCATTCTTCTATTTGTTGTCCTTAGTGTTGTCTACTTGAGGACGATGCAAAACATTGAGATCTCTCGATCTCTCTCATGTTGACTCAAAAGACACATGTGTTCCCTTCTTCTAGGTGACCTTCCTTGATTGGGGAATGAAGAACAATTATGCATACATACATATGATATACATGAATTATCATACAGCATACTGACCCCGAGGAAAGCGAAGTCACCTTGTGCTTTGTGTTTTGTGTCTATTATGCTTATCTCACACTTGGGGGCTAAATCCTTGTGATATCGTGCTCCTTCTCATTTATTATATGTATCACTACCTTAAAGAAATCAACCCCGATGAGGCGTGTGCGATCGCTTTAACGTAGGGGGGCATACATCCCGTTCATATCTTTTCAAGATACTTGAAAATTTCTTGACAAATTTAGCTTTGCCTTGAAAATTTTTGATATCTTTCTTGCATGACTCATAGTGAGGGAACCTTACTACTGATAGTAATGGTTCTCCCTCATGATCTTCCCTTTTACTTTGTCAATCGAAGTCGTAAGATCCTTAGTCCACTGGGGGCTTGGTGTATCTTGCCTCCTTGACGTGGTGAAAGTTTTTCAATGTTGTTTCCTTGTACTTTACCAGAAGTATGAGCATACGCTTATACTCCCACTAAAGTGGGGGCTAAATGTAGTGTCCTAAAATTGTGACACTTGCAATTTTGACCGCATTTGGGTCTTCACGATGGCGACGCAACACTAAACCTGAATGGAGACCCCGAAACTTGCTCATGACACCAAAAACTGCATTTTTCCAGCACCTTGGCCTGATCCTCCTTTCACCCTGCTGTCCCGGGAGGTGGGACCAGAGCGCCCAGCGCCCTGGTCCTTCAGGACCAGGGCACCCAGTGCCCTGGTCCCCCAGGACCATGGCGCCCAACGCCCTGGTCCCTGGCCCTATTTTTGGGCCCGATCTCCTATGGGGCTTCGAGTCTTTATGTTTGCAATTTGGAAAATAACATTTCCTGGTCGGCCTAAGGTCGGGAAAATCAGTCTTTTAACCCTAATTGGCAAGTATATAAACTACATTTCCTCTCCCATTTTGAGAGGGAAGGACATATGTGTACAAGACGTGGAAACGATATTCAAACATTCAAGCATTCAAGCATTCAAGCATTCAAGCATTCAAGCATTCCTTCAAGTAATTGATCATTCTAAGTCTCCATTCAAGGCTAAGTGTTGCATTCAAGACAAGGATTCAACCATTGAAGAGGAGATCACTTACAACACATTACATGCTACAACATACAACATACAACAAACAACAACATCTATACCTTCGCATATAAGGATACAAACATCCTTACAACAAGGTATTAGTACTTGTTTTACATTACATTTACAGCATTTCTCATTTCTTGGTTAATTCCAAAACCGGGGTTTGACCTAAGGGAAAACCCCTAATCCCTAACCCCCCAATTGTCTTCGCTTTTCTGTGTGTAGGTTGCAAGTATGCGGCTGAAATTGAAGATCTGGAATCCTTGTGCAGAGACGAACAGATCCCCTTTCATTTCACGGATTTTTCGGAGGACCGTGGCGCCGGGCGCCATCGTCCCAACAACTTTTGCTCAAATTTGCGGGACAGCGTCATATCGACATTTTACTGCTAATTCCAGGTCCGCAGCTTCATCCTATATCCCTATCTCAGTTTATAAGCAAATCTTTGTCACTTTCTATGCATTCCTAGCTTAATTCTTCTATCAACATTCTTTACAAAAGAGGGTAGCCTTGCTATCTTAACCCTTGAAACGCATTTAGCATCCAATCTTGCATTGTGTGGGATTGGATCTTGTGGGTTTCAACCCCTCTTTTGAATGTAAAGTCTCTCCCTTAAGTGAAAACCATCAACCCTAGAGACTCTCCCTTCTCTCTCCTCGGAGTTGGGGAGGGGAGAACAACCAGGGTTCGATCGATTTTCCGCTTTACATGTTCATACCCTAATTTCATAATGGCATCTGCATTTGCATCTAGTGTTGCAACTCCATTGGTGGTCGAGATTACTGAAAGGGCAAGGCCTATATTCAAAAGGCGCCTATTCAAATCTACTGAAGATGATCCAGAAGGTGCATTTTCCTCTATTCCATATGGTGTGCTTTATAACAAAGATATTAGGGTATACATCCATTGCAACATTTAATAGATTGGGAATGTATATATTCTCTCACTTTATATCAAGAATATAATTGATGTATGAGAAATTTGAAGCTAGAATTCAAGTCATTGCATGATAAGGGTTTCATCCAATTCATTCATTTCTCGATGTTCGATGAACCCAAATGGGTCCGATACATTATAAGCCAAATTCATGATGAGTTCATGTGTCTGGACCAACCTCACAAGATCACCAAGAAAGTCATTGAAGCAGTAATATGTTTAAATGCAACCGGTGAGATCCTCAGATTAAGGAAAGTTCAGGTTATCAAATCTCTGCATGATAGCCGATCAATGATAATTAGTGATATCATAGAGCATGACGTTATATTTTCCTCGATGGTGACTGGATATAAGGTATATCAATCCAGTAGGTAGAACCCTGTATCCGACACTACCATATTTGCAACCTATGAGATGCTAAAGGAAGGAAAAAAGTATGATCTTTGTGTAGTTCTTCTCAGTGAGTTGTTAAACAATCTGAAGAAGATAAAGAAACACAAGAAACATGCATTAAAATTTGGTTCCTTGATTGTTTGATTAGCACTATATTTCCTAAATGAAATCCCCGGTATTGGAAAGATTCAGATGGCTTATGATAAACCGGTGGTCGTTCAAATTAAGGAAGGATTACAGGGTTTAGGTGTTACCATTGCGCATAAATATGCTTTGTGGGGCTATTTTAAATCATTTCAAGTAACAATGGAAAGTAGGGAAAGAATCCCTAAGGATATTGTTGAGGATTATGTGAAAACCATCTACTTCATGGTTGATAAGGACCAATGTCATATGGAGGCAATTGAGCCAAGAACTATCTGGATTATGCCCATGGGGTATGAGGGGGATGCCACCACTCTTGATCCATATTCTCAACATTTGTTGAGTCAACTGGTGGATGATAAGGAAGAAAGGTTCGATACCTGCAAATAAAAAGATCTTGACTTGCACAAGAAGTTTACTAGACCAACAAGAAAGAGGAAAGTAAGAAAGGAGGTTGAGGAGTTAGCATAAAAAATGGGTATATCCAAGGAGGTTGTGCAAAGCGCAAGAGAACAAAACATTTTGAAGGAGGATATGATGAAGCCCAAGAAGTCTAAGCTTTTTTCCACCCCTCCAAAGTAATCAAAGCCAAGATAGTCTCAGTTTGCACCTATATCTGGTATACCAAAGGAAGCCCCTCCACCTAAATCATAATCAATAACATCAACTAGTGGAGCAGAAAAGAGGAAGAAGGAGAAACCCCAAAGAGTGTATGTTGCTACCACTGTCGAGGACATAGAGACATAATTTGATGAAGCAGTAAAAGAGGTGAAAAAGACAACCACCTATAATAGAGTGGTGAAGAAGCCACAATCTGGTGGAGTTCAGCAATCAAAGAAGCCAAGAGAAAAACTTGAGTCATCCAAAACAGCCAGAGCAAACATGAAGTAGAAGTCTGAGATAGATGAAGCTCTGAAATCCCATAAAATTGAAGGTACATTTGAAGTTGTGCCCCCATTGACTCTGAAAGAATTAATTGATGAAACTATTAAAGATGGGAATTTAGAAAATGTACCTACATATTATGAAAATTATGATGATAAAGATCAGAGGGAAATCGAAGAAACAGTTGTTGAATATATGGATGTCTATAGCAAGGCATTGATAGAAATTGCATCTCTGATCCCTAAAATCCTGTATGACATTTTGGATGCGAGAAGGAATACAACAAGTCTTGAGGATGAGACAATAAAGGAGTATGTACTAGTAAATCTATCCTTAGTCATTTCTAGAGATCATGTTATTAGATTATTGAAGCTTTCCAAGGATAGATTCAAAAGCAAGAAGATGATTAATAAGCTTATTCTCTGCAAGATAGATGAGGTAACCAAGGAGATTGAAATAATTTTGAGACAGATTTTGATAAATCAAAGAGTTGATATGAATCCGGAAGAACCATATCAAAACACATATGTTCCAGAAGTACCCATCGTTGTTCCTGAGAAGCAAAAGGATCAAACATCTGAGGAATCCATTCTAGGAGGTCAGTCGAATGATTAGACCATAATTGATGATGTTGATGGTGCAAATGATGCCTCTAGTTGAGTTGTACAAGAACCTCCAGTTATATAAGTTATGTCAGAGAAAGCAGCTAAGGACACAATGGAAGTGGATAAGGATAAGGATGTGAGTGCAGAAGTTGTTGATAAGGAGAAAGGAGAGAAGAAGGAAAATCAGGCTCCAACAACAGTGTGAAGAGACACTGGTGTTGATAAAGGGAAACAAATTTCTAATGACAGATGATTTTGGTCAAGGGTCGATTGACCTTAGTTCCCTATCTCCCATTCAAGCACTAAAATTGGCAACTCTCACTCAAGCCAAAGCCAGTGAGGACTTGCTTAAGTCCCATTCTCCTGACAAAGAGTTGATATCATTGGTAGGAGATATGTTGGAGAAAATCATGCCATCTTTCAAACTAGACTCATCTAATCCCTCTACTAAGCTTAAGAGTTTGTTAAATGTTGTAGGTTCTCATTTTGATTCTTTGGAGAAGGTAGTAGATATCAAATTTTGGAATCAATTCAATGCTATAAAATTGAATTTTTTTTTGAAGATGATTAAAGATGATAGGGTCGGTTTGGAAACTACATTGAAAAGTATTTAGTATGCAATTGATGAAGGTGGTAACATATACAATTCATGTCTGGTTTTTCCCAAGTTCACTATAGACATTGAAAAGAAAATAAGGGAATGTTAATACCAACTAGCGAACATATCTCAGTCATATGTACCTCAATCAGTCCCAACTAGCAGTTTTGAGTCTATTAGACAAGAATAAAATTTTAAATCAAGAGAAGGAAAGAGTTTTGGGTAGAGTGTTAGAAGTTAGGAGTCTCATCACTCCAGAGATAGATTCTTTGATGAGTAGCATGAAAGATGATAAGGATGCACTAAATAAGCCTATTCCGACAAATAGATAGGGAGAAGAAATGCATACCTACCTTTTCAGGGGGATGATAAGCATTTTGGATATTTTAAAGAAGGCATGGGATAACCATTTGTTGTCCCTTAGAACAATTTTTGCAAACATATTTAATTTTTTGTGAGAAATTGTACATATCTTTTGTATATCAATTTTGGCATATTCCTACCTTTGGAATTGTTGTCAAAGGGGGAGAGAGAAAAGTGTAAAATGATGTAAATTCTCGGGGGGAGTTTGTACATTCTTGGTGAGTTTGAAATTTTGAAATTTTGCAGTCTTGATTGTACAGTTTATTTTTCACAATGTTGCCATCAATGCCAAAGGGGGAGATTGTTGGCAAGAGACAATGTTTTAGTGAAAATTGGGGCATGATATATTTTTAGGGGTTGTCATTGATGGCACCTCATTTTGCAGATTATATTTGGTGTACATAGATTTGACTTACCGGAAGTCATTTTGTTCATAGGCATAAGTCTGGAAGGTGGAACACAGTAATCGGTAGAATATGAGATCATGGTGCACATCTTGATATTGGTGTTGTAATTTTGGTTTTGGTGATCAAGGTAGTTGATTCAAGGTTTGAGACAAATTATCTCATGATCTTGATATTTGGTGTTGAATTGTGTGCAATTTTAGAGCTCTGGTATTTAGTAATTCAGTTAGGGCAGAGCTATTTTAGTGTAACGTGTGTTGCGGATTTGATGGGTTGATTTTAGTGACTAGTTTCATGTTTGAGGTGATTAGGTCAACTTATGAGAAGCATATTATCATCTTGTTTTGGTCTACATTTGTATTTGTGATCAGATTGAGCCGACTTGGTGATACACGTTTCATGTTGCGTGTTATGCGATTTTTGGAAGCTAACTTAGTAAATGATTCTTTTTGTTGGTGCGAATATATAAAATTGATTTGGTTGATCATTTTGGTGTGTGTCATGAGAGAAGTAAATATGTGTGAGTGAGTTTGTAAGTCTGGTGAGTGTGATTGAATAATTTGTTTCTCGGATATTTGACAGAGAAAAAGAACAAAGTAGAATATCAGATTAGTTGCAGAAGTCAATTGGAGCCTAACTGGAACTGCATTTTGGCATAGTTAGATGCTATAATTTAGTGCATTCATCATTGTAATAAATTATAATATCTTGTAAGGCAATGAGCCTTCCTCCAGGTTGTAGCCCTTTTTGTAATTAAATAGTGAGTTCTAGGTAGTGACCCTAGATGCAAGTGCATTCCCCATATATAATATTATCATACTTCTAGCCATAGTATAATAATATTGTGGGTTCAAATCCCACCATGTTTTTTCCCTTTTCAGGTTTCCACATAAAATATTGGTGTTATGATTGCATGGTTAATTGCTTTATGTTTTTGCATTTCACTTTCTTTTGTGTGCATCTAGTGGTTTAAGAATCAGTTTGATAAGTTTGTAAATGATAAAACAATGATTCACCCCCCTCTCAATGTTCTTTGATTCCATCAATCTTCAGCTCAGCCATTGATAGAAAATAGTAATTGGCTTGTTCTTGAGCTTTTCCAATCTTCCTCCTTGTCTGAACACCTTTTGTCTTATCTCCAATTATCTAATTTTCTAAATGATGCTTTTGAACATATTTAATAGGAACTTTTGCTAAGTATTCTTCTTCTTCTTCTTCTTCTTTTTCATTTTCTTCCTTCTTGTTTCCTTCTAGATCACTTCTCTTCTCTATAATTGCTAGAACAATCTCAATATCGGTCTTAGTATTAGGTTCAATGTGATCCCATTCTTTGCATACTTTCACATTTGTACTTTCTACTATTCTATTCAACCCTTTGTTAAAACACTAGTAAGCCTTGCTATTTGTAGCATATCCTAAAAAGATCCCTTCATCTTCTATAGAGTCAAACTTACCAAGATTGTCCTTATCTCTTTTGATATAGCATTTTCTTCCAAATATTTTGAATTATTTTAGAGTAGGCGGTCTTCCATTCCATAGTTCATAAGGTGTTTTAGTATGATTTACCCTGATCTGCACCCTTTCAAGAAGATACACAACATTATTCATTGCTTCTTTCCAATACACATTAGATAGATTATAATCCTTTAACAGTGTCCTAGCTATCTCAATAACAATCCTATTCTTTTTCTCCACAACACTATTCTATTGAGGAGTTCTCAAGATAGAGAAGTTCCTTCTAATTCCATAAATTTCACAAAAATTATCAAACTCCCATGCAGTGGATTCTCCTCCTCTATTTGATCTTAAGTACTTAATCTTAGCATAAACTTGATTCTCAACCTTGGATTTGAAAACTTTAAATATATCAAAAGCCTCATATTTATCCTTTAGAAATGTAATCCAAGTCATTCTAGAAAAATCATCAATGAGTAACATGAAATACCTTTCTCTGTTTAATCCTCTCGTCCTTCTAGGTCCACATAAATTTGTATGAATCAGCTCCAGTGGTTTCATAGTAGAATACTCCTTATTCTTTAATCTCCTCTTTGTTTTATTTCTCAATTGACATTCTCTACACACAGTGTCAATAGACTTCACAAGTCTAGGTAAATCTCTAACTGCTTCAGATCTACAAATCTTGATCATATTATCCAAATTGACATGTCCCATTCTTTTGTGCACAACCAAAATTCATTACTCTATGTTAGGAATCATTTACTTTCTCTCTTATCCTCGATATGGTATATATTTCCACCTATTCTAACTCCTTCTACAACCATTTTACCAATCTTTTCTTTTCTAATCACACATCCGATGCTATTGAATAAAAGTTCATAACCCTTTCTACACATCTAACTAACACTTAACAAGCTTTGTCTTAGTCCTTCAATATAGTAAACATTTATAGTTTTATGCTTACATTAATAGAAACACTTCCAATAGCTCGAATAGTTCCTCCATATTCTCTAGCAAATTTTATTGATCCACCATCATATTTCTTGAGATTAATAAACCTATCCTTATCACTGGTCATATGATTTGAACATCCAAAGTCAATAATCCATGTACTTGGTTCTATCTTAGCGTGCAATGTAGTCTTGACTATCTTCTCTTCTTCTGGTTTTTCCAAGGAATTCTCCTTTTCTTCAATTTCTAGGAACAAGGATTCTTCATTTGTGTCATCATCAACTTCATCTTTAGAAGTATGTTCCTCAATAGAATATAATCCCTTCTTCTCTCTTTTGTTAAAGTTGAATCTTCTAAGTTTATTTTTCTTCTCATCATCATCCGGTCTCTTATAGTCTTCTCTGTAAGTGCAATTAGAAGCATAATGTCCATTTCTACCACAAGAGAAACATTTCAAAGGTAACTTAACTTTATACTTTTCACTGCAGTCTTCTCACAAAGTTTTCTTTAGCTTCACTCAAATTTCCATTGCATTCCAGATTATCATGTCTTGACACATTAATTGCTACTTCTTTCTTTTCTATTTTCTCTTCCCCCATTTTTGAAATTTAAAAGTTGATAAGGTACCGATAAGATGATCAATAGTATACTTACTCAAATCATTGCTTTCCTATATGGAACACCTTGTTGGCTTGTAGGATTTAGGAAAGGTTAGAAAGATCTTCTAAACAACATCACATTCATCAAAATGTCCATCAACAACTCTAATACCATCAACAAGATCAGTCATGCTATGAATATAATTCTCAATGCCTTCATCTTCAAGTATTCTCAGATACTCATACTTTCATTAGAAATTCATCAGCCTAGCCTACTTTGTCTTCAAATCTTCTTCATATGTCAAACACAGGTTGTTCTATACAACTTTAGCTTCTTTCAATCCTTTTACTCTCCCAAACACTCAATCACTTATACAATTGAAAATTATAGCTCTAGCCTTCGCATTAGTCTCCTTTATCTTTACCTCATCTAGAGTCTAAGGACCACTCCAAATGTGACTCCATTCTCTCCTTCCAGTATAAAAATTTTGTACCATCAAAGATCAAAATTTTGTAATGCATGTCCTGCGCCATACCATATCTACCTCAAATGGTTAAGCTTACTCAGGAGGAACCTTGCTCTGATACCATTTGTTGAACCCAAAGAAGGAATAAGAGGGGGGGGAGGGGAATCAGACTAATAAAAAAATTAATGCAACATATAAACAATTAATCAACAACACATATCCAACACAAGAAAACTAAGATTTTTTACGTGGAAAACCCAAACAGGGTAAAACCATGGTCAACGCCTACCCACAAAATATATCCACTATATCTAATAGATTACAATGAAAATATCTCACTGTTCTGGACTTGCAAAACCTAAAGATAACTGCAACATGGCAAGATACAAAAATGATTTGAAAAGAAGGATCTCCTGAACATGAAGTTGTTCTTAAACTATGCATCAAGCAATTAACGTCAACACACACAACTCATATCTCAACTGTCAACACTCTGTCTCATACATCTGCCATACTCTCAAAACAACTTGCATATCATTCAAACACAACTACTATTCTCTGCATTTTTCTTCCCATTCTTTCTACACTCAACACCTCATTGCATATTTAACTCAATCACATTCATTCCTTATATATAAGATAGAGCATCAAAGCTTGAAGAAAGGCGGCTTGAACCAAAATATACCTTTTAGACCAAAATAACACACACTAATCCGCTCCAAGAGCAAGAGGGGACCAAAACACATCTTCTAAAGATCAATTCACCGATCTACAATCACTGGAACATAAATAAGAACATACCAACACACTACACATCCATATAAGAATTTAACAATCAAAACATATTCTCAAATGCAAATAAATCTAATACAGATCTCCACACACTACGGTGAAACCCATAACACATCAAATTACCTTTTACAAATCATATTTGGACCCAAAGATAGGTCTAGAATAGAGTATCATAGCCTGGTATGAAATATACAACTTCCGGAGAACATGATGATATTTTCAGACCACAAAACCAACATATCCATGATACCAAAACCATAACCAAAGAAGATAACAACATCAAACAATGTCTACACCACTTTCTGGACCTGAACACTTTGAAAACAACCAATAGAACAACTACAACATCAACACAACAAGATATCTTTACACCAACAAACATTCTAGACCGACAACTATCTAGAACAACAAGTTTGACATCAATGAAAACCACAACAACACATTCTTCCAACTCAAATGATATGTAATAACCATTTTTTAAATCCATCTACCAAATATAGATTTATTGAGCATGTTGCAAAAACCATGCAAAAACAATTTGCAATGACTAAAGGAGGTTCCACTAAGATATTCAGGTTCACAACCTACTTGTGCTATTAATTTTTGTAGAAATATAGTTAAAAGTTTGTGGAAATGGACAACAAACTTCAAATTACATTCAATAAGACTCATGGTGATGGGGGTATGGTAGGAACATTGGTTCCACTTCCAGTATATGAGTGGACCCCTAAGATAAGAATGCATGATAATAGAAGGAACTACAAAAATTTTGTAGACTACTTTTTGGCTCCATTGTATCAAGAAATTAAAAATACTCCAATGCCTTGATTTCCCAAGTCTTGTAGAAATTGCATTCAATTGAGGTCAGAAATACAATTTGTTGATTGGTACTTAGTGGAATATTTAATCTTGCTAAGATTTTATGGATCAACAAAACAACCCTACAAACTTCCTATTCATGTCACAAAGAGGGCTTTTGCATTGGAATATTTATGACAACTAAGTAGTGAAAATGGCATATACTTCCAAAAATATCATAAGAAGGCCATATTTCCTTTGTTACCTTTCTCATGTGGAGGGTTCACAATTAACAAAAAAGTATTCAATGTTGTAAAGTCTTTTTTTGAAATTTAATATTTTGAATTTGTTAGTCACTGGTAGTATGACCCATGTGATGTTATAAAAGAAAGAATTGTAGCCAATAACAATAAAGAAAATTTAATTCAACATGAAAGTAAACCCATGCTAGAAAGATTAAAAAACAAGAACTCTTGGGATGAGGTAAAAAAAGCAATAGAGGAAACAATCACTCAGATAGGAGTTTCTTTTGATCAAATCTCAACCAAAATAATGCAATTGAACAAATAGAAAGAACTAGAGGCAGAGATGCCAATGAATATGTTGGGACTCATTAAAATTGAGTCAAGTTTAGAGGCCCATTTCAAAATTTTGCTCTGCATGTCAGAAAAGTACCTAAATGAGTCAGTTTGAATGGCGTAGTTAGAGAGGGGGTGAAATGGAGCTCAGTTAATCATGAAGAGGTAAAGATTTGAATAATGTCCTACACCTTTCATTTGGCCTATGCAATGATGTGCAACTTTCAGAATTCAGTTTGGATAAGTTTATGAGGTACCCATTTCGAGGGGTGAGTTGAAAGTGCATTTTAGGCACAAATGCAGATTTTATTGAGTAGCCTTCTTTGGGTGTTTACATCTTTTACCTTGTTGGTTGTCATGAATAAATTCAAAATGGATTCAATTGTATGCATAAATGTGAGTCAACCTGCAAAGTTTCAAGTCTTAACGAACCCATTTGCTCAGTTTTTGAAGATCAATCCATTTGCAGTCTGTGTAGTTTGATTAGTCCTTGTTTCGACAGCTAGTCGGAGCCCTCTTTTGCACAAGTGTAAAATTTGCCTTAGTGAGTGTCATGTCAAAATGTTTCTTCTGGGTTAATGTTGGTATAAATGACAAGATATGTTTCAATTTTCAAGCCTCTGCCAATCTGTTTGATCGGTTTTCAAAAGGGTTCATTTAGCCATCATTTTCAAGCTTCCGCACTTTCAGTGTTATATCAGTTAATGTAGCAACTCTATGATAAAAGACCGTGCTGAAAGTTGAAATTAATCTTCAGATCTACAAGAGTTTACAGCTGCAAATCTCCAGGTATTTTCAAAGGTTTCAAATGCAAAAGATATTTATTATGAAAGTTTGAATGTGTAATGTTGTTTTCCCATTTAGTGAACAACACTAGTCTAGAGGGAAAGAGGAATCACAAAATTAATTTGCATATCTATGATGCTAAAGTATCCAGTGTATATGCTCTTCCGTAGTATACAAATTTGGAAAACCTTATGTCAAGCAATGTTAATGAATAGATTTGAATAAGGATATGTGCTTGAAGTTTTTTATCCAAGATTGTATAATCATTTGTGGAAGTAGGAAAAAATGAGCAGTGAAGTTTTTTAGCCTTGTGTATTATCACATATGACCATGCCTAGTAAACTAGAACAACCATGTAATAGGAAGAGTTTTAGTATGAAGTATTATTCTTCTCTAAACTTTGAAGGTATTCCGGGTTACCCAAATCCCATACCCACATAAATCAGAAAGTATTTGCCCATATTCAGTGGGAAGAAATCAAAATTAGCATGTCAACATGTGAAAAGAGTTTCAGATTTGATAGGAGAATTTGAAATTTGCCAAGAAGATGGGTGCATGAAGTTGTTTGTCCAGTCACTGAAAGAGGATGCAAGAGATTGGTTTTCTTTTTTGCCAGTGAATTCTATTACCTCATGGGAAGAATTGATTTCAGATTTCATGGATCAATTTGATGAAAAAATGAGTGATTATGATATGATGAAAGAGTTCACTTATATACAAATCAGGAAAGATGAATTGGTACTGTAGACACCTAAAAATGGTCAAACGCTTGTGAAGTCATACTTTAACAATTGCGCATTGCCTCATTTTAGGTTTTTGGGTCACATTAACATTTCTCCTATGTCACGCACTTGGTTTTTATCATTTGCGAACATCGAGTCATTCTTCTACATTCTTCCTTTATCTCACTCCTCAAATTTGGTCTTCTCGACAACATTATCCAGTCATGATTTTGATCAATTTTATCCTGTCGCATCAATGTGTGTATTCATTTGTCATCAATCCTTCAATCCTGTCAATCTTGAGATCGATTTGTCATCAATCGTTGTCCTCTTATCAATCTTGTTGATTTATCATCAATCCTTCAATCTTGTCATCAATCTTTATCGTTATCAATCTTGTCATTTTGCAATCAATTTGTCATTGATCGTGGTCATTTTCAATCTTGTCATATTGCAATCGATTCATCATCGATCCTTGTCCTTTCCAATCATGTCAATTTGGATCAATTTGTCATTGTTCCTTGTCAATTGGCACATTTCTCAATCAAATTGTTTATCGCATTGGTCATTTATCAATTCAAAATCATGACATTAATTATCTTCAATCAAGACCTAATTGTCATTTTTGCATTTCTAATTCGTCTTCTAGGGTTTTATGATTTATTCATTTAACCTAATTTGTCATTTCTTCTTCTAGGGTTACTAAATTATTTATTAATCCTAAGTTACAATTAAACCTTTATTTAATTGGCTAATTATTCTTCCTCTTATAAATTAATTAATAAATGACAAATTGTTAATTAATTTACCTAATTTCTTCTAATTCCTAATTCCACCTATTTTCTAATTTCCTAATTATCTTGTCTCTAGTTCTCCCTATTTGTGTGCTTCATGCGTCATACTCTTGACATAGCAATTTGTCATAGAATTTGTCTTGACATAGCAATTTGTCATAGAATTTGTCATAAAATTGTCATAAATCTTTGCATAGCAACATGTCATAATTTTGCTATTCTTGATTTGAATTTCCATTCGAATGACTATGATGCTAATTTGTTCATTTCTCCAATTTCTCTATAAATTGGATGATTTTCTTCAATCAAAGCCCTTGATCCTCGAATCCTAAATCCGAATTTCTATCAAATTACCGAACTTACGCTTCTAGTACTCTTGAGATTTTCATCAATCTTGCTTTCAATTGTGTGAGCACTTGTAGGTGAGATCCACAAACCCATTGAAGAGGAAAGAACAACAATGGAGCCGCATGGAAGAAGCATATGGTTTGCATGATATTTTCTTTTAAATGCTTTGTTTTCATACCTCTATTGAATGTACTTAGAATTAGGTTCATTTGCAATGAATGTTCTTTTGATTAAGCTAGCATGTCTTGTGTTTTGATTGATTGATCTACTTACTTGCTTGTGATGATTCCTAATTTCTACGCTACAGGTACCAACATTTAATATCAAATTTTCACAAGCTTTGTCTAAAATTTCCAGAAAGTATAAGTTTGATGATACGGTATGTCTGGATATTTATATGAGTGCTTTTGGTAAGAAGATGGGTTTCCTATTGAGAAACAAAGAACCTAAGACTTTGTATGAATATTTTAACACAACTAGAGACATTGAAAATAATTTGAAATTTGGGATAGCTAAGAAATTTGTGTCTATTGTAGTTTCTTGTTAAAGCACCTTCAATGGTGAAATACCATGTGAAGTTGAGAAAATCATTTCGTGTCTAGGTGCATCAAGCTCTGCAGTTCTGAATGGTTTTGTTGATGCATGTGCTTCAAATTTGAATGAGAGTCAAGATCCTCTATTGTTAATGCCGGTTGCCTCTCATAGTAATGATGGAATGATTAGTGTGCAATGTTGTGATAATGCTGATACGAAGTTTGATATATACAAGGGATATGTACCATTTGATTTGTATGCCGGTTATGCTGATTATGTGGCTGCCAATTATCAAGTTAAGCATGCATCTCCTAAGGTTAACAATAATGAAAATTATGGTAATGATGATCATCAATCTTTACATGTTGTTGATGTATTTGATGTTGAAATGCCAAGTACTGATGGATCACCAAATGTAGCTGATTATGCAAGTGAAGATGTGCAATATGAAGAAAATCAGATTTTGGTTAATTCTGATAAATCTGAAAATGAAATTGTGAATGATGTTGATGATGTGTTTAGTGCAAGTATACCCAGTGATGAATGTGTTTCAGAATGGAGTGGTGTTGTTGATTATGAGGACAATGAGTTCTATTCCCAACACCTTGAAGGTATGCAAATGAACAATGAAGATCAATTTCAAAATGAGAATGATCTTGGCACGATTTTTTCACTTTCTTTTGATTAGCAAATGAATGCGAGTCATGTAGTTGATGATGGTTATGAGAATTCTTATTACTCATCTTGTGAAGATGATACAAGAGGAGACCAAGTTATGTACCTCAGTTATGAATCTAAAAACGAAAGTGTTTTTGAAGATAAGAATGTATGTGACAGTGCTGATAATGTTCTATTTTCAAATTTAAATAAACCCGTGTTTGAATGCTTTTAGAATTTGAGGTACCATGAAGAGAATGAAAATGATGATAGTATGCTTGAACCAGATATGGAGTTCTTTGCTTTTGATACAAATATCCATGGTGTTGATTTCATTGATGAAAATGCTGAAGCTACCCCTTGTCTTGGACAAGTTTGTAATGCTGATAAAGTTCCGAACAACAATAACATCGGTTGTAAAAATTTACTTCATGATGAAGACAAGAGGCATGGGTTGTGTGATGACTTTTTCAGACCATAGATGGAAGTTTTTCAAGTGGATATAAGTTTGAAAGAGAAAGACTTAGCTGAGGATTTGCTTCAGCCAAAGGTATGCATTCTTTTCCATGAATGGGATATTGAGAATGTAGAAGTTTTGAGTTTGATAAACAACGAGAGTATAGAGTGTGATCAGCATAGGGAAGTATCACATCTGAACCAAAATGTTTATGTTCCTTGCTTGCATCAGTTGATTAGTAATGTCCCTCATTCTATTGATTCAAATGATTATAAGGTATGTGTTGATGAGAATTACAATGTTGAAAATGAATGTTTTACTTTTGAAGTTCAGCATGATGATGTCTTTGCAAATGGTAGAATTGATTGGGATAGTGAAATGTATGGTATCTTGTGGGAAGGCCTCTTTAGTGAGTTGTCTCATGTTTTTACTTGTGTTGAAATAGTGTGTGATTACAAAGTTCAAATTCAGACAAAAGGTATGCACACCAGTTGTTTCAGCAGTATGACAACAAAGGTTGATTATAAGGATTATGCTCGGCTGTTATTGAAAAGTGCCTTTGTTTGGATCATGATGTCAAGTGATGAAAATCAGATTTTTGACAGAGGTAAATGCTAAAGTTGTTTGGAGTAGCTTATGATCAGTTGTGAGTATGTTTGTATCTATTGTATAGTTACTTTGCTTCAGTTGTGTGGTTTTCAATAAAGTGCCCTGTTGTTTGAGTAGAATAACGAAGCCCTATTTTTGAGAAGAGAAGAAGAATGATTCATTTTTGGGTGGTCTACTTAACCATTGATTCTGGATTCTTGTGTTGATCTTGTAATCAACCATCCCCAGTCAGAGCCACTGTTGGGACTCATTAAAATTGAGTCAAGTTTAGAGGCCCATTTCAAAAAATTTATCTGCATGTTAGAAAAGTACCTAAATGAGTCAGTTTGAATGGCCTAGTTAGAGAGGGGGTGAAATGGAGCTCAGTTAATCATGAAGAGGTAAAGCTTTGAATCATGTCCTACACCTTTCATTTGGCCTATGCAGTGATGTGCAACTTTCAGAATTCAGTTTGGATAAGTTTATGAGGTACGCATTTCGAGGGGTGAGCTGAAAGTGCATTTTAGGCACAAATGCAGATTTTATTGAGTAGCCTTCTTTGGGTGTTTACATCTTTTACCCTGTTAGTTTTCATGAAGAAATTCAAAATTGATTCAATTGTATGCATAAATGTGAGTCATCGTGCAAAGTTTCAAGTCTTAACGAATCCATTTGCTCAGTTTTTGAAGATCAATCCATTTGCAGTTTGTGTGGTTTGATTAGTCCCTGTTTCGATAGCTAGTCAGAGCCCTGTTTTGCACAAGTGTAAAAGTTGCCTCATTGAGTGTCATGCCAAAATATTTCTTCTGGGTTAATGCTGGTATAAATGACAAGCTATTTTTCAATTTTCAAGCCTCTTCCACTCCGTTTGATTGGTTTTCAAAAGGGTTCATTTAGCCATCATTTTCTGTCTTCCGCACTTTCAGTGTTATATCAGTTAATGTAGCCATTTTTATGAGTGCGCCATTTGCATCCAGTCAGGCTTTTGGTCGAACTGAGAATTCAAAGTTTTAATATGTACTTTAAGGTACCCGTGTTTCAAATTTGAGGGCCTACGGAGGTCGTTTGATATTTTTGAGAAAGGCATCATGTGTTGCCAGAACATTGACTTCATCAGGTCCGCAGTGTCGACAAAGCCAATTGGCCATTTTCGCTGATTAATATCTCTTTGCTCGGGACTCATTTTGAGAAACTATTTGGTAGAGTTCATCCTTGTATTTCAGAGTACACGCCTGTCAGATGGAGAGGTCCAGAAAGGTGATTTGACTAGCTTGAAAAATACGTCTTCGTGATTAAATGCAAAAATGTGGCGTAATCGCTTGAAGGTTGCAAAAGGCGGTTTAATGATCCAAAAATGATGCCAATCATTTCCAGAGGTATGTTTGAGGTTTGTGAAGCTTTTCAGAGGTCAGTTGCTTGAAAACAATTTTTTTTTCAGTCGGACTCACTTTGGGGCCCGACCTGGCTCGTGCTTATGCATTAATTCTTGTGGCAAACTGTTCTTATTTCATGGCATGCAATCTCCCTTTTAACAAATGATGATGCTAGAGAAAGTTGCAGATTAAATGTTTGTTATTCTAATCATTGCGAAGAGAATTCAGATAGAGATATGGAGAATATGGCCCTTCTTGTCCAGAGCATGGAATTTGTATGGTGTAATAGTCAACAAGAACATCAGGATCTAGTTCTCAAGCGGATATCTTTGAAAATTTCAAACGGATGGGTGACTGTATTTGACCAAATGCAAATTCTCAGTTACAAATCAATTTCCCCCTCACATGACATGGTAAAAGGCTTATTGAAATATGGAGCAATGAAATTTAGCAATTGAATGCCAGTCATATCCTCTAGTTCCCATGCGTGGATCCTTTGAGTTGCAGGGGACGCAATAGCAGTAGCAGTAAAAACATTCAGGAAAGTGCAAACCAATGACATGTCCTCCTTCCCCTGCGTAGTGTTCAGCAAGGCATTGAAAACCCCAGCATCCTCCCTCTTTGCTTAAGCATCCTCCCTCTTTGCTGAAGTTTGGCACGTGGTGTTGGAGAAGTTTGCAAAAAGACCATCAATTCTCACGTGGCAAATTCTGGGTTGGAGCCCAATATACAAAAGTAAAATGCAAATCAATCTGTCACATGGTGTTTAAATCCATCTTCCTAAGCTCACGTTGGGTGTTGAAAGGGGGCATTGCTAGAAACAAAAAAACAATGCAATAGTGAAATCTTCCCCTTCCGACGTGAAGCTCCAGCAAATGATTGAAAGCCAGTTAATTCTCCCTCACGTGGCATGCAAAGTAGTATGAAATTCTGATCAAGTGTATTGGCATCATCCTAATTTTCAACGTGGTTTTTGAATGTGTGTGGCAAATGAAAGAATGGCATTCCAAACAAATGAACTTCAAACAACAGTTTAGTCTCTTGCGTGAAGATTGGAGAAGGAGTTGCAGGTAGCAACAGAAGCTTCAGTTGTGTGGTTTTCAATAAAGTGCCCTGTTGTTTGAGTAGAATAAGGAAGCGCTATTTTTTAGAAGAGAAGAAGAATGATCCGTTTTTGGGTGGTCTACTTAACCATTGATTCTCGATTCTTGTGTTGATCTTATAATCAACCATCCCCAGTCAAAGCCACTGTTGGGACTCATTAAAATTGAGTTAAGTTTAGAGGCCCATTTCAAACTTTTTCTCTGCATGTTACAAAAGTACCTAAATGAGTCAGTTTGAATGGCCTAGTTAGAGAGGGGGTGAAATGGAGCTCAGTTAATCATGAAGAGGTAAAGCTTTGAATCATGTCCTACACCTTTCATTTGGCCTATGCAGTGATTTGCAACTTTTAGAATTCAGTTTGGATAAGTTTATGAGGTACCCATTTCGAGGGGTGAGTTGAAAGTGCATTTTAGGCACAAATGCAGATTTTATTGAGTAGCCTTCTTTGGGTGTTTACATCTCTTACCCTAGTGGTTTTCATGAAGAAATTCAAAATGGATTCAATTGTATGCATAAATGTGAGTCATCCTACAAATTTTCAAGTCTTAACGAATCCATTTGCTCAGTTTTTGAAGATCAATCCATTTGCAGTTTGTGTGGTTTGATTAGTCCCTGTTTCGACAGCTAGTTGGAGCCCCGTTTTGCACAAGTGTAAAAGTTGCCTCATTAAGTGCCATGCCAAAATGTTTCTTCCAGGTTAATGCTGGTATAAATGAAAAGCTATTTTTCAATTTTCATGCCTCTGCCAATTCGTTTGATCGGTTTTCAAAAGGGTTCATTTAGCCATCATTTTCTGTCTTCCGCACTTTCAGTGTTATATCAATTAATGTAGCCATTTTTATGAGCGCACCATTTGCATCTAGTCAGGCTTTTGGTCAAACTGAGAATTCAAAGTTTTAATATGTACTTTAAGGTACCTGTGTTTCAAATTTTAGGGCCTACGGAGGTCGTTTGATATTTTTGAGAAAGGTATAATGTGTTGCCAGAACATTGACTTCATCAGGTCCGCATTGTCGAGAAAGCCAGTTGGCCATTTTCCCCGATTAATATCTCCTCGCTTGGGACTCATTTTGAGAAACTGTGTGGTAGAGTTCATCCTTGTATTTAAGAGTACATGCCTGTCAGATGGCGAGGTCCAGAAAGGTGATTTGTCTGGCTTGAAAAATACGTCTTCATGATTAAATGTGAAAATGTGGCGTAATCGCCTGAAGGTTGCAAAAGACGGTTTAATGATCCAAAAATGATGCCGATCATTTCTAGAGGTATGTTTGAGGTCCATGAAGCTTTTTAGAGGTCAGTTGCTTGAAAACAATTTTTTTTTAGTTGGACACACTTTGGGGCCCGACCTGGCTCATGCTTATGCATTAATTCTTGTGGCGAACTGTTCTTATTTCATGGCATGCAATCTCCCTTTTAACAAATGATGATGCTAGAGAAAATTGCAGATTAAATGTTTGTTATTCTAATCATTGCGAAGAGAATTCAGAAAGAGATATGGAGAATATGGCCCTTCTTGTCCAGAGCATGGAATTTGTATGGTGTAATAGTCAACAAGAACATTAGGATCCAGTTCTCAAGCGGATATCTTTGAAAATTCCAAAAGGATGGGTGACTGTATTTGACCAAATGCAAATTCTCAGTTACAAATCAATTTCCCCCTCACATGACATGGTAAAAGTCTTATTGAAATATGGAGCAATGAAATTTAGCAATTGAATGCCAGTCATATCCTCCAGTTCCCATGTGTGGATCCTCTGAGTTGCAGGGGAGGCAATAGAAGCAGCAGTAAAAACATTCAAGCAAATGCAAACCAATGACATGTCCAACTTCCTCTGCGTAGTGTTCAGCAAGGCGTTGAAAACCCCAGCATCCTCCCTCTTTGCTGAAGTTTGGCACATGGTGTTGGAGAAGTTTGCAGAAAGACCAGCAATTCTCACGTGGCAAATGTTGGGTTGGAGCCCAATATACAACAGTAAAATGCAAATCAATCTGGCACATGGTGTTTGAAGCCATCTTCCTAAGCTCATGTTGGGTGTTGAAAGGGGGCATTGCTAGAAACAAAAAACAAATGCAACAGTGAAATCTTCCCCTTCCCACGTGAAGCTCCAGCAGATGATTGAAAACCAGTTAATTCTCCCTCATGTGGCAAGCAAAGTAGTATGAAATTCTGATCAAGTGCATTGGCATCATCCTAATTTTCAGTGTGGTTTTTTAATGTGTGTGGAAAATGAAAGAATGGCATTCCAAACAAATGAACTTCAAACAACAGTTTAGTATCTTGCGTGGAGATTGGAGAAGGAGTTGCAGGTAGCAATAAAAGCTTCAGTGATAGAGGTGAAGGCAACGGGTTTGATTTTCTGAAGATTCATTAGGTGCAGAATCAAAACCAACCAGAGTAAAGATAGCTAAGGCATAAGCATAAACAAAGAAAGAGGCATAATAGATGGAATAAGAATCAGGTGACATTTACCCATAACCCGCTGAAGGAGCATTCATAGTTCCAGAATCACTAGTCGCAGAATAAATGAATGACATTTTAGATCCTTCAGAATAATTTCAATGGAAAGGCATCGGCCTCTGTTTAGCATGTTAAAAGATAATAAAGTTCTATGTTTTAAAATTGTTGGTAGGAGTAAAACGTAGAAGGAGGAGAACCAGAGAGACTTTTAAGAAAATGCAAAATTGTGCCTTCTCCCTTGTGGTCACGTGGGGGGTTTTCAAACTCCATCAAATAGCATTTGGCAAGCATACATCCCTACGCAATGGAGAAGAAGGACATTAAAATCCCAAACAAAATGCATTGCCAGCCATTAAAGTTGCAGAGAAAGCTTCAAAAATGAAGTTCCAGGCTTAATGTTTTATCCCACATTGGCTGGGAAGTGGACCATTTTGGTATTTATAAGCAAAAGCCCACACAAGTATAATGTCAAAGCCATCAAGGCTTTTGACGGATGGTGCCCGTTGAGCACCCAAGGCAGACCCACACGCGTGGGTGCGGACCCCAAGGCGACCAAGGAGGTGACAAATGGAGACAGGTGGACCCCGTGCAGGAACACTTCCTGAGGTAGACTGGCAAAATTTTGCAGAGAAAGGCCGACTTAACCAGCGAGTAGGTTTGGAGAGGATCGATTGTCGGTGCAGCTTCGCGAAGGTGAGATGCTCACCAGTTATGGGTCGCGAAATTGCAAAATGGTGAAAAGCGTCCACGAAAATGAAGTGGTAAAGATCGAAGAAGTCCATGTTGATCCGACGGTCCGTGCGACTTCGCGAAGGCGATATGCACGAACGTTAAAGGCTGCAAAATGGCGAAAAAGCCAGGGTGAAAATGCACGGATTAAAGATCGTGCAAGTTCGAGTTGATCCGACGATCCGTGCGATTTTGGAGCTTGAAGTTGCACACCGATTACCGTCTACAAAATGGCAAAAGCCAAGTGGTGCTCAGGTTGCAGGTCCAGTCAGAGGTCCAACAGGCGGGTCCCGTCACAGCGGTGGTGATGTGGTGCACACGTGGCGTACAGGTGGTCAGACAAACAAGCAGACACATGGCGGTGATGAGGTGTCAGTTGAGGTGGCGCCCAGTAGACCCATCGACCAATCGGAGACCGCCACGTGGAAAAGCGTCAGAGCACAACAAGAGCCAAAAATCAAAGTTAAATCAGGTTTATTATATAGTTGAAACTATATTAAAAATTCAAAAATTTAAATGATTGTGCACATGTGAATGATTAATTCGCCCAGGGCTCCATTTTTGGCCAAAATATGAAGTATTATATATTGCCGGAAAGCTCTCAAAACAAGGAATGCAATCATGAAGTTTGTTTCAACAAATATCAGATCTTTTGAGAGTAGTTTCCATAGGAAAGAAGAAGAATTGAAATTCAGTTGGAGAAAGGGGACACTTGGCTTGTTCTGATGAAACCTCACAAGTTCAAAACCCCAACATCCTCCCTCTTTGTTGAAGCATCCTCCCTCTTTGTTAAAGTTTGGCACATGGTGTTGGAGAAGTTTGCAGAAAGACCAGCAATTCTCACGTGGCAAATGTTGGGTTGGAGCCCAATATACAACAGTAAAATGCAAATCAATCTGGCACATGGTGTTTGAAGCCATCTTCCTAAGCTCATTTTGGGTGTTGAAAGGGGGCATTGCTAGAAATAAAAAACAAATGCAATAGTGAAATCTTCCCCTTCCCACGTGAAGCTCCAACAGATGATTGAAAACCAGTTAATTCTCCCTCACGTGGCATGCAAAGTAGTATGCAATTCTAATCAAGTGCATTGGCATCATCCTAATTTTCAGTGTGGTTTTTGAATGTGTGTGGAAAATGAAAGAATTGCATTCCAAACAAATGAACTTCAAACAACAGTTTAGTCTCTTGCGTGGAGAAGGAGTTGCAGGTAGCAACAGAAGCTTCAGTGATAGAGGTGAAGGCAATGGGTTTGATTTTCTAAAGATTTATTAGGTGCAGAATCAAAACCAACCAGAGTAAAGATAGCTAAGGCATAAGCATAGACAAAGAAAGAGGCATAATAGATGGAATAAGAATCAGGTGACATTTACCCATAACCCGCTGAAGGAGCATTCATAGTTCTAGAATCACTAGTCATAGAATAAATGAATGACATTGTAGATCCTTCAGAATAATTTCAATGGAAAGGCATCGACCTCTGTTTAGCATGTTAAAAGATAATAAAGTTCTATGTTTTAAAATTGTTGGCAGAAGTAAAACATAGAAGGAGGAGAACCAGAGAGACTTTTAAGAAAATGCAAAACTGTGCCTTCTCCCTTGTGGTCACGTGGGGGGTTTTCAAACTCCATCAAATAGCATTTGGCAAGCATACATCCCTGCGCAATGGAGAAGAAGGACATTAAAATCCCAAACAAAATGCATTGCCAGCCATTAAAGTTGCAGAGAAAGCTTCAAAAATGAAGTTCCAGGCTTAATGTTTTCTCCCACATTGGCTGGGAAGTGGACCATTTTGGTATTTATAAGCAAAAGCCCACACAAGTATAATGTCAAAGCCATCAAGGCTTTTGACAGATGGTGCCCGTTGAGCGCCCAAGGCGGACCCACATGCGTGGGAGCGGACCCCAAGGCGACCAAGGAGGTGACAGATGGTGACAGGTGGACCCCATGCAGGCACACTTCCCGAGGTAGACTAGCAAAATTTTGCAAAGAAAAGCCGACTTAACCAGCGAGCAGGTTTGGAGAGGATCGAGTGTCGGCGCAGCTTCGTGAAGGCAAGATGCTCACTAGTTATGGGTCGCGAAATGGCGAAATGGTGAAAAGCATCAGCGAAAACAAAGTGATAAAGATCGAGCAAGTCCGTGTTGATCCGACGGTCTGCACGACTTCGCGAAGGCGATATGCATGAACGTTAGAGGCTTCAAAATGGTGAAAAGCCCAAGGCAAAATTGCAGGGATTAAAGATCATGCAAGTTCGGGTTGATCTGACAGTCCGTGCGATTTCGGACCATGAAGTTGCACACCGGTTACCGTCTGCGAAATGGCAAAAGCCAGGTGGCACTCAAGTGGCAGGTCCAGTCAGAGGTCCAGCAGGCGGGTCCCGTTGTAGTGGCAGTGATGTGGTGCACAAGTGGCGTACAGGTGGACAAACAAACAAGCAGACATGTGGCGATGATGAGGTGTCAGTTGAGGTGGCGCCTAGTAGACCCATCGACGAATTGGAGGCCACCACATGGAAAAGCGTCAGAGCACAACAAGAGCCAAAAATCAAAGTTAAATCAGGTTTATTATATAGTTGAAACTATATTAAAAATTCAAAAATTTAAATGATTGTGCACATGTGAATGATTAATTCGCCCAGGGCTCCATTTTTGGCCAAAATATGAAGTATTATATATTGTCGGAAAGCTCTCAAGATGACGAATGCAATTACGAAGTTTGTTTCAACAAATATCAAATCCCTTGAGAGCAGTCTCCATGGGAAAGAAGAAGAATTGAAATTTAGTTCGAGAAAGGGGACACTTGGCTTGTTCTGATGAAACCTCACAAGTTGAAAACCCCAACATCCTCCCTCTTTGTTGAATTTTTGCATGTGGTGTTGGAGAAGTTTGCAGAAAGACCAGCAATTCACACGTGGCAAATGCTGGGTTGGAGCCCAATATACAACAGTAAAATGCAAATCAATCTGGCACATGGTGTTTGAAGCCATCTTCCTAAGCTCACATTGGGTGTTGAAAGGGGGCATTGCCAGAAACAAAAAACAAATGCAACAGTAAAATCTTCCCCTTCCCACGTGAAGCTCCAACAGATGATTGAAAACTTGTTAATTCTCCCTCACGTGGCATGCAAAGTAGTATGCAATTCTGATCAAGTGCATTGGCATCATCCTAATTTTCAACGTGGTTTTTGAATGTGTGGCAAATTAAAGCATGTGATTCCAAACAAATGAACTTCAAACAACAGTTTAGTCTCTTGTGTGGAGATCGGAGAAGGGGTTGTAGGTAGCAACAGAAGCTTCAATGATAGAGGTGAAGGTAGCAGGTTTGATTTTCTAAAGATTCATTAGGTGCAGAATCAAAACCAACCAGAGTAAAGATAGCTAAGGTATAAGCATAAACAAAACAAGAGGCATAATAGATGGAATAAGAATCAGGTGACATTTACCCGTAACCCGCTGAAGGAGCATTCATAGTTCCAGAATCACTAGTTGCAGAATAAATGAATGACGTTTTAGATCCTTCAGAATAATTTCAATGGAAAGGCATCGACCTTTGTTTAGCATGTTTAAAGATAATAAAGTTCTATGTTTTAAAATTGTTGGCAGGAGTAAAACGTAGAAGGAGGAGAACCAGATAGCCTTTTAAGATAATGCAAAATTGTGCCTTCTCCCTTGTTGTCACGTGGAGGGTTTTCAAACTCCATCAAATAGCTTTTGGCAAGCATACATCCCTGCACAATGGAGAAGAAGGACATTAAAATCCCAAACAAAATGCATTGCCAGCCATTAAAGTTGCAGAGAAAGCTTCAAAAATGAAGTTCCAGGCTTAATGTTTTATCCCACATTGGCTGGGAAGTGGACCATTTTGGTATTTATAAGCAAAAGCCCACACAAGTATAATGTCAAAGCCATCAAGGCTTTTGACGGATGGTGCTCGTTGAGCACCCAAGGCAGACCCACATGCGTGGGCGTAGACCCCAAGGCAACCAAGGAGGTGACAGGTGGCGACAGGTGGACCCCGTGCAGGCATGCTTCCCAAGGTAGACAGGCAAAATTTTGCAGAGAAAGGCTGACTTAACTAGCGAGCAGGTTTGGAGGGGATCGACTATCGGTGCAACTTCATGAAGGCGAGATGTTCACCAGTTATGGGCCGCGAAATGGCGAAATGCATCCGCGAAAATGAAGTGGTAAAGATCGAGCAAGTCCGTGTTGATCTGACGATCCACGCGACTTCGCAAAGGCGATATGCACGAACATTAGAGGCTGCAAAATGGCAAAAATCCCAGGGTGAAAATGCAGGGATTAAAGATCATGCAAGTTCAGGTTTATCCGATGGTCCGCGCGATTTCGGAGCTTGAAGTTGCACGCCGGTTACCGTCTGCAAAATGGCGAAAGCCAGGTGGCGCTCAAGTGGCAGGTCCAGTCAGAGGTCCAATAGGCGGGTCCCGTCCCAGTGGTGGTGATGTGGTGCACACGTGGCGTACAAGTGGGTAGACAAGCAAGCGGACACGTGGCAGTGATGAGGTGTCAGTTGAGGTGGCACCGAGTATACCCATCAACCAATCGGAGGCTGCCACATGGCAAAGTGTTAGAGCACAACAAGAGCCAAAAATCAAAGTTAAATCAGGTTTATTATATAGTTTAAACTATATTAAAAATTCAAAAATTTAAATGATTGTGCACATGTGAATTATTAATTCGCCCAGGGCTCCATTTTTAGCCAAAATATGAAGTACTATATATTGTCGGAAAGCTCTCAAGATGAGGAATGTAGTTATGAAGTTTGTTTCAACAAAGATCAGATCTTTTGAGAGAATTTTCCATGGGAAAGAAGAAGAATTGAAATTCAGTTGGAGAAAGGGGACACTTGGCTTGTTCTGATGAAACCTAATATTTTCCCTCTTCCTTCTTATTATAATATTCTTCTCATTTTAATGGTTCCAGAAATTTGGAGAAATGGTCCAGATTTTCATGGCTTCCAATTCTGAGTTCTCTTCAAGATTGTACAGGGCAAAGCTTCTCTTTCAGTAATAGAGTTCTTTCTTGTTGTAGTTGTTTTGCTACAGATTCTTGTGCATGTAAGGCATGCACAACTTCACACAGAATTTGTCTCTGGATGCATTTTTTGTTGTTACAAATTGAAGGCCTTAAGGAGGTTTGAAGTTTGTCAATTTCAAGGAGGTTGTAGTGATTGTTGTAGGCATTCTTCAAGGAGGAATTTAAATTTTGAAATACATCATAGATAATGGGATATACATTTTTGTAGACCTGATGGTTTTGTGAATGAGCTGAGTAATGCATTTTTGTAAGACATTAATGCAGGGATATTAATAATGAAGATAGATTTGCAATACATGCTATCATTTATAGTTTGATATATGACTCTGTTGCCCTTAGATAAGGCACTGGTATCACAAGTTTTGGGGATGTTCTCAGAGAAATATATTTTAAAAGACAAATCTATTTCCCTTCATGTTTTAGGGGTTAGTGTCCTATCCTTCCAAAGGTCTATCTCATCTACTATTTGTACAAGGTCTAGCCCATCTGTACGTATTACTTAAATTGGTGAGCTTGTGGAATGGTTTATCTGCTTTCTATTGATGCTATCATAAGGTGTGTCAAAGGTCTAAATCTTAAGCATCAAAAGGTATGCCCACCTAGGTTTTGCAGAGCCTAAAGAGTAGAAGGATTTAAAACATCCTTGTTAGTTGGTCCAGTTAATCCTTGGAAATCATAGTTGAGGTTGGCTACCTTTCAATAATTTGGTTGTAGATTACACTGGTTGCTGATTTTGTTGTTCAGCATAAAAAGGAACCAACAGAAGAGATGCACAAATTTATATACAAGAGATGCCAAACCATGTAGTATACAAAAAATACCAGAGAAACTAAATAAAGCTTGTAAAGGAAAAAATTGGACACGGTAAAAAATCACTGAGAATTGGTCTATGAGGAAGAACCTAGGTGATCTAAAGAGTACTGTAGATCTTGATCACATCCCAAAGGATGAATAATTTAACAAATTGTGGAATAAAGAGCTTCCCAATGAAGTTGAGAGTGACGCTGAAGCTATTGATGATGATTATGAAACTGTTGAGCATGATGGTGGTACTGATCAGGTAAAATATGGATACAAACCTTTTTCAAATGAAGCCACAAAAGAAAAATATTCTTGAACATGGGAAACAATTGTTGAAAAAATGGGTTATGATGGTGGTGCATTGGGATCTAGTGCACAAGAAACTTTTTGTGTATTAAAAATAACCCCTAGAGATGTGGATGATAAAATTGGAATTGGAGCACTAGAACAATCTAAAAGAAAAACTACCAAAGGGAAAAAAAATGGTAGAAGGTCCAATTCAATTTGTTTCTGCTCAAACATCAATTCCATAGCCTCACACTAATAGTCAAAAGAGTTTGACTCTAAAAGAGACTAAACAACTACAAGAACTTAGTGAAAAAACCATTACAAAGAAGTAAAAGATTATGGCAGCTCAAAGTTTAAAGGAATTATTTCTAGAAGTCACCCTTCCAAGTCTAGTTTTTAGTATGACCATGACTATAAGTAGTTGTATTTCTCCATTCAAGCATTCGATTGTTTCAACAATCCAAGGTTTTGATTGTTGAGGCTAAAGTTGAACTCCAAAAAATTGACCTAGAACTTGTTAATCCATCATATAACATAAAAGAAATGTACAAGAAATATTTAGCTTCAACCAATGAAACAACATGAAATAAAAGTAAATAAAAGAGATTATACCTTCATGATTTATGTCTCATTGTGTCATAACTCTACTGTTCTTGGTTGCAGATGATTTTGCTCTCAGACAAGCACAAGTAGCTTCCAAGATGGCATATGAAGAATGGACTAATAGTTAACTGATACTAAGATATGCATATGCAAATGATTTAAGCTAACATGATATTAAGCTATGAAAGAAATTCAAAAATTGCTAATTGCTTCAAACTCAAACTCATAGATGCAAGATAAAGACTCCTAGAATGACTATAAGATTAGCTATTAGTTTCAAAATGGCTTAGGAGACCCCTTTTATAGATTTTTTAATGCATCATCTTAGGTGGCAGACATCAACGGTCATGATCGAATCTTGCAAATTGGATGGCTATGAGCAAGAGGTTGAAGGTAGAGAGAAATGTGGAAGGATAAGACAAGTTACTCATCTCACCTTGACTGAGTTGAAGACTTGAGCGGATATAGGATAGTTGGAGAAGATGTACGAATGAGAGGAAAAGTGGACTCAAGTCCTCCTAAGATATAGGGATGTTGGAGAGAATATAGAAGAAATTTAGGAAATATGTGTATGCACACAATATTTCATTTATTTTGGAAGTTGGAGATAAGTGGCTAATAAATAATTTTATTTTATTTTGTTGCATTAATTTAGCCACATGATGGATGAGTTGGCAAAGAAGAAGTGATGTGGAGAATGAAAGGTGATTTGGAAAAGGGATTAAATGATTAAGAAATTATTTGATTAATGAGACTATAGGATAGTAGATAGAGGAATAATTAAATATTAGATTTTTCATTAATTAATTAGAAGAAATGGATATATCAAATTAAATAATAAAATGTTTCAATTAAATTAATTAATAGAAGGACATGAAATGAATTAAATAAATCAATCTTTTCAAATTAACTATTTAATAGAAGAATAATTATTAAATAAATATTAAATATTTATTTAATTGTTCATAGCCAATTTTATGTGTATACATTTTGCTCCTCTTTGAAATGATGTTGAGACAAAATTATTTCAAAGATTAAATCAAGTCTCGATAATGTGCTTGATGGAGATACAAATCCCGATTGTGTACCCCCTCGGGAGATTGATCGCGAAATTATTAAAAAATTTGGATTGAGCAATTGATCTCATGATAATTGATTGAAATTTCTACAACTTTGGTTGATGAAAATGTCCGCTCTTTGATTACTTTGATGTTTTGCTTGATTTGGTGATTGATAGAGTTTGATTGACCTCATGATCGATGAGGGTCAATGATATAAACTAGAAGATTTGATGATCTGATAGGATGGAGTTTGATTGACTTCATGATTGATGAATGCCAATGATGTAAACTCAAGATTGGATAGAATAGATGTGTAACTTCATGATGAATGTGTGTCACTAACATGTGGTCAAAGAGATTGATAGAAATATCAAGTGAGTAGATAGGATAGCTGATTGATTGATCAAAAGGATTTATTGGATCAAGAACTGACATTTTGTTATTCATGTTACAAGAGGATATAGATGTATTGATTCATCTAGGGGGATTAGGAGGATCAACAAGGCCTACAACATCTGAAAAGAGTGGTGCTCTTCGTCCTAGTTTACATATTGATATGAGACATTGATTTGTATCATGAGACATTGTATTTTTATTGATTATTTCTTTGATATCATTGTATAGTTGGACTATTTATTATTTTATGATGATCTATATATACAAACATGGACTCTATATGATGGATGATGTGATGATGATATTTTCTTTCCTTTATATTTCATGATGCTCTCTTGATGATATGATGATGATCTATATGATGCAATGATGATGAAATGAAAATTCTTTTGGTTTTTTATTTTGATGATCATGGATGCAAATAAAATTAATTCTATAATGCTTTACTTAAATGATGCAAATGCAATGATCTATATGAGAATGCTTCTAATGATTACACATGAAAATGAATTTTTATTTTTTTATTTTTAATGTGTATGCATATAATGATTTGAAATGCAAATAATCTACATGAAATGTATTTGATTTCAAGTTTGATGATTTTAAATGCAAATGATGATTATGAATGCTATGCTTGATCAAACTTATGCGATGGATGCTTCTATGTAATGCTTATGATCATAATGAAATGCTTATAATGATAAATGAATCTAAGTGCAAAGATGCAACTAAATGACCTTAATGGATAAAAAGAACTAAAATAATAATGATCCTAATGCAAATAATGATGATGGTATACTACATGATTATGAAATGCACTTAATGGTATACAAACTAATGCAATGCAAATGATTATGATCAAAATGCAAACCTAATGAAATGAATGAAACTAAATGCAAATTGTTTTGGTTTGTCCAAGTATACTCAATCTTTATTTATAACCATTGATCTCTAAATGGAATGAAATGCTTATAATGCAACTGACAATGAATGCTTATAATGTAGATGATTAATGAGCTAATCTAAAATGATCTAACTAAAATGATACTTTCATTCTTCATATGATGTCTTATAACAGTGCTTGATTTCACCATTGATCTTTCAAAATGTTGTAAGATAATACAAGCATCTTGACATAATAATTCAAGTTGTCCTGCATATTTCTTACATGGATTTTGATATAGAAATTTTATACAAGCAACTTGATATAATGAATCTGTTGGCATTTTGATGATTATGTTGTGATTGTCATTGATGGACACACACTTTCTATGAGATCACTTTGTGAATGTATGAATTATGCTCAACCGGTAATTGTTCCAAACCGGTATCATGTTGTAGTCTTTAGACTTGATGTTATGGAGAAAGTGTTTACCAATCTCAATTGGTATAAAGACCCAAGTGGCATAGAGAGATCAAGTGGTTTAAGGATCTCAAGCGGAGCGGTGCAAAGGAGCTAGAAGCAGTTATCTTTTTCCCAGTCTTCAATTTTTGTCAACCGAAAATCTGTTTGAACCAGTATTACTCTGAGTTACCAACCAGTAACCAAAAAAGTTGTATAAACCAGTAATACTTTGTGATGAGTTACCAACCGGTATATTTTTGTGATTAGTTACCATCCATCGACACTTTGACGGTGATTTTGTGTTGTGTTACCAAATGTGTCTAGATACAATGAACCTAGGAACTTGCAATGTAATCCTATTGGACCAACATGAAATCAATTCATTTTATGGACATCATTTCTAGGGTTTTGTATGTATGTATGAGTGTAGCTGTTAAGTTTTGGTGGTCATTGAAGCTCTTGTATGTGTGATCTTAACTGAGAAGATCAAGTCTGTGTACTACAACAGAGTGTGGATTTACTAAAGACTGAAGTAATGTTGAAGAGCATTAGCTATGAGCCACAATGGATCTAATCAAGCAGACTATGCCATTTGCTAGATCATTCACTTGTTGATTACTCACATCTTTGACAAGTTAGAAACCCTTAATCGGGTAGGCCCAGAAAAGCCTTTGTAAATCCTCTAACAAGGTGGTTCACATCTGTGGATTTGAAATCCTCTCACAAGTTAGTCTTTAATCAAACTTATCTCCTAACAAAGATTGAGATTCCTAACAGGATCTGTTCTGGTAAAGCACATTGTATGACCTTAACCGGTCTGGTTACTATTCTGCAGATAGTTACTTGTGAGTTTCATCTCACCATGGTTTTTCCCATTTGGGTTTCCATGTCAAAATCTCTTGTGTTATGGTGATTGTGCTTCTATGGGTGAATGTCTTATTTTCTATTTGGTTTGCATATGTGTTACCAGTTTGGTTGTTAAACTATTTTATCGATTTACTGCTAGACTGTTTAAGTGTTTATGTACAGTATTTTTTGGTATACTAATTCACCCCCCCTCTTAGTATTCATCAATTGGTATCAGAGCCAACCTTTCTATAAGTCTAACAACATGGAAAGAGATATGGGGGAATACACTATGAGGGAACTTACTCATCAGCTCACTCAGACTGAGCAAGCCTATGATGAACTTAAGGTCAAATATAAGGCCTCTCAGGCAAAAAGAAGAGAGCATGCTAAAAAATTGATGGAGCTAACTGAAAATAGTTCTTCTGATGAAGCAGACATGGAAGCCCTAATTCAAGAAGTAGAAAAGATGAATGAATCCAATACCAACCTGAGAAAGGAATTGGAAGGACTGACTATTCGAATATGTCAAGAGCTTGAGAACTGGAGGAAAGTTGAAGATCTGGTAAAAGACAAAGATCATGAGATCCCCAAGCTGAAGCAAGAGATCAGTGCACTTACCGCTCGTCTTCATGAAAGCAAAATGGAAAAAGAAGAAGTGCAAGGTGAACTTGTAAAGCGGAAAAATCGCGATCGAACCCTAGTTGCTCTCCCCTCTTCCAACTCCAAGGAGAGAGAAGGGAGGTTCGCTAGGATTCGATGGTTTTCACTTAGGGGAGAGACTTTACATTCAAAAGAGGGGTTGAAACCCACAAGATCCAATCCTACGCAATGCAAGATTGGATGCTAAATGAGTTTCAAGGGTTATGACAGCAAGACTACCCTCTTTTGTAAAGAATGTGCATAGGAGAATTAAGCTAGGAATGCATAGAAAGTGACAAAGATTCACTTATAAACTGAGATAGGAATACAGTATGAAGCTGCAGACCTGGAATTAGTAGTAAAATGTCGATACGGCGCTGTCCTGCAAATTTGAGCAAAAGTTGTTGGGACGATGGTGCCCGGCGCCACGGTCCTCCGAAAAATCCGCGAAACGAAGGGGGATCTATTCGTCTCTGCACAAGGATTCCAGATCTTCAATTTCAGTCGCGTACCTGCAACCTACACACAGAAAAGCAAAGATGATTGGGGGGGTTAGGGATTAGGGGTTTGCCTTTAGGTCAAACCCCAGTTTTGGAATTAACCAAGAAATGAGCAAGAGCTGTAAATGTAAATGACTGTAAAACAAGTACTAATACCTTGTTCTAAGGATGTTTGTATCCTTATGTGCGAAGGTTTAGATGTTGTTGTTTGTTGTATGTTTGTATGTTGTATGTAGCATGTAGTATGTGATCTCCTCTTCAATGGTTGAATCCTTGTCTTGAATGCAACACTTAGCCTTGAATGGAGACTTGAAATGATCAGTTGCTTAAAGGAATGCTTGAATGCTTGAATGCTTGAGTATAGTTTCCACGCTTTTTCCGTCATGTATGTGTTATGTCCAAATGAGAGAGAAAAATGTAGTTTATATACTTGTCAATTAGGGCTGATAGACTGATTTTCCCGACCTTAGGCCGACCAGGAAAGTTAATTTCCAAATTGCAAACAAAAAGACCCGAGACCCCTTAGGAGACCGGGCCCAAAATAGGACCCAGGGACCAGGGCATTGGGCGCCCTGGTCCTGAGGGACCAGGGCACTGGGCGCTCTGGTCCCACCTCCCGGGACATCAGGGTGCAAGGAGGTTCAGGCCAGGGTACTTGAAAAATGTAGTTTTTGGTGTCGTGAGCAAGTTTCGGGGTCTCCATTCAGGTTGCGTGTTGCGTCACCATCATGAAGACCGAAATGCAGTCGAAATTGCAAGTGTCGCAATTTTAGGATGCTACATTTAGCCCCCACTTTAGCGGGAGTATGTATGCTCATACTTCCGGTAAAGTACAAGGAAACAACATTGAAAAACTTTCACCACGTCAAGGAGGCAAGACACACCAAGCCCCCAGTGGACTAAGGATCTTACGACTTCGATTGACAAAGTAAAAGGGAAGATCACGAGGGAGAACCATAACTGTCAATAGTAAGGTTCCCTCACTATGAGTCATGCAAGAAAGATATCAAAAATTTTCAAGGCAAGGTTAAATTTGCCAAGAAATTTTCAAGTATCTTGAAAAGATATGAACGGGATGTATGCCCCCCTACGTTAAAGCGATCGCACACGCCTCACCGGGGGTGATTGTTTTAACGTAGTGATACACATAAGAATGAGAAAGGAAAGGAGCACGTTATCGCAAGGATTTAGCCCCCAAGTGTGAGATAAGCCCAAGGATAATAGACACAAAACACAAAGCATGAGGTGACTTCGCTTTCCTTGGGGTCAGTATGCTGTATGATAAGTCATGTATATATATATCATATTTATGTATGCATAATTGTTCTTCATTCCCTAATCAAGGAAGGTCACCTAGAAGAAGGGAACACATGTGTCTTTTGAGTCAACATGAGAGAGATCGAGAGATCTCAATGCTTTGCATCGTCCTCAAGTAGACAACACTAAGGACAACAAATAGAAGAATGAGAATAACATATAGAAGAAGTAACACAAGAGAGGAGGAGAGAATCTGCTATGCTAATGAAACTAGTCTAGCACGTCATCTACCCCCCGATCTTGCTGATCAATGTTTCGAGAAGGCAGGGAACACGCTAGAGGAGGAACATTCAACACAGCAGATGGAGCTATCACAAGATCCAAACAAGGGCTATGTTCATGTTCCGAGCCACGTTGTTCTTGTCTAGGAGCTAGGATAAGTGCTTTAGAAAATTCATTAGATAAATAGTTATCAATATCAACAAGTTCATATTCACTATCAGAAGCAAGAGAAGTAATATTTTCATCATGAATAACATTTTCATCTATATCATCATCAAGATTTATAAAAATAGGATCTTTAACTCGCACAGGATCAAGACCATCATGCATCTTATGTTTAGGAGATTTAGGCTCAATGTCCGGCTGAGGAGAAAATGGAATAATGCTTGTTGAAGGTGTTTTTGGAGATTTCAAAGTTTGAGAAGCAGCTGCTTGAGCCCTAAGATGACGCTTTCGTCGGTGTTCATGTGCAGAACGATTTCGTCTAGTCTTAGTAGGAAGTGAAGAAGATTGAGGAGGAGGAATGTTCGCATCCCTATCACTTGGGTGTTTAGGTTGTGGTCTCTTAGGCTGGATAATAGGAGAAGAAGAAGGTCTCTTCTCTCTATAAAAGGAAGGAGGAGGAACTGCTCCATATAAAGGAGGAATTTTTGGTTTAGGAAGGAGACCAAGTCCATCATGACGAGGAGGTATAGGTCTACTTTTAGGAAGTTTATTAGACATAGACATAGTCACATCCATAGGAATGGGTTGGGAATCTTCTTGAGGAAAGACATTAGTTTTATCTTTCAAAGGAAGAACTTCCTTCTCAAGAATGATAGGAATGTCAAGTTTAGGTGTTCTAGGTTCACTTAAAGATAGGATCATATCTGTTTTCCACTTTTGATAAGATTTGAAAAGATGATCACTTCGCGGAGGAAGGGATTGGAATTGTTTAGGCCAAAAGTAATCAAGAGGAACACTAGAGGTTCTTTCAGCTGGTTTAAAGAGGCTATGATTGACAGTAACAACTTCACCATTATGGGGAAATTTCAAACACTTATGAATAGGAGAAGCAATAGCTTTCATGGAAGATAGCCAAGGATAGCCAAGCTTCACACGAAATTGTTCGGAAGATGGAATAATAGCAAAGTTCACATCAAGGGATTTGTTATAGACCTCAATAGGCAATGTAATAGAACCAATTGTAGGAGAAGAAAATGCATCAAATAGTTTCACAATCACATCTGTTTTGTCATAAATCACTTGATTCAATTGCAAAGTAAAAAGAAATTCTTCAGTAATAACATTAACCATGCACGAAGGATCAATAAGCACTCCACGGCAAGGTGTATTTTTGACTTTTGCAACTATGTATAAAGGACCATCAAGTGCCCTAATGGTTTCACTGGAATCAAATGTGATGGAAGGTTCTTTAGGGTTTTCTTGCTGCTCTACAAAGTTAATCACATTTGGAGTCATAGACACAAGACCATCAGATGAAAGAGAGGAATCATTAGTCTCAATCGCATTAGAGGTATGAGAAGGTAATGGATCAGTGAAAATCTGAAGATTTTGATTAGGAGGAGCTACAGATGTATTGCCTTTATCATTCACTCCAAAAATAGAGATAGTATTATTATCAATCAAATCTTGAATTTTACCCTTTAAAGAAAAACATTTTTTAGTATCATGCCCAGGCTGACGATGAAATTGACAAAAGGCTTTGTTATCAAAATAAGGTGAAGTAATCTTTGCAGGATCAATTTGTCTTATAGGAGGAAGAGTAAGCACATTTTGTTCCAATAACTTATTCATAATACTATGCAATGATTCATTCAAAGGAGTATACTTTCTTTCTTTCTTGAAAAATTTAGAAATAGGAGGCACACCTGATGCTACATTCACATTGTTGTTGATGATGTTTTCATTGAATTTGATGGAGTCTCTGTTCGGTTTAAACTTCCCAAATGGTTGTTGACTGCTATCACCCTTATCACTCGGAGCCATAGGATGTGATTGTTCCATTTGACTCACAGTCAGTTGATAATTGTGAAGAGTGGCACACAACTGTTGGAAAGAAGTAAACTCAGAAAATAGAAGTTTGTCTCGAATATATTTTTGTAAATTAGAAATAAAGATTCTTTGAATATCATTGTTAGGCACTGGAAAAGAAATTTGAGCATACAAATGCTTATATCTACCAATGAAATCAGTCACTTTTTCTTTAACACCTTGTTTACAATGCATTAAATCAATCAAAGTAACTTTAGGACTTATATTGTTTTGAAATTGTTGAATGAAAGCATTTGCAAGTTGTTCGAAAGAAGTAATAGAATAAGAAGGCAACGAGCAATACCATTGTAGGGCTTTGTCTCTTAATGTTCTCGTAAATAGTTTTGCAAGCAACCTTTGGTCATAAGCAAAATCAGTACATATTGTTTGAAAAGTCTTAACATGTGTTAGAGGATCTCCTTTACCATTATAAAGCTCCAAATACGGGATTTCAACATGTTTAGGAGGGATAGCTCGAACAATGTCAAGAGAAAGTGGGCTCGCAACATCAAATGTGGGCACACTAAACTTAGATTGATTCATAGAGGCAATTTGTTGCTGTAAAGAAGAGACAGTTTGTGCAAGATTGTTAATGGTCGCTTCAGTCGAAGAGTTCGTATTAGATCTGTTAGATTGAGATGGAGGTGTTATGTTATTGAAAGAAGGTAAAGAGTAAGGTGGTGGGACCCTATGATAATTAGTCATAGGAGATGATTGGACAGGAGGAACACTACAAGGAGGAATGGAATGGTTAAACGAATTGCCCCCTTGCATCATGTTCATTTGCGGAGATGTAATAGGAACACTCATTGAAGGAATGAATGAAGAAGTCGGATTGAACGAAGGAAGAGGGTTAATTGAAAAGGAAGGATTGCCCCCATGACTAGTGATCACAGGAGGAATGTCTTGTGTAGAAGTAGCCATTATGTTTGATGTAAAGGTAGGTATGCTAGCAATAGAAGTCATCAAAGGAATAGAATGATTGACTTGTGTAGGAGGTTGTGTATAACCTAAAGTTTCGGCACAACTCTTCATAGGCATCACGTTCGAATTCACAATGTGTGAAATACCACGCAAAATATCAATTCCATTCTTATCACTTTGAAGCATACGTTTTAGACCCTCAATTAAAGGAAGAGCTTGACTATCAGGGTATTCTTGAGACATCCATTGTCGAAAATCGTCAAATTGGTTATCCAATTTCGAAATTTGTTCTTCAGAAACCTCATGGAGAGCTTCTTCATCATTAGGAGGATTAGAGGAATTACCCATGTCCTCGTTAAAAAGGCTATTCAAATTAGGTTCCATCTCCTCAGTAGTTAAACCTCGGAAAGACTTAATTCTACAGCTTCGTCTAATGGGAATAGTGTAAGTAGGGCTTATTGTTGTAAAACTCATGCACTAGAGAAGGAGAGAAAATTTTGATTTTAGAGGTAGCAATTTTCAGTAAAATCAGCCAATCTTCTGGATTTAAGCTATTAAATGCAATCACGATAGTCTCCCAAAATTTCGGAAAAAATGTCAGGGACCGTGGCGCTCGGAGTGCAACACGGTCCTTGCAACTTTTTCCGAAATTTGCAGGGATGAAAGGTATGATGATTTTAAAGCTAATCTGAAAAAATTGAGTGATTTTACGATCTGTAGATAGGCCAAATTAAAGTTGCAATCTCAAAATTGAACCCTATCAAGATTGTCGAAAAATGCAAAATTTGAATTTTGAAAGAGAGAGGGAAACTGAAATTTTGAATTTTATGATTTTAGAGGGAATGTCAAAAGCAATGCAAATTTTGAAATTTAAAAATTGACTCAATTTCACGCAAAATTCAATTTTGAAAGCGGAAATCAAAGTTGTTGTAATTAAGCACTTAATTTCAAAAGTGACAAAATGCAAGAATTTGAATAAAGCACTGAAATTTTTAATGAATGTTAACGCACTTTTCAGATTTAGGACAGTAAGAACACAATTTTGACACAAAATTTTAGTTTCAATGATTTTTGAATATTTAAAAGCCTTAATCCAAGCAATCACAAGACCAACTTTGACTGTAATTTTGAAGGTGTTAAAATTGATAAAATCAGCCAAAATTCTGGATTTTAGCAAAAAAATACAGTAAGATCTCGCTCCTGAAATTTCGGAAAAAATGTCGGGGACGATGGCGCTCGGCGCCACGGTCCTCGCAACTTTTTTCCAAATTTTCAGGGATGAAAGATATTGTGATTTTATTGCGGAATCCAAAGTTATAGCTGATTTGGAGATGTTTTGATCAGTGAAATTGTCGGACAAAGGTTGAATCAAGAGGGTTTTAAAAATTAGGGTTTTGACACTTAACCACTTAATTTTCAAAATTAAAGCATAGATATGAATTGATAATTTGTAATAGAAGGGCAGATCTGAAACAAGCATCAACAATTAAACATTTCACAAGCTTAATTACTAAAAAGAAATTTTAGGGTTTTTATGCAATCACCTCTAAAATTTTGCAAAAGATCAAACATGGAAATGTAATCAATTTTTTCAGATCTAAGCATGAAAAATCAAAAAGGATGTTCATGTCGGGTTCACCAAAATGTAAAGCGGAAAAATCGCGATCGAACCCTAGTTGCTCTCCCCTCTTCCAACTCCAAGGAGAGAGAAGGGAGGTTCGCTAGGATTCGATGGTTTTCACTTAGGGGAGAGACTTTACATTCAAAAGAGGGGTTGAAACCCACAAGATCCAATCCCACGCAATGCAAGATTGGATGCTAAATGAGTTTCAAGGGTTATGACAGCAAGACTACCCTCTTTTGTAAAGAATGTGCTTAGGAGAATTAAGCTAGGAATGCATAGAAAGTGACAAAGATTCGCTTATAAACTAAGATAGGAATACAGTATGAAGCTACAGACCTGGAATTAGCAGTAAAATGTCGATACGGCGCTGTCCTGCAAATTTGAGCAAAAGTTGTTGGGACGATGGCACCCGGCGCCACGGTCCTCTGAAAAATCCGTGAAACGAAGGGGGATCTGTTCGTCTCTGCACAAGGATTCCAAATCTTCAATTTCAGCCGCGTACCTGCAACCTACACACAGAAAAGCAAAGACGATTGGGGGGGTTAGGGATTAGGGGTTTGCCTTTAGGTCAAACCCCAGTTTTGGAATTAACCAAGAAATGAGCAAGAGCTGTAAATGTAAATGACTGTAAAACAAGTACTAATACCTTGTTCTAAGGATGTTTGTATCCTTATGTGCGAAGGTTTAGATGTTGTTGTTTGTTGTATGTTTGTATGTTGTATGTAGCATGTAGTATGTGATCTCCTCTTCAATGGTTGAATCCTTGTCTTGAATGCAACACTTAGCCTTGAATGGAGATTTGAAATGATCAATTGCTTAAAGGAATGCTTGAATGCTTGAATGCTTGAGTATAGTTTCCACGCTTTTTCCGTCATGTATGTGTTATGTCCAAATGAGAGAGAAAAATGTAGTTTATATACTTGTCAATTAGGGCTGATAGACTGATTTTCCCGACCTTAGGCCGACCAGGAAAGTTAATTTCCAAATTGCAAATAAAAAGACCCGAGACCCCTTAGGAGACCGGGCCCAAAATAGGACCCAGGGACCAGGGCGCTAGGCGCCCTGGTCCTGAGGGACCAGGGCGTTGGGCGCTCTGGTCCCACCTCCCAGGACATCAGGGTGCAAGGAGGTTCAGGCCAGGGTACTTGAAAAATGCAGTTTTTGGTGTCGTGAGCAAGTTTCGGGGTCTCCATTCAGGTTGTGTGTTGCGTCGCCATCGTGAAGACCGAAATGCAGTCAAAATTGCAAGTGTCACAATTTTAGGACGCTACAGAACTAAACATGGCTATCTTTGACAGTGCAACCTTGAAGGAATCCAATACTGTTATTTCCAAAGAACTCACTGAGTCAAAGGAAATACTTTCCAAATTCAATAAGAGCATTGTCAAGCTAGAGTAGAAGCTTGAATCAGCTAAACCGGTAAAGAATACCTATGGACTTGGTTTCTCTGATTATGAGGAAGGTGATACCTCTGGAAAAAAAGTTGGAGCATCAAAGAAACAACTAGCACCAAAAGATAAAGGTAAGCAAAAGTTCAAACCTGTTTGCTTTAATTGTCTCAAGGAAGGACACACTGCTAATGTATGTAGAAGTAAGGCTTACAATAATTTTCCTTATTTTCTAAATGACAAGCCTAAACCCAATAGATTTAATGGTAATTGTTATGCATGCAACAAGTTTGGGCATAGAGCATTTGAATGCAGGTCTGTCATGCACAATACCGGAATGTATCCTAAAAGGAGTCAAGGAGTTTTTCCTGAACCCTCTAGGAACTGGAGTCCAAACTGGTTTAATACCTATAATCATCAGTCAGGTAGCAGTGGCTATCAAGCAGCAACTGGATGGAGAGAAAACTGTTGGATTTGTCATGGTCACGGTCACACTGTTGTAACATGCAGAAGGAAGAATGGAAACATGAATAATGGACCTTGGAGAGCACCTGGAATGGTTTTCTATCATTGCAAAAAACCGGGTCATACAACAAGATTCTGCAGAACAAGAAAGAGTATATCGGATGATACATCGGTCACTCTAGAAGGAAAGATTGATGTTGAAACTGTTCAAGTAGATATGAAGAAAACCTGGAAGAAGAAGCTAAAAGAAGTGATTCAAGTAGAACTGGTTTCTGCACCTAGTGTGGAAGTCGTTGAACTGGCAAACTAAGCATCAGAAAAGCTTAGGGGGAGAAAACGATGAAATATCTCAAACCTCCAGTTTACATTGGTAAAAGACCTCAACCGGTATGTGATACCTGTCAGTTGGCAGAAGATTGGAAATGGTAAAAGGCAAATTAGGGTTTACACCCTAATAGTGGAGTATTATTGTGGAGGTGAAGAAATTGTATAAAAGAATTTTTCAAAGTCATTTTTCACTTATCAGTTCACGAGCGAAGAAGTTTTCAAGCACAAAGCGAAGAAAAGAAATTTGGATTGCGATTCAAAGAATTTATCAAAATCCTGAAGAAGAATCAGAAGCAAACATCTATTGGTGAAGTATAGAACACAAAGCAGTATTTTAGCAACCAAAGGAGTGTGTAGTGAAGTTTAGATTGCGAGCCCTAAATTTTGACTTACGAAGGTATTTTTCAAAATTCTCTATTTATCATGGCTTCCACATCACATACTAGTTCTAGTGCACCTGTTGATTCTGTAGACTTCATTCAACAAAAGGAAAAATACAATGCCTTATCTCAAATACCCACTAGTGTTATAGTGGAGGAAGGCATCTAGGATCTCTGATGATCCATTCTTAGTTGAGTTTGTTCTATGGGAAGGACAAAAAGATTAAACCGAAATTCAACATTCTGGAAAAGAAGAAACTTCACAATGTTGTCTATTTCCTTGAAGAATTTTCAGATGATCACATCCGCATTATTCTGAGCAGAGTACACAGTGATAAAATGTACTTAGAGTGGACACATGATATTACACCAGAAGCAATTCATGCCATCACCAGTTTCTGCAACGTCGGTGAAGTGCCAGCCCTAAAGAAGATTAGCAAGACAAAAATGACTAAGCTCACTAGTTCAGTGAGCGATTCATAGGGAATGACTGTCGATTCCATCAAGGACGATCTGGTCAAATATGTGTGTATGGTGATAGGATACCAAATGTCCCATGCCAGCAGAATCAATTCTGTCTCTCTTGCATCAATAAATGCCGCCTACAAGATGATCAAGGAAGATGCATCATTTGATCTGTGTACTTGTATGCAAAGACAACTTTTGTTGAATCTCAAGTCAATCAAATAGGACAATGCCTTGAGATTTAAGTTTGGACAACTATTGGTTGGGTTGTTCTTCGACTTCCAAGGCTATTGTCCAGGAGTTGGTGATATTCAGTGGTTTGCTAAACAACCGGTGACAAAGAAAATCACGGAAAGCCTACAAGTGGTAGGAACCGGTTATCCAGAAGTGCTGAACAGATACTTTGATGAGTTCAGATGTAAAATGAACCAAAGAGTAAGAATATCCGGTGATATTGTCAAGAAGTATGAGGAGGACATCTGTTTCACCATCAAAGTTGATGAGTGCATAATGGAGGTGGTTGAGCCTAGATAGGAAGAAGTGGAACCGATGGGATATGAGGTAATGTATGACATGCTGGATGGGTATGCCTCTACCCTACTCGCCTCGCCTCTTTATCCAAAGGCAAAGAGAACCGACACCTATTTAGAAAGGATCACACCAGTTGAAGAACCGTCAGTAAAGAAGGGAAAGGCAATGCCTTCATCATCGACACCGGTTACCACAACAAGTCCCAAAGTGACCAAGCGGTCACTAGCAAAGAAGAAACTGGAAGTGGCACCCGCCAAAATCTTTGAGAGGAAGCAGAAGACAAAAAGCAATACACCAGACTCAGAGGACACTGTGTCTGATGAATAGCCTAAAAAGATGAGGCAAATGAGGAAAAAGACAAAGAATGAACTGACAACATCTACACCGGTAAATATTGATATCTCTTCTTATAAACCTTTGTCACATTGTCAAAGAACAATTAAGAATATTAGAAGAAAAGTGCTTGGTGATTTGAAAGAGTGTTTTGATGATTTTAATGATGATGAAAAGGAAGAAGTTGAATAGGAAGTCATTCAATATTTATGTGTTAATGACCGGTCGCCATCAGAAATTAGATCTGTGACCCCAGATTCTTTATATAATTCTTTAGATAACAAATGGTGCATTGCCATAGAGAAGGAACAAGAAATAAGAGAGGAAATATTTGCACAATATTTTCTTAATGTGTCAAATTCAGAACTGTATGAAGTTATGAAAATATATAAAGGCCTCTTCTTCATGAGAAGAAGGAGACTCTTGTTACTAGAAGGAAAAGTTCCCGAAGTGGTAAAAGATACCTACTCTCATGCCCAAGCTACTTTAAAGTTGCATCAAGTGGTTGAAGCCAACAAGAAGGCTAAGAAAGAACCAAAAATCACTCAACCGAATGAAGTTTATGACAGTGAAGGAGAACTGGTCACTACTCAATTGGACCCAATTGATGTTGATGCCTTGAAGAGTGAAAATGTTACTCCAGATGCACCAACAAAAATAGTAGGTTAGGAGAAACAGGAGGACGAGAAGAAGAAATAGGCAGAGGATGAGAAAAAAGAAGAGGAGAAGAGAAAGGAAGAAGAGAAGAAGAAACAAGTAAAGGAGAAGAGAAAGGAAGAGGAGAAGAAGAAACAGGAAGAGGAGAAGAAGAAGAAGGAAGAAGAAAAGAAAGAAGAAGAGAAATGGAAGGAAGAAGAAAAGAGAAAGGAAGAGGAGAAAAAGAAACAGGAAGAGGAGAAGAAAAAGAAAGAGGAGAAGAGAAAGGAAGAAGAGAAGAAGAAGCAAGAAGAGGAGAAGAAGAAGAAGGATGAAGACAAAGAGAAGTGGAAAGAAGAAGAGAAGCAGAAAGAAGAGAAAAGAGAGATAGAGGAAGAGGAGAAAAAGAAGGCGGAAGAAGAATAGAAAGGCTCTAAAGAAAAAGAGGATGCACAGAGCACTCAGATGGAGACCCCAAAGGTAACCAATAGTCAAGCCAAACTGGCTAACATTAATAGTCTCATTGACCTCCAGTCTGCAAACAAATTAGAGTTGCTGCAGAGCATTAAGTTTGCCCAAGAACGCTTGGAAGTAATAAGGAGGAAAAAGGAGCAAGATGTGATCCAAGTTGCGGTGGACACTCTTACCAATTTGATACCCGGTACCAACCTCCCTAGTACTGATTCCTCTCTTGCACAGTTGAAGCTCCTATGCACAGTTGTAGAAGACCAGGTGCAAAGCCTGGAAGATGTTGTAGAAGCAAATGCCAAGAAGGAGCATCAAATGGCTCTGGACACTTCCTTGGTGAAAAAGTTAACAGAGCTCCGGTCTGATCTACTGAAGGCATAGAAGGACATTAGAAATGCAATGGATGAGGGAAAATTATTGCTAAGTAATATATGTCAACCTCATCTATTTTGTGATGATGTTCTTTCTCAGAAAGCCAAACTGCAATCTAATATGCAGTCATTTATAAGCACCTTCAAGACTCCATATGATTCCTTCTCCATATATGGACAAACCGCTCACCGGTTTCAACTCCAGTCTGGAAGAATAGAGGTAGAGATAAGCAATCAGACACATAATTTGCAGGAACTTCAACTGGTCCTACTACCAAGACTGCAAATTCTTCAGAAATGCTATCTAAATCTGGATGCCCTAACAGTCACTCAAGAGATGAGTACCTTGAATGCCATGGAAGAGCAAGTCTATCAGATGCAAACGGAGAATGAGGTTGCTACCTCATTTCTTGAATCATGGTCTTTATCCATGAAGACATTCATGTAGGACTTTAAATCGGTTTTTGACAAGTTTCACTCTTTATTGTCATAAACTCTTTAAATCAGTTTTTAATGCTAATGGAACAGGGGTTATTCAGCTGTACTTTGTCATTGTTGGCAAAGGGGGAGTAGTATTTTTTTTGTACTTCAAATTTTTATGGGGAGTAGTCTTTTGTATTTGAATTTTGATGCATGCTATGTATACTTTCATGTCTATCTCTGTAAGGAAGTAGTATACATTGTATTGTCTGAATAAGGGATAGTGTATATGCTTAGGGGGAGTAATTTTTTATGACATGATTTTGTTGTAAAACACTTAGATGTCAAAATTTTTCCTAAGTGTTGCCATGAATGCCCAAGGGGGAGATTGTTGACATTTTGATGATTATGTTGTGATTGTCATTGATGGACACACACTTGCTATGAGATCACTTTGTGAATGTATGAATTATGCTCAATCGGTAATTGTTCCAAATCGGTATCATGTTGTAGTCTTTAGACTATTGATGTTATGCAGAAAGTGTTTACCGATCTCAAGCAGTATAAAGACCCAAGAGGCATAGAGAGATCAAGCGGTTTAAGGATCTCAAGCAGAGCGGTGCAAAGGAGCCAGAAGCGGTAGTTATCTTTTTCCCAATCTTCAATTTTTGTCAACCGGAAATCTGTTTTAATTGGTATTACTCTGAGTTACCAACCGGTAACCGGAAAAGTTGTATAAACTAGTAATACTCTATGATGAGTTACCAACCGGTATATTTTTGTGATGATTTACCATCCATCGACACTTTGACAGTGATTTTGTGTCATGTTACCAAATGTGTCTAGATATAATGAACCTAGGAACTTGCAATGTAATCCTATTGGACCGACATGAAATCAGATTCCTTTTAAGGACATCATGTCTAGGGTTTTGTATGTATGTATGAGTGTAGCTGTTAGGTTTTGGTGGTCGTCAAAGCTCTTATATGTGAGATCTTAACTGAGAAGATCAAGTCTATGTACTGCAACAGAGTGTGGATTTACTGAAGACTAAAGTAATGCTAAAGAGCATTAGCTATGAGCCACAATGGATCTAATCAAGCAGATTGTGCCATTTGCTAGATCATTCACTTGTTGATTACTCACATCTTTGACAAGTTAGAAACCCTTAACTGGGTAGGCCCAAAAAATCCTTTGTAAATCCTCTAACAAGGTGGTTCACATTTGTGGATCTGAAATCCTCTCACAAGGTAGTCTTTAATCACACTTATCTCCTAACAGAGATTGAGATTCCTAATAGGATCTATTCTGGTAAAGAACATTGTATGACCTTAACCGGTTTGGTTACTATTCTACAGATAGTTACTTGTGAGTTTCATCTCATAATGGTTTTTCCCATTTGGGTTTCCACGTCAAAATCTCTTGTGTTATGGTGATTGTGCTTCTATGGGTGAATGCCTTATTCACTATTTGGTTTGGATGTGTGTTAACCGGTTTGTTTGTTAAACTATTTTACCAGTTTACTGCTAGACTGTTTAAGTGTTTAAGTACAGTATTTTTTGGTATACTAATTCACCCCCCCTCTTAGTATTCATCAGAATCAAGATGACCTAAGTATTTCTTCCAGGATAGATAGGGATTATCCCCTTTCATGCATGACTTGGAACATCCTCCTTGATCATTTACTGATCACATCCTTAGACAAGTACATATCTTAATAAGATATAAACCATATACAACAAACAAAGAAAATAATAATTCTCCATCACAGATTCTCTAATCATGGACATCCTTGAGTCGCATAGAATACATGATTAGCAATAAATCAAGATATAAACATTGAATCTTGTATGTCATACACATGTTCTCATGGTCATTAACTGATATAATCATCTTGATCAATAATCATTGATAATCCTTTATTACTTGTTGGTTGAATCTTTTTCTTCTGAGTTTCACGATTCAGGTGTTACAAAATGACTTGATCTTCGTTGCTTTGTTGCTCGTTATTTGTTTCAAAACCCTAGGTGTTTTGGTTTTTTTTCTAAGTTTTCTGAATGTTTTAAATTTGTCAAAGATTTAAAAGATCACCTTAGCAAAAGGAATTAGGATTTTTCCCCCAGCGGAAACAAAAATTTATTATGGATGTACAAAAGGATGATCCAAACCATGGTGGGATATAATGCAGATATGATTGATAAAATCCAAGACAGTGACTACACTAAGTATGTCAAAGATTAATAACTATTGATAAGTTGTATACTTCTTGCTAATGGTTCAAAGCAATGCATCTGAAAGATGAAATGGATAAGACAAGATAGATGGCAGCGATAGATGTAAATAGGATGGAGTGGATAGGTGCACGAAGAGATCTCATAGATTGAAGAACTCACTTTTAGATAGTGCCTATTTACTAGGTTTTCACTATCTAATTTATTGCATTTTTTCCATATTTGATTTTTTTGTTTGTTTTTTGTTTATCTATTGTATGCTTTTTAGGGATTTTTTGCTTTTATGATTTTTACTGATTTCTTTAGGACTTTAATATCTCAAGCATAGAACTTCTTGAGATGAATAGAATTGATGGGCTCATCAAACCGATCACCTTCAGGTGTAAATAACTTGTATGCTCCTGAGCCATATGTTGCTACTATAACAAAAGGATTTAATCAGTTTAGATCAAATTTTCCCTTCTTTCCTCAGTCTTGTTGATTCCTTGGAATGTCTCTTAGAACTAGATCTCCAATCTGAAAAATGCATGTCTTAACTCTATGATTGTAACTTCTCGCCATTCTCTGTTGATATGCCTTCAAATGATCTGTAGCATTTTGGTGACGTTCTTGAATCAGCTCAAGTTCTTGAAGTCTAGAGACTCGATGTTCTTCTTCTGGTATAAGACCTTTCAAGGACACTCATAGAGAAGGTATCTCTACTTCTACTGGTAATATGGCTTCTAATCCATAGATTAAGCAATATGGGGTTGCCCCCATTGGTGTACGAATGCTGGTTCGATATGCCCAAAGAGAAGGAGTTATCTAAATATGCTAGCCTTTACCAACTTCATTGACTATTTTCTTTAGGATATTTAAGATTGTTTTATTTGATGCCTCAACTTGATCATTTCCTTGTGGATAATATGGGGTAGAAAACCTATGCTGAATATGAAATTGCTCACATAGTTCCTTCACATCTTGATTATTAAATGGCCTCCTATTATCAATGATAATGGTCATAGGGACTCCATAGTGACAGATTATATAATTCAATATGAATGATGATATTTTCTTTCCTATCACTTTTGTCAAAGGAACTACTTCAATCCATTTAGTGAAATACTACGTAGCAATCAGAATGAACTTATTTCCATTAGAAGATGAAGGGTTTAGCTTACCTACCAAATCAAGACCCCATTGGGAGAATGGCCATAAACCTGCCATAGGATGCAGTTCTTGTGTTAGTGTGTGGATGAGATTCCCATGGATCTGACATTGTTTGCATCTCTTAGCATATATCAATGAATCTCTCTCCATGGTAGGCCAATAGTAACCCAAGTGAATAAGTTTCTTAGCCAACGTTAAACCACTTGAGTGCATGCCACAAATACCTGGGTGGACTTCATTAAGAAATTTCTCAGATTCTTCTTGTTCGAGACATCTCAATAGAGTGCTATCTAGACCTCATCTATGATATCAACAATGATAGTATAGCGGGATGACTGACGGATAAAATTTCTTCTTTGATCACAAGATAAGTTAGGAGGAAGGATATTATCCTTTAGGTATCGATAAGTTTGGTTGTATAAGGATTGATCGGTTCTAGATATATGGCAAATCATGTGGGTATTTTGGGATTCAATGGTAGGATCCAAGATATCTTCCACCAGGAATTTGTAACGTTGTTGATTTTGTTGATTCTGCAAAAGAGATGCTATTGTAGCCATTGCATCTGCTGCTTTGTACTCATTTCTTGGGATCTGAGTAAATGTTATTTCTTCAAAATGCTCTTTAAAATTTTCAACCAGTTGTTTGTAAGGCATGAGATTGTCATCCTTAGTTTGATAATCATCATTTATTTGGTTGATTATAAGTTGTGAATCACCATAAACATTCAATTCCTTAATGTTCTTTTCAATAGCCATTTTGAGCCCAATAACCAATGCTTCATATTCTGCAGTATTGTTTGTGCATGGAAACTGTAGTCTATATGATTTTGGAATTGTGTGTCTCTAAGGTGTGATGAATAAGATTTCATCACCTGATCCATATTATGTATAGGAGCCATCAAAGTACAACTCCCAAAATTTTGTGCTTATTGTCAGAATGTCTGCATCGGAAAATTTGATGTGCAACGGTGTGTTATCTTGTAAGGGTGCTTCAGCCAATTGATCAACAATGACCTATCCTTTGATAGATTTTTGATCAACATATTCTATATCAAACTCACTTAGTACCATAACCAATTTTGCCAGTCTGCTTATCAAAGTTGACTTTCTCAACAAATACTTTAGTGGATCTATTTTTCTATCAGTTTCATAGAATGAGTCAGCATATAAGGCACAATTTTTGAGTTGCAAATACAACTGCTAGGCATGTCTTCTCAACTGATGTATAGTTCAATTCATAGCCTACAAGTGTTCTACTAATGTAATAGACTGCTCTTTCTTTCCCTTCTTCATCATGTGGTGCTAAGTGAGCTCCTAGTGATACATTTATTGCTAAGATGTGAAGTCATAATGATTTCCCTTTGATTGATGATACAAGTATTGGAGGATACATCAAATATTCTTTGATTTGCATAAAATCTTCTTCACACTTTTGATCCCATTTGAACGGAACATTCTTGTGTACAAGATGAGTAAATGGATGACATCTATTTGCTAATTGAGAGATAAATCTTCTAATTGATTGCAATCTCCCTTGTAGAGAATGTAATTGACTTATGTTCTTGGGTGACTCCATTTCCATGATATCTTTGACTTTTTCTAGATCTAATTCAATTCCATGAGCTGATATAATGTACCCAAGAAGTTTTCCAGAGGTTACTCCAAATGCACATTTCTTTGGATTCAATCTTAACTGATATTGTTCAAGTCTATCAAAGATCTTGCCCAAGATGTTCAAATGTTCTTTCCTTGTATAATATTTTGCAAGTATGTCATCTACATAATCTTCCATAATGTATGCATCATATCATGGAAAATTGTTGTCATGGCTCTCTGATAAGTTTCTCCTATATTCTTAAGCCCAAATGGCATAACATTCCAACAGTAAGTACCCCATGCACAGGTGAATGTTGTCTTTTTTTAAATCTTTAGGGGCAATTTTTATTTGATAGTATCCCAAGAATCCATCCATTAATGAAAACATCTCACGTCCTATTGATAAGTCTACAATTATATCAATGTTGGGCAATGGGAAATCATCTTTAGGACATGCCTTGTTTAAATCTTTGAAATCAGTGTAGACTCTTATGCTTTTATCTAGATTTGACACTGGCACAATGCTTAAGACCCATTATGGATAGGCAACATGTCTTATGAAACCCACATCCAATAGTTTCTTTAGCTCTGCTTTTAAAAGGAGAGCAATGTGTGGATGCATCTTCCTTAGCTTTTGTTTAACTAGTTTTGCATTTGTAGCCACATCGAGATGATGCATGATAAGATCTGGATCAAGTCCTAGAATGTCTGCATAGGACCAAGAAAAAATTATCTCTTTGTTTGAATAATTCTATGTATTATTTCATCTCTTCATCTGATAATGATGCATCAAGATGAAGGACTTTGGGGTCCTTTGATGTACCAATATTTATTGCTTCTGTTGGCTCTATTAAAATAGTAGATCTCTCCTAAAAATATGCAGGGAGGGTATCAAAATTTCCATCTTCTGGCGCCTCAAGGATGTTTTCACTGTCAGATACGTCCTTTATTTTTCCTCTTGATTGATCTAGTGTTGCCATTAAAGGGTTTTCAACACTAGGTCTTTTTCATTGTTTTATTTCAATTTTGTGACTGGAAAGTTTGGTACTCTCCTGACTGCAAGAAGTGTTACTTGATTCCACGGTGGAAGATATCTTAGGTGTTATTGGTTCTACGACATTAAGATATACGACTAAATCATTATCATTGTTTTAGACATCCAATTCAGGGTTTTCTAAGTTATCTCAATCAATCAGTTCTGGATGAAGCATGGGTAAGTCATAGTCATCGTCATTGCTGGGTGTTTCAAGGTTCATGATGCAATAGTCATAGTTTGGCATAGAGTAGGTAATGTCATAGATAGAACTCTCTTGAGGATAGTCTCTCCCAAGTTCTCTCAAATTAGTTCTAATAAAATTAGGATTGGTATTTTGTGATTCACAACCAAATGACTCATCATCTGATGTTTGTTCCTCAAACGAATGGATTATATCAACACATACATCTTTGATACTACAGGTTCTCTCTTGATCAATTTTAGTAAATTCATTTGTATCTTGAAGCTGGCATACTTGTGCACATGACATGGAGGATTCTTTTTCTATCTTTTGTCTTCTCTCGAACTCAGCTTCTTCTGGACTAATAGTCAATCCTACTTGAATATCTATTGATTCTTCCATAGTTCTTCCATACCTTAATATTTTTAGCTCAACATTTGATGTAGATCTAATATTTTGTTGATCTTCTAATAATTGATCAATAACTACTTGTGTTTCTTGTGGTGGTAATTCTTGTTCTTTTTCATCCTCTTTCTTTTGTTGTCTTTCATATGCCTCTTTCTTATGAATTTTGATCTCTTCTTGTCTTCTTTCCAACTCTATTCTTTGTTTTGTGAAAGATGAGTCTTTATTTGTAATAGCTACTTGTTCTTCATCCTTTTCTTCACTTGATACATCTAGATGATAGATCTGGACCCCATTCATATTCTTTTGAATATGTTTCTGAACCATTGTCTAGAATCACACCACTATATCTAACATGAATGTTATATGGTGAGAAGAGTTCTCTGATTTTGGCCATCTATTCTTTCACTATTTTTGGAATATCTTGATTAGGTTCCACGCTTGTTTGTATTCCTTGAACTTGTTTGCAAGATTCTTCTTCTCTTTTGATTGCAAGTTCTTCCTGTCGTTTCTCATATTCTTCTTGTTTATGTTTGCTCGCTACTATTTCTGCTACTTGGTGTAGCCTTTCTTGCCATGGATCTTCTTTAGGGACTGCTTTCTTTCTCCACCTTGGATTTTGACAATTTGGTTGTTTTTTCTTTGATTGAGGATATCCAAGTCTTGATTTATCTTCTTTAGATTGTGTGTGAGGACGAATAGGTTCGGAAATACCTTCTTGTCGCTTGCCAATTGGTCTTTTTCCTCCATATCCCATTTTTTGCATGATCTTATAACCATTGCCATATTGTTTTATGAGAATATTAACTTCTGCAACCATCTCTATAGTTTCATTTTCATCTCTATACAACCAACTAAGAATGTCTTTGTCTTCGATTTATTCTGCAAGTGTTCTAGCTCTAACAAATGCTCCATCAAACATTTCAATTGATTTCTCTAATATCTGTGATTGAACATTTGTAGGCTTTTCATATGATTTAGGTGAAAGTGGCAAGCTATGTGAAGAATACTTTCCCATTCCTTCGTCATTTAGTTTGAGCTTTTTCTCAAAGGTTTCCCATAATTTTTCTTGAATTTATTTGGTGGGATAGGTTGATTCTTTGTTATGTGGAACTCTTGCATTTTGTGCTGGTTTTAGATTATTGCAATATTGACTGGAGTCTGCGACTATAGTGACTTCTTGTCCATTATGAAAAAACTTAACACACTGATGTTATGTAGAAGGAACCGCTTGCATGTCATGAATCCATGGTCTTCCCAGAAGAATATTATAAGATAAATTCAAGTCCAGAACTTGGCACAATGTATCTCTTTCCACAGGTCCTATTTTGATTGGTAACACCACAATCCCTTTAGAAGAATGTTCTTCCTCATCATATGCCTTGATAGTTATTTTCTTCTTTGGATCTACTATATCTTGTGAATATCCCAAATCCTTTATTAAACGTAATGCACAAATATTTAAGACAACTCCACCATCTATGAGTACATGTTTGACATGGGTTTTATGAATGGTGACTTCAACATGTAAGGGAGCATTGTGAGGGTGTTGCAAGGATGCATCATCATTTTCAGAAAAAGGATAAGAAATGAGGGGCTATGAGGTGTATCACCATGTTTTGAAATTGATCCACATCCAGTTCTTTTGAAACTATTGTTTTCGTTAGAGGTTTCTCCAATATTTCCTTATGCATAGGTGAAACTTTTAGGAGCTCCAAAATTGATATTTGAGTGGGTATCTTGTGCAATTGTTCCACTAATTTGTATTGTTTTGAAGTGGATGTTGATTTGTTTGTTATACCCGAAAATGTATCCTTCTCTTTGCTTCTTGTAATAACATTGATTGGTTCTGAAGGTGTGTTATCTTTAATGATGATGACATTTACCACATCATCATATGTGTAAGTGTAGTTTACTTTAGCTTTTCCTTTGTCATCTTTTGATTTAGATTGTTTAGCCTTTTCATAGTTTGGAAGTGGAGTTTTGAATGCTAGATACAATTAATTTGTCTTATGACCATCCATTGTAATAGTTCCATTATCAATTAAATCTTGAATAAAGTGCTTCAATCTTTGACAATCATTGGTTTGGTGTCTTTTGTTTCGATGATAATTGCAAAAATAATATTCATTCCACCAATTAGGTTTAACTTGAGATTCATAATTTCTTGCTTCTTGTAAAGTAATCAATTTATTTGCAAGAAGAGTTTTCAAAGTTGATTCCAAGGGTTCCCCAATGTTTGTGAATTTCTTGCGAGGATTGGAGAGGACAGACTTGGATTTACCATTCTCTTGATTGTTGTTATTTGGTACTTGGCTTGATAATTTAAAGATTGGTTGTTGTTTGGTAGCATTGCTTTTGTTATTCCTATTCTTTGACCAAAATTTAAGTTTGTCATTGTTATTGTTGTTGTAGGAATTGTTGTAAAATTTTCTCTCTCCTTTCTTTACCATAGCATCTTCTATCTTTAGACCATTTTCAATTATCTTAGCAAAAGAAGGAGGACATTTCATTTTAAGACGTAACTCATTTCACTGATAAGGTTGTCAATGAATATGTCCATTTTCTCTTGATCGGGTACACCTCTTGGATATCTATTGAACATTTGTTTTCATCATTGTAAAAAGAACATGAAAGGTTCACCATTCTTTTGCTTGACATTACATAAATATAGAATTCTTATCTTATTTCTTACATTGTAGGAGTATTGTGAGATAAATCTATTCACAAGTTCTTCAAAAGATTTAATTCCAGATGGTAGTCTTAAAACCATTCTGGGTGAACTCACAATGTTGGTTCCCACTTTTTTGTGCATCCTCATTTTTGTTGAAATCATACATTTTTTAGAAAATATAATGATTTAAGCTTTAAGAGGTCCCATTTGAAGTAATTAATTGAAGAGAGTTGGAGAAAAGACTCTTAGATCAAAATTTCTTGGATGGAACCTCTCTACTTCTAAATCATACTTGCAATGGAGTCTCCTTTGCATCTATCAAATGCTGATAAAAAGACAATTTTACATTAGCTTTTGGGGGGTCAAATGAATTTATTTAGAAGTTTAAAAAAAAAAAAAGTATTTAGCCCTTATTATAAGCTTTCCAAATAGTATAGTTTTTAATATATTTAATTTCATTAATATATTTTTATTTTATTTCTTATGATATTAGGTTTTTCATCGAACATGAACTTCTTTGTTCAATGCTTATAGAAAAATAGTAAACATCACCTAAAGAATTCTGAAAAATATCTGCGCACTAGGTATTGAAGTCCTCTTTCCAACAAAAAAAAAAAATTGATTTTTATTCCATATACAACAAGTTATGTAATAAGCTTCCCTTTATCTTCCTATTATGTAAAGGTATCGGGTCCTTAAAACCTATTTTTTAATCAATCAGAACAAGTTATGTAATATCAAATGGACATATGTGAAAATTACAGTTAACTCGACTTCAAATCTTAATAAAATATGAAATATTGAAGATAATGTTATAAAACCAATTGTAAAAACTATATATGGATGTTACAAAACCAAATTTGAAAGAATCATATTCATATCTATTTTTAAAAAAAAGTTATGCTATACAAAGTGAGTATCACTCTTTAAAAATGTTGTTTTTTTGAAAAAAACTAGTTTTTGAGGGAGATAGAAAAATTGAAGCAAATTGATTCCAAAAATTATCAAAAAAATATTTTTAGAATATACATACAAAATTACATAAATCACTAGTTCACATCATATACAAATTCCTTATGGTTTAGAAGTAATAGGTGTCTGAATCTGAAGTTTTTTCTGAAAAATGGATATTGCAGTGTCAAAGTTGGCAAAAAAGTGTAACCCACTATTGTTGGTTCACCCTTCCATTTATTGTCCACTTAATATTTTAGGGAATAGATGCATCAGGTAAGTTTCATCGTGTGAAAATTCCATACTCATAGTGCTAAACTCCCTAATGTGATCTTGAGGATCAGATTTCCCATCGTATTTATCATATTTAGGGATTTCACAATTTTGTGGGAATTGTATCATGTTTAAAGTTTTGTCAAAAGGATATGGGTAGATGTCCTCTAATGAATATTTCTTGGAGCGCGTTCCATTCTGCATATCCTGCATTTGTTATTGTAAGGTTTGCATTTGCTGAGCGAGAGTTAACAAAGGATTATCAATATAGGTTCTCCTTGTATCTTCATAAGTTCTTCTGTCACTACGCTCTCTTCTTGTATCATCATGGTATTTTCTTGTTTTATCTCCTCTTGTTTCCTCATGATTTACTCGATTTACATCCTTGTTATTTGGATCATCAATGTTTTGATTATTACTCGTCTGTACATCTTATTTCAAACTGTCTATGCTAAAGTCTTGTGGCAATTTAGCTCTTGATTTTGCCAACATTAGAAGGTATTTTTAATTTATTTCTCAAATAACGTTTCCATTAGTTTGTCAAATTTAAAATCTTGTTCAAGGTCTATAACGGTGTTATTGACCGCTTCTTCATCAACATCTGTGTATCCAAAAGTTTGGAACATTAAATTGTCTTCTTCCATTTATTTTGGTTGTTTTTTGAATTGCTCGTATTGAGATCTAGTCCAAAATGACATGTGATTGATTCAAAAACTTTCCAATTTTTGACCTTCTAGATACAACTCAATAAGTGATTATTCGTTTAGGAAGATAAGCTTTGTTGATTTTACCACTGTTATTAGTGTGTTGTGATAAAGCATCTTGTTGTTGAAAGACACGTGCTTGCAAAAGTTCTCCATCAAATTATGTCCCGTAACCACGTAAATAGTGATGAAAATGATGTAGGAATGTCCTATATTTTAACAAGATCTTGCGATTGATATACAAGAATCTTATCCTCTTCAGATTAGCCTTATAACTAGGTTTTCTTTTCTTAAGATGATATTTAAAAATCATATAAGCATATGATGGTTTACAAGTTTATTTTATTCCAATGTGAGTGAAATATTTATTTTGATATAACCTAGGTTCAAATAGGAATGATATATCCAAGATAATGAACAAAGGTTGATATGATCAAGTTTCGTGATAAAGGATTTGATATATCCTGATGAGAAACTGATAATGATGTTGATTTTTGCACTTGAGATGGTTGAATCACTAACCTGTTGAATATTTTATGCTTATGAAAACCTTTGGAAATAGCCTGTTGGATTGGTAACCTGATTATCTGACTAGTTTGAAGACCTGTGATATTTTTTTTCTCAATTCGGACTGATGATTTTTCAAGTTTTTGACCATTTTTTAGAACATTTTTGTAGACACAAAAGACACAATGTTTTTAAAAACAAAATGCACAAGCAAGCACAAATCCTATGGTAGTTTGAGACAATAACTATTGAATCTCACATGGGGTTTCCCCCAAGGCTACACTATTCAGAGTGAATAGTTAGGTGCTTGACCCCGTTGTCTCCACCCTCGACACACTTCTTTGGGGAAGCCAAGCATCAATTTCCATGAAAAATCCCCATGGAAAACTTCATAACTCTACTAAGAACTGTATGTGTGTGAGTCTCTTTAGAGGTCTGACCTCCTGCGCTAACAACTAGAAGGATTTTGGTAGCTAGATATAAATGGTTTTTAGTAAGGGCTTCTAGTCACGTGGCTATACATGCGACACTTTGTAATCTGTAAATATAGAAGGTTCCCAGCCTATATAGGTTACGCTCCATAGGGTTTATGGGGAAACATAGTGTCGGTATGAACTAATCAACACATGTTGTTTATGACTTTCATCATAAACACAATTTATTTAGAGTGGATCAAAAGGACTCAGTATTAGCCTGTTTCCACTTGGGTCATTCCCCTCTCACTAGCCCCCTCAAGGCAGGTCAAGAAGGTAGGCCCTATAAAGGTTACACATGAAGGAAATAGGTTTAGTTTTCTGATCACTATATGAGGGTGAGAGCATACTCACCTACTACTTCAACAATCATGAAAAATAAAGGTTTATTTTAAGCCTTCTAAAATCTATGTGCAACTACTTTAAAGAAGACACTCAAATACAAGTTGCCTATTGTTCATTATCCTCCTAGTTAAGCTAGATGAAACAAGAATGATCTTTTACTTTAAAAAAACCCTTAATTTAGCTAAGTGAGGAAATGCATGAAATTTGCTCAAATCAACCCTACATGAAGATAAGTTTGTAATTTTTCAAAAATTTGGTCTTGGGCGGTCGAACCTGCAAAAGTATGTTAGCTGACAAATTGTGAAAATTTACCTTTGTAGATTATATGTTTGACAAAGCATATGTTTGACAAGGCAGAGCATATGTTCAATAGGGCAGAACATATGTTAGACAAGGCAAAGCATATGCCTGAGTGAATAACAAAAGTGCTACCTTGAATACAAAAGTGCTAACCTATGCTACAAAAGCACTAACCTACATTACAAAAGCACTAACTTGCATTACAAAAGTGTCAACCTGCATTACAAAAGTGCTAACCTGCATTTACAAAAGCGCTAACCTGTGCTAAAAAAGTGCTAACTTGCATTTAAAAAGCACTACCTATGTTACAAAAGCAGTAACCTGGGTTACAAAAGTGTTAAACTGCGTTACAAAAGCGCTAACCTTCATTACTAAAGTGTTAACCTATGTTTACAAAGTGCTAACCTGCATTACAAAAGTGCTAACGTACATTACAAAAGTGCTAACGTATGTTACAAAAGCGCTAATCTGTGTAACAAAAGTGCTAACTTATAGGATGAATGCACTGCCAAATTTCACATAGGCGTGAAACTAGATTACAAATGTGTTAAATTGATTTTTACGAGAATTAGACATGATATTAGAAGGATATGTGTGAGGCCTCAACCCCATGATGAGCACCAAAAATGTTGAGGCTAAAGTTGAACTCCAAAAAGTTGACCTGAAACTTGTTAATCCATCATATAATATAAAAGAAAGCTACAGGAAATATTTAGCTTCAACCAATGAAACATCTTGAAATAAAAGTAAATAAAAGAGATTATACCTTCATGATTTATGTCTCATTGTGTCCTAACTCCACTATTCTTGGTTGCAGATGATTTTTCTCTCAAACAAGCACAAGTAGCTTCCAAGATGGCATGTGAAGAATAGACTGATAGTTAACTAATACTAAGATATGCATACGCAAATGATTTAAGCTAACATGATATTAAGTTATGAAAGAAATTCTAAAATTGCTAATTGCTTCAAACTCAAACTCACGGATGTAAGATAAAGACTCCTAGAATGTCTATAAGATTAACTATTAGTTTCAAAATGGCTTAGGCGACCTCTTTTTATAGATTTTTGAGTGCATGAGCTTAGGTGACAGAGATCAACGGTCATGATCAAATCTTGCAAATTGGATGGCTATGAGCAGGAGGTTGAAGGTTGAGATAAAGTGGGAAGGAGAAGACAAGTGTCACTCATCTCACCTTGACTGAGTTGAAGACTTGAGAGGATATAGAATATTTGGAGAAGATGTACGAATGAGAGGACAAGTGGACTCAAGTCCTCCTAAGATATAGGGATGTTGGAGAGAATATAGAAGAAAATTAGGAAATATACGCATGTACACAATATTTCATTTATTTTGGAAGTTGGAGATAAATGGCTAATAAATGATTTTATTTTATTTTATTTTGTTGAATTAATTTAGCCACATGATGGATGAGTTGGCAAAGAAGAAGTGATGTGGAGAATGAAAGGTGAGTTGGAAAAGGGATGAAATAATTAAGAAATTATTTAATTAATGAGACTATAGGATAGTAGATAGAGGAATAATTAAATATTAGATATTTAATTAATTGATTAGAAGAAAAGGATATAACGAATTAATTAATAAAATGTTTCAATTAAATTAATTTATAGAAGGACATGAAATGAATTAAATAAATTAATATTTTCAAATTAAAAAATTTAATAGAAGAATAATTATTAAATAAATATAAAATATTTATTTAATTGCTCATAGCCAATTTTATGTGTATACATTAATCACACACAATTTGAAATTGAGATGAAAAAAAAAGAAATATGTATAAATAAGGAAATAAGCAATTGCTATAGAATATTATTGTAACTTTAGAGCCTGCAACAACCAAGGTGGTTCCTACATTTAACCCAGATAAAGAAACAATGGGGTACACAATTTTAGTGCCCAAAGTTAACAATAGACTAGAGCATTAGATGGATCTATTTGAATATGACATGAGCACTATCCAAATGGATTTTTTAGGAATGAAAAATATTGACAAAATCAGTGTATCAAAAAGGAACAACCAAGTGGTGTACACGGCATTGATAAAGCTAGAGAGAGCCAAAATCCAATTGTAGACTTGAATAAAAAAGTTGAAGGAGAACCTAGCAAATGAGAAAGCACAAAGAAAAATAGTAGAAAATAAGATTAAGGATTTAGAGAACATGATAACAAAATATGACTCTACATCTTCAAGCCAAGATAATGATTAGGCATAGGTGGAACTAAGTAATCCCAAGGAAAAGTTAGATGAAATGAAGAAGAATTATGCAAAGGAAAGAGCCCATAGAAAAAAAAAGAAAAAAACCTTGTGCAAGCCAATGTTGTAATAGATGAAGCCAATAGAAAGGAGGTCAATTACAAACTAACATGACAATTTGAAATAGGCCAATGAAAATTTGACTGCAAGCCTAATGAAATAATGGGAGGTAAATGAGTCTTGTAGAAAAAGACTATCTAAAGTATGTAGTCAAACAATAAGGCATATAAAACAAAAGATTTGGTGGGAAATAATGCAGATTACTGATCAATTGATTCAGTTTTTTTCATTGTTGGACAATCCGATGGAACATTATAAGAACCTAAAAAAATGTCATGGGAAATAGAGACTTGAAATCAACAAAGAAAAAGGTTGCTCAGATCTTGTAAAAACTCTACGCAAGTACTGATACTGAATTGACATTGAAAGATATTTAGAACTGATAGAAATACTTGATTGGTTGTCGTTGATGTCAACCCTGGTGATCTAGATTGGTTTGGATATGATCCAAAACAATGAAAGATAGGTATGTATGATGTAGAACACTAGAAGATAGGTATTTATGTATGAAATATAGTCAACAGTGGTTGTATGTTGTTGGTATACTCTTCTGGTAGACTGTTGCTATGAAATTGTGTAGTGTCAATTTGTGGATATGTGTTCCTTGATGTTTGAGTTTTGGTGTTGGTTGTGGCAATCAGTGTCATGCTCTAGATGTATATGTAGTAATGATAATACAGTCTGGTGATATTTAGTGGGTAATTTTTAGGATTGCAGTCCTCCGCATTCTTGTCTCATTGCAGATATGATAACACATTTTTGATATGTTGGTTGTCATTGCTTAATATTGTTGTATTTAAGTTTTGGTAGTTTGAAATTTGTGCTCCGGAGATATATTTGGCTATGTAGTGTTTGACAGTTCTATGAGCTCTAGTTCTCTTCGATTTTTTATTTCTAATGATAACCCTCTTTATGATCCATTAATTGTTCCTATGCTGAGGTGGATCATGCTCTTTATGCTTTGAAAGAATGTTCTTGTGAAAGTTTGAGGTTATGTTCATTATGGGTTAGGTTGACCTTGAATGCTCCTATTATTGTTTTGCTCTGGTGATTGTAACATGTGATCTGACCATTGGAATATCTTTTAGGAAAGTGTTTTTAAGGTGGACTTGATGTATATTCTTATTGATGCATACACACACATATACATATAAATATACATATTATGTTTTTATATGAGCGATAGTGTGAAAATTTTGGTATTTATGGCCAAATAGTGAGTGAGTTGCAGAGTTTCATAACCTGATCTTTTGCAAGCAATTGATGTGTTGTATGAGCTTAACAGGAACTAATCCCATGCATATTTAGATGCAATTTTCTCAATTCATTCTTATTCCTTTTTGGTAGTGAGCCTTCCGACAGTAAGTTGTTGTAATATGGATAGTGATCCCCTCCGACAGTGAGGCTTTTTGTAATCCCATATAACTATTTATATTATCTTGAGAGTTAACCCTCTCCATGGTTTTTCCCATTTGGGTTATCCACGTATAAAAATCTGGTGTCTCTCTTATGGTTGTGTATGTTTTGGATTTTACTTCAATTGTTTACATCATTTAATGTTAAGGTTAATTGAGATCAAATTAAGTTTCATATTTTTAGTGTGTTATGTTTAGGGAATACTGAGTCACCCCCCTCTCAGTATTTTGATCTGTTCAACAAGAACCACATTGATACCTCAATAAAGGTATCAAATATGATTCATAATTGTTATAATCTATGTGACACTGAGGAATTTATGAATCAGGTTAAAAAAATTTGTGGGACCTAGATGAAAAAGTTGAATTATTCACAAAGCTTAGTTTGTCGCACCCTTTTGACACATCTAAGAGATACATTGGCAATTTTGATTTATAAAAAATGAGGGAGGAGAAGATAAGGAATTATTTGAACTAGATTCCTCTGAATGTAGATGAAGCAAAAGTTTTGGATTCTATCAAATTGCTGATATTATTGAATGGATCATTGGTTGATACATTCTAGTCAATTTTCACTATTAGTTATGAATTGTCTATAGATTTTCAAGTTAGATATAATAAGTTAGAACAACTTCCAATTCCATCAAATCAACAATGGAGCATGCTACAAATGCTAATTGGAAATTCCACTTCCAGCAGACTAGCAATTACCAGGGGCCAAAAATGTAATTTGTAAATTTGTTAATTTGAAATAGATATTGTACTTTGTAAATTATAAATACTTCTATGTATTAATTAATTAAAAAATCAATATAGAACTGAAACCCATTTTTGATATTTGGGTTGGGTTTTACAAAAATAGTTAAGTTTATATTTCCCATATGTCATGAAAACTATTTGTCAAATAAATAAGATGAAATTGGTTATATTGAGATCCAATCATGAGAACAAATAATAATTTATGTTATTGGTATTATGAAAATATAATTTATATGTTGCTCATTGTCAAACATAAAATTACAATTACAATGGAGGAAAATTGTGTTTTGTTCCAAATTCTCTCTAGGCTTTAGGCTAGAGAAATTAATTGACCATTGTCACATGATCAATGAAACTATCGTGAATTGAATGTCCTATCACTATTTTCACAATATTGCAAAGATTGAGTATTTAATGTTCAATGCAATAAAGCTTGTCTAGTGTAACATTTAGCATATTCAAGTTTATAACACCACCATTATTAATTCTACAAGTTGCGTGATAAATGATAAGGAAAAAATTAGTCTTCTAGTAAGAACATTTCACCAACTTACCTTTTGTTGTCAAAATAGAAAGCATCTCATCTACTAGTATTGGTATTTCTTCATTTTCTTTCAACAACTTAATCAACAAGTCATGAAAAAACTCATGAGTGTGGAGAATGGTTCTCAACTCATTAATTTTTGCAATAATTTATGAAATGTAACTAAGAGAGTTATCATCAAATTTTGCATGATCAAGCAATAATTTTAGAAATTTAACTTGAGGAGACAAACTTTTTTGGAAGCATAACAATCTCACTTGTGCCTCTTCATGGACTTTGATTGTTTCTCTCAATGTTTTATAAAACTCCCAAAACTTTTTAGCACCGCCAATGACATTGGATGTCACATGGTTTAGAATTTTTATAATCAACCCACTGAAAACATATTGATTTGACACTAGTGATAGGGATTCAAAAGGGTTTGACAGTGACACCACATTATTATACTCCCCAGAAAATCATCGACTATTTTTTCTCCATTATCTATTGACCTTTTTTGAGCCTCTATGCTCCTTTTGAGTTCATCTTTCTGTTGGTATTTTGGTATGGTTTTGTCATTGATGTCAACACCTACTAAAACTCTAGTGCTTTGGAGAATCAGCAACATTCACCGGCAAGCAAGTGACTCATGCACAGTCACTGGTATCGGGTACACCGAAAAGATATAATGATCACTGACACTTGGAATGATATGGAAAACACATGGTTATGTTGAAGACATCGTTTGGACATCTTTTCCTGGAGTTTTGTTCATTGGTATATTCATATTTGCATATTTGTTGTTACCGGCAAATAGGTCCAGGGTTACACCGATAGGTTTATCTTTTCCAGATCAACATGGCACATTATGGAGATGATTAATTATTGTTGTAAATGTATTAAGCTGACATGTTCAATCGGTTATTGCATCAGATATTGTATTGTTTGTAAAATGTTTTTATTGTAATATCTTGTAGAGCCGACCTACTAAAATTGGTCTTAGGTTATGGTATAAATGTAAGATCTTATTTGTAAGATCAGATAAGAAATGCGAAAAAGGATTGTATGAAGGTATATGCAATAATAAGAAGAGCTATGCACACAGACATCATTTGAAGATTGAAGGAAGGGTTTTTGTGAAGACAATCAGAACTACATCAGTACTGAATCCAGCATATGAAGATGCAATTTTGTGTAGTACATTCTTATTGGATTTAACCATCCAACTGTAGTCAGTGTAACTCTCATTTTGTGATTGAGCAGTGAGCCCTAGGCACTTGGCCTTTCTGCATGTGTAGACCCCATTTATGTACACTTACTATCTGCAGTAGTATCATCTGATTGTGGTTAAGGTTTCCCATCGTGGTTTTTCCCCTTACAAGGTTTCCACATACAAATATTGGTGTTATGTGTTGTGGATGACTTTGTGTTTATGTTTCATACACTAATCCTTACCGGTATAGCAATTAACTGTTAAAATTGTCTATCAGCATATTGAACTGGTTTACCAGTATTAAGCATTAAGTTGGTTAAGTTGTTTTTGGTTTGAATTTATTTGACAATTGATTCACCCCCCCCCCCCCCTCCCCCCTCTCAGTTGTCTCTGGAACCTAACACTTTCAAACTTGCTACTTCATCCTTGAGGGCTTGTATCTCCTGAATTGAATTTGAAGCATGTTGATCTAACACCAATGGCTAGGAAGATAAAGAAGCAAGAGAACTAGAACTAGTATATAGAGAAGGGAGAAGTGAAACAATCTTATTATTCTCCTCAAGCAAATCACCAACTCTTTTCTCTCCATCATCTAATGTCTAGAAAGAAGAAGGAGAAAAAGAAGTAGAACTAGCATATGGAGAAGGGAGGAGTGACATCACCTTATAATACTCTGCAAGCAATTTTTCATTAACAATTTTCAACTTACTAATATTAGCTTGTAGCTTGTCAACAACTTCCTGCTTGTACACTACTTGTTTTGCAGATGTGTCACTCGACCTTGTAACAACCAAGTTTCCAGTAAGATCCCCTACCTTATTTGTAATTTGATGCTTATGGTCATTAGGAAATATTGACCACACTACTAGTACCTCATATTGGGAGCTATACCCTGATAAAAAATACAACTCTTCAGACAACTCATCAGTTGGTAAAGCTGGGAAATCTAAAGATTTCCTTCTTGTGGAATTCAATACAATTGCAGAAGAGAGGTCCCATCCTTCTAGTATAAGACATCCACTGTTCCTTATGATACACCTTGCCTCATCATGGATCATCTTCAATACATAAAAATTAACTTCCTCTAAGACAACCTATAAATCGATGAGTAACTTCATGAGTCCCTAATGCCAACCTTTCTCTGACCATAAAAGAAAATTTCTCCTTTTTGTTCTTTAGGACAAAGTCCCTAAATTCCAGTGATTGCATAATCTTATCATCAAACATTAATCTAGAGCATACCAATGCTCTGACCTTGTTTGCTTCCTCTCATTTTGTTTTAAATTTTACATTCATTCTGTCATGATGTCTGTCCTCCAAATTAGTGTGTTCCCCTTTGTATGTTGGCCAATCTTTATTATTTTTTCATCTACCATTTGTACCTTGACCCATGTCTGTCTTCTCCTCTAAACCTCTACATTAGAAGCAACATTTTTAATTAAGTCCTTAATTTGATTATGTTCATGATTGAAGCCTTTCAAGTTAACCCCAACTCTGGTGTGGTAAATAAAGTCAACTGAATCGTAGTTTCTCAATTTTTTAAAAGCCATCTAATATGGTAGTAACTTGAAATATACCAAGTCCAGTCCTTCTTTGCCTGTGATCTCAAAATCAGAGAAATATAGATTTGGTGGGATGAAGGGTCCCTTATTATTATTTCTTAAATGAATCTCGTTAGACTCATTTAACCACCAAATGATTTCTAAGAAAGCAATTATATCTAATACATCTCTAAGAAAAACATGGGATTTAACTGGTGCACTATAAACTCTAATGATAGTGTGCCTAGGGTAGAAAAATTAGTCTCCCCAATTATTATTCACTCCTAACTTAGGTGCTTGCTCGAGGGGCCTCAAAAATCTTCTCACCTTATTAGATAATCTCCAATTGACTGGCCAACCTAGATTTTGCATCATAATATTGACAAAGAATTCCTCAAATATGACATAATTGTAATTCTCACATTGCATATCCCATCATCCATTCTTGAATTGACAAAGTCTTACTCTGCTCAACTACCTTTATCAACTTAAGCTCTAGACCTCACTACCAAGCCTTACTTCCACCATACAAAAGAATGTGGCATAATAAAGAATACCACCTAAAATGAGCAATAGGGCTACCTTGCTTGATATCCAAAAGGGCTTTGTGAATGCCATTAGAAATAAATGAGGCAAAGTCAAAAAAGGGGTTGGTATATGTGTGTTGAATATTACCAACTAACATCATTGGATGCACATGCATCTTGGTCTGTACATCGATTCCCAACACTTAGCAAACTGCAAAGTAGGTGTTTATAAAATAATTCTCAAAAATTTGATAATCAAAGGGTTCAACATTTGTCCTCCAAATGAAATAGGATTCCATTCCTTCTTCTCGCTTCTATGTAATGGAAGCCATTTTACCTTGAAGATAACTTTGTCCCTCTCATATTTCCTCCCCAGAGATAAAAATTCAATAGGCATGTGAGCATTAGGGTTTAACATAAACGGTTCACAAATAGACCACCTATCAAAACCAACCAACAAAACAAATTTGTGCATGTAGACAAACCTAATATCTTGATTATAGCTTTTTTCCATTGCTCTAATTAGGTCTACATTGACAAAAATATTTAGGATGATAAGCTTTCCCAAATCCAATCTCCATGCATTGTTTATTGGAATTAGAGCTCTACTCTTTTTGTAACAATACATGAACAAATTCCATCCACTAATTGGGACATAAGGATCCTCATAAGATGTTGCCTATCCACAAGTCTATTAGATACAATACCCATACCCTAGGCATGCCTTCTTCATTTCAATGATCCGGGAAATTGAGCAATAGTATCTTCATCCAGGGCCCTCTTATTATTATCTCTTCTTGAATTTCCACCCATCTTAATAAAAATTATGGTTTTAAAAAATGCAAAAACTAGGCTTCCTGGGAAATTAAAAATTGAAAATTTATGTATACAATTTAATGATTCTTTAGCATTCAAACTACACATTTTCAATGGCTAAGCCCTATAAAACTGAGAAGACCCTTTCACAGATAAAAATGGCCCTGAAATTAAACTTAGTTGTTATCACCCTACAAAAAATAAAACCCTTGCAGTTACATATAAATTTTTGATTGGTTGAACTGCTTCAATTGCAGTGTGCACTAACTCTTTTTATTTCTTAGCTCTCCAATTAGTAATATCAATGAAGATGACCATTAAGGCCCATACACACAAAACAAAAACTTGCAACTAGTTCATTATTCGTAGCTTTGAACTTGGGTCGTTGATCTTCATCAATGTTATTTCACATAATCGCATATTGTTACTATGAGCCACCATATGAATATGTGATAGACCCATTTTGATGGTTGGAACGCCTTTGAGAACATGCGATAGACTTAAGCAATGTGATCCAATGGAAATAAATGATAATATGATAAAACTATAAGGATTCGGTCAACTACTGAGAGGGGGGGGTGAATCAGTAGATATAAAATAAACTAAACTTTCACCAAACTTAATTCCAACTCAGAAACAACTTGCTAAACTAACTAGTTTAGTCACTGTATCCAAAAGTGCAACTGCACTGTCAAACTTTACCAGTTGACCAAAACATCAATGATACAATGCAATAGATCCGAAACTCAAATACCATTTAACCAAAACATTAAACCACTTCACTAATATTAGTAATAGCTCATTTCAGATCACTTTCGATCATCTAAACATATCTAAGTGGATTTACCAGTTATTCATATCAACCATATCAAAACACATCCACAAAATCATTCACCACTTGACATAATGATTTTTCACGTGGAAAACCAAATGGGAAAAACCACAGTGGGGATGAATACCCACAGTTATTTTGAACTCTTCTGAAGTTCGCCTTGTTAGGAGCCAAGCCTTGTTACAAGATTATACAATAATGTCATGTTAAGATCAGATCTAGTTAAGGACCACCCAGTTAAGGGATTGGCTACAATACCCTATTAAAGGCAATACCATGTTAGAGGTAACCTTGATGGAGGATTTCAAATCCAAGCTAATGGATCACCTTGTTAGGAGATTTAAACAAGAAGTCTATTAAAGCTTACCCGATTAGGGGATTTAACTGTTGTAATGGTTAAACAAGTTCTTTATTGATCTGGAAATAACACTTCCTTTCTTAATCAGATCCTTTTCTGCTCCTATCTACCTTCACAACATTCTCTAGAGACTCCTTCTTGTTTGACAACAAACACTACCGTACTTAACCAGATTTGCCAACACAACATCGAAACAAATCATCGACCTTATAAGAAAATATAATAGGTCGGTAACACAACACAAAACCTACAAATTTCATAGAGATTACAAACATATCAGTTCAATCATAACTATCAGATTACATAGAAATCAACTACACATTGTTCTAGACAATTTCAACCACTCTTGGATCGCCGCACATTGGATCCTGTAGCCCATCACACATTTTTCACTTCATGCTATGCATTTGATTATTTCCAAGACAAAAAGTTACCTTTATGCACCAAATCCACTTTGAAACTCATCATGTGCATCATGCTTACGTGGCATCTTCATCTCTAATCAACATTCAGTCATAGATCATCACAACAGATTCACCAAGCTCCATTGGTTAGGGTTCGGCTTATCAACTGGTTAAGGTTACCAGTTGATCTCTGCTTCAATAATAATAGCAATACCAGTTGTCTTGACTACTTTACTACCGGTTTCATTACTGCATCATTACCAGATGCAATACAACTCCATTACCGGTTATTATCGACATCAATGGCAACACTATACTTCATTAATGCAATCTTCATGCAATGCCAACAATATCCCCCTTTGGCATTGATGGCAATAAAAATATTAATACCCTTTTATTGTGATGATTGAGAGTAAAGCATATACATAGGTATAGGAATCCTAGTTTACATTTTTCCATATGCTCTCCTTCAACTGTATCTTCATGTCTTTAGCTGGTAACTGGCTATCAATCATATACAGTTTTTCTCCCCCTTTGACAACAATGCTAAAGTGAAGGTAAACCATTCTATTTCTCATCCATGCTTCACCGATTTGCAACTAGTTGCTTCCCCTGTGGAGTACCTCCACTCTTCACCAATCCTGCCTCAATATTTTCAATAGACTCCGGGATTGATGGCTTCCCCATCTACTTAATTGACTTCATGTAGGGGTACAACCCCTAACTTACCTTTAAGATACTCAAATGTAGCCTTAGGCAGAGGTTTAGTAAAGATATTTGCTCGCTATTCTTTAGTAGATACATACTCCAGTGACACATCTTTACTTTGCACTTTCTCTTCAGGAAATGATACTTCAGCTCAATATGCTTTGTCCTAGCATGCAACACCGGTTCTTAAAAATGTTTATAGCACTTGTGTTATCACATAAAATCCTTACCAATTCTGATATTGTCAACTTGAAACCTTCCAAAATATGTTTCATCTAGATTGCCTAGGTACAATTCATGTAAGCTACAACATATTTAGCTTCTGTTATTGATTGAGAGATACAACTTTGTTTCTTGTTTCTCCAAGACACTAGTCTACCTCCAAGAAAAAATGTTCCTCCTATTGTACTCTTCCTATCATAAACATGCCTGCCCAGTCTGCATTTGTATAGACTTTTAAATCAAAGTGTCCGACATATGGATACCATAATCTAGAATCAATTGTACCTTTCAGATATCTGAAAATTCTTTTGGTTGCAACCATGTGTGTCTCCTTCAAGCTTTTCTGAAATCTAGCAACCAATCCTACTGCATGAGCAATGTTTGGTCTGATGTGGACAACATAATATAGTTTACCTATCATGGACCTATACTCCTTTTCATCAACTGATGCAGAATCATCTTCCTTAGAGAATTTACAACCTGTAATAATTGGTGTTCCAGCTGGTTTACAACCTCCCATTCCAAAAGTCTTCAACACTTCTTTCACATATTTGGATTGTGTGAGGAAAATACCTTCCTTCATCTATTGGATTTGTAGACCTACAAAATATTTTATCTCACCTACCAATGACATCTCAAACTCATTCTTCATTTCATTAGAAAAGTCATGACACATATCATCATTTCCTCAAAAAATGATATCATGCACAAATACCTCACCAGTGTCTTATCTCCTTCTGTCTTGAGATATATGTTACTGTATTCATTGGTTCTCTGAAAACCTATCTTCACCAAGTGAGAGTGCAATCTTTCAGACCATGCTCTTGGTGCTTTCTTCAATCCATAGAATGCCTTATGTAATTTGCACACCATGTCCTTTTCTACAGTTAAAGCATAACCATATACTTGTTCAATGTAGACTTCTTCTTCTAATATTCCATTTAGGAATGTTGACTTAATATCCGATATACTTTGAATCCCTTGTATGTTGCAAATGCAAGTAGAGTCCTTACTACTTCCAATCTTGCAAATGGTGCAAATGTCTCACCATAGTCTTCACCTTCTTCTTGTGCATATCATTTGCATACTAGTCTGGCTTTATTTCTGACCACTACTTCATCTTCATTTAGTTTATTTTTGAATACCCATTTTGTACCTATTACATTCTTGTTCTCCAGTCTGGGTACCAATGACCATGTATTATTCTTCTCTATCTAATCAAGTTCTTCTTCTATTGCCTTGATCCAGTGTTCATCTGCAAATGTTTCTTTTGTTGTTCTAGGCTCAATGATGGAAATCATACAAGAGTTCTCTCTTAAGCCTTGTTCTTGTTAGTACACTTGCATTCCTATCTCCAATAATCTGATCGGGGCTATGATTGAGTTTGACATACCTTGGAATAACATGATCTTGTTTTTTAGGTTCTTCTTCTTCTTCACTTTCCTCATCTTCTGCTAGACCTTCATGTTCTGGTTGAACTGGGACTTCTCTATTATGTTCACCAACTTCTAGCTTTACCAGTTTCAGTTCCAAAAATAGTGTGTAAGGTTCTTCTTCTTCCTTCTCCTTCATGGTTTCACCTAAACTTTCAGGAAACTCATCAACTCAGACATTAACACTTTCAATGATCTTCTTAGTCCGATTGTTGTAACACTTGTAAGCTTTTCTCTTGGTGGAGTAACCAAGATATATGCCTTCATCACTCTTGGCATCAAACTTACCAATATAATCAACTCTTTTAATAAAACATCTGCTACCAATTTTTTTAAAGTAACTGACATTAGGTGATCTACCATACCAGTACTCATAAGGAGTTTTGTCCTTACCTCTTTTAACCAGTATCTAGTTCATTGTGTAAACAATCGTGTTGACAACTTCTCTCCAGAATGTGTTAGCTACACCTCCTTGAATTAGCATAGTCCTAGCAGCTTCAAAAACTAACCGGTTGTTCCTTTCTGTAATACCACTCTGTTGTGGTATCCTTGGTACACAAAGTTGCCTCTTAATTCCATTGTCTTCATAGTATCTAGTGAATTCCTTTGAAGTAAATTCACCACCTTGAGTAGTTCTTAATCACTTTATCTTCTTTGTCAAAACCCTCCATTATCACTTTTGGATTTAAAATACAATTATATTATATTTTTGATAAGCTATTTGAATGATTTAATAAATGTTATAAAAAGAATGAAAAATAATAACACACACACACACACACACACACATTGAAAATATACATTATTTTTATTTATTTATTTTCCACATCCAATTATGGCACATGTTGTAGGAAGAATAAGAAGCTTCTACAAGATTCTCCACCATCTTGCATGTAACTCCTCCACTAAGTCTAATCAATTTGCATGAAGTCCAAAATTGGGAAAGAATCTCCTTTTTAATTAAATTTTCTAGATAGTAGAATGGAGGGAATTTTCTTATAAAATTATATGCAAGTTTCAAAGAAGGTAGTTGATTATGTTTTGAAGGAAATCTACCAAGTTTTAGAAATAGATCTTTTTGGTAGTCTCATTTTCGTTGCAAGAATTTTAAGTCATTGTTTGAAGGATTTCTCTCAAGTTGCAAGGAAAGATCATAAGGGTAGCTAGTGGATTCAACATCAAGCTCGATAAACCAGGTTCTCTCCTCGTTGTTTATCTTTACATTTACTTATGAGGAATTCATATTATCAATAGTTATAGATCTTCCTTTATATAAAGAAATTCTTTTATTTGATTTTAAATCTTTTATTTGAGGATAAATAGTAATGATGATGCTTTCATATAGTGCATGTAAAATATAGTTATTTAAATTATTTTATTTCCCTCAAGAAAATATGCACATGATCTTGCTTTTGTTTTTCTTCCAAAAATTTTAGCAAAAGAAAATCATATTCCTTTATTTGTTTAAAATCTCTTTTTCTGAAATCAAAATTCTTCCTGTGTGATTTGAATCTTTATTCCTCCCTTTGATTCATTTCTCTAGTCCTTCGAATGGAAATCTGAATCTCATTCTTTAATCTCTCTGTGGTTATTTTTAAAATCTCTCTGTGACTATTTTAAATCTCTCTGTGACTTTTAGTTAAATAAATTTCTATGTGAATATTAGTTAAATGAGTTGAATAAAATTTCTATGGATATTAGTTAAATGAGTTGAATAAAAATTTGTCTATGAATATTAGCTGAATCTCTATGAATATCAGTCGCACAAACTCTCTCCCTGTGAAACCTGAAAATATTTAATCTTCCTGTAAATAACTCTCTATCCCCCTCTCTAGACATTGGTTGAGAAATAGAATATAATCCCTCTGTGTTAGCTTGTATTTCTCAGTTTAAACACCTACCTACTTCTTGATAATCTGTGCATCACTGGAGCAAATTACTTCTCTAGTTATTTTTATTTCTCTATTATATTTCGTCCCTGGGATTAATATGATATTCTATCTTACATTAATATTTTCTTAAGTATACATACCTGTTTATGTATTCTCCTTTTATACAATTTATTATTCTAGAATGAACTATAGAAAAAAAAATATATATATATATATATATATATCTATATATATATATAAGGTATTAATAGTTTATGCGAAGTAATTAATAATTATATTGCATGATATAATGCCTGTGCTTACCGGCTCACAGGTGAAGGATGGAGTTAATACTCCACAGGGAGTGGTACCGTAACGGTACCCCCCACTAGCCTGCGGTCACTACTACGGCAGTGGCCGCAGGGTAGTGGAGGGGACCCATGGGGTCCAACTCCCATCAACCCTTATTAATGCCGATCAAACATAATTCGAAGGGCAATGTTAATTTAAAAAAAAAAGAAATTCTTTTTTTTCATATATGTTTAAAATTTTAGTTTATTTAAATTCCCTCTTTTATGTATATATGTAAATTTTAGTTAATAAATTTTTTAACTTAGGTAATTATTAGATTTATAACAAAGTTTTAACAAATTTATATTAAATGATACTTAGATCCTCTTAAGATCCACTTAACAATTAATCCATATTAAATGACTTCAAGCTAAATTCTATGTTGGGATTAGTGGTTTTATAAGCAATATTCTCGCATGTAACTTACCCTACCTTTGCTTCATGCAAATGTCTTTACATTGATTTCAATTATTGGTGTTCCCATCTTCATGCAAATTATAAGTTTAACTATTAGTATACAAGTTACCTAGCTGTCATTATTATACAAGTTATATTCAAGTTTTGAATGATGAATAATTCTATTTATGGTTTTTATCCCATGTCATTCATCAAGTAGTTATTTCGATTAATTGAGCTTTGCAATGTCTAAATATACGCGTTCAATTCATAATTATTTTCCAAACATGATGTTTATCATAAGTTAGAAAAATTTAAATAAAGGAAGTTGGAAAACCAAAACCAAGTAGCGTTTGGTATATATAGTGCCTCTGGGTCATGCTTACAGGTAATGTTGTCGTGCTGAACTACTGCACTTAATGCCTAATAAAGCTACATCAATGACATCTATGGCATCATCCCTATAAATCATTGGGGAGTAATAAGGGACACTTGGAAGTTAAAAACCAAGGGGTGGGTAATCCCCCTTGGATCGATAATTAATAAGATAACTCTAAAATGATCTTTCATCCGCTGAGTTAAACTATAGTAAACCCCTATAGGGATGGTGAGTGAAATGATTTTATGAAATTGATTTAATCTCAAAAATTATTGTCAATTGACAATTGGTCATGGGTGACGCTTATGATAAGAATTTAAGATTTAGTGTTTTAGGCCACAAGCAACAAGCCATCTTGAGCCTTTACTTAAGTGCTACCACCGTGGGTAGCAACCGCAAAGAAACTGTCTGGGACATTGACCCTAGAAAGGGTTGCATACCCACTAATCAGTTTACATCAAACCATAGAGTAGAAAATAGAACTACATACTTTACGCCTTGATCCCATGCCGAAGCGGGTATGTAGGCAGTCTTGGGATGGAGTTGTCCCTCATACTCAGGCGTTCGTGGGTGGGGTCTAGGCTTGGTAAAAGAAAGATTGAGTAAGAATACTTATTTGCAAGATAAGATAATTAAATTTGAAAAATTAATTCAATGCATACTCGGAAGGAATCTCGTATGGATTTGCTTGACTTCCCGAGGCTTTAAGACAAATTCTGAGGTGGAATTCAAGCTTGTATTATGTTATTTATTTACTCCTAAGGATGACGACCTAGGTGCACTTCTATTAGAAGAGTGTAGTACTTAGTGAGTGGCTCAGGACCCGAATGGTCCCGATGAGTCTAAGTCTCTGGGCAGAGCACCTCCTATCCCGATTGGATAGATGCCTACCCCATATGGGTAGATGCCTATCCCATATTGGATAGATGAAATCTTATGCCTACCTCGTATGGGTAGATGCCTATCCCATATTGGATAAATGAAATCTTATATCCTGTATGGACAAATGCCTACCCCGTATGGTTAGATGCTCATCTCGGATGGATGAATGCCTAATCCAAATGGATGGATGCCCAGAGTATGTGATTGAATCAAACACAATGAATAAATTAAACAAAAAAAAGAATGGTCAATTTTGTTGAGTTAATTATGGTGGGTTATTACCTGTGTAGCAGAGAAAAGGTTCAAATCTAGGCCTTGTGCTCACTTCAATTTATACAACTAAGGGAATGTTTTGCAATGGTAGAAATTAAATTTTAAAATCCTAAATCAAGAACTAACTACATAAATTAAGTTTCAAGTAAAAACCTAGAATGGCTAGAGGAAGAGGAAGAGGAAGAGGAAGAGGAAGGGGTAATGGAAGATGTACTAGGAGTCAAAGGGAAGAAAACCATGAGGAAAACCATGAAGAAAACCATGAGGAAGACCATGAAGAGGATCGACACAACCCAGGAAATAACAAAGATGGGGTCAAAGCTATAATCGACCTTCTAACCGAACAAAGAGATAAAATGAACAAACAATGCAGGACCTTAGGGAAAGGCAGAATGACTTTGAAAATAGGAGTGGTACCAAAAATGGAAACCCTGGTAGCAATCAAGGGAATATGATGGGTAATAGAAAAGAAAATAACATATTGGAACTCTCCAAGGACTTAAAGAAAATCATCCCTACTAAGTTCGATAGGATGCAAATTGGTGAAGGAGCTGAGAATTGGTTAAATGAAATGGAAAATTATTTTGAACTAAAAGATTTTAGTGAAACAACCAAGGCTTTATGGGGTTCCTATCAACTCACAGGGGAGGCAGCTAGTTGGTGGACCAACACCAAGGAGCAAAATGGGTATAGTAGGGATACGGTCACATGGGATCAATTTATTCACCACTTTCGAGATAGGTAGCTCCCTCAATTGTTCTTTGATGAGAAGGTGACATAATTCCATAATCTACATCAAGGGCCCCTATCTGTTCAACAATATTGGGATAAGTTCACCAAGTTGCTTAAATATGTACCTATGTACCAGAAAGATGAAGAAGGCCAAGAAAGGAAGTTCATTTTGGGGCTAAATACCAACATAGGGGCAGAGGTTGACATGCATGGACCCAAAAACATGAACGAAGCACTTGAAAAGTCCCTAAGGCAAGAGAGGAAGATTCAAACACTAGCAGGGCAGAACTATAATGGGAACCACTCATTTAAAAGGAAGTAGGAATTCAATGGGAACACTAATTTCAACAAAGGTCAAAGGAATAATTCTTGCGAAAGAAGGCCACCTCCTAATCAATATCAGAGGAATGGAAATAATAATAATAATAGGGGCAATAATAACAGATGCAACTATAATGGTAATGACTAGCAAAATAGGATAACTTATCCACCCAGGGCCAATGAAACAAGGAATGATCCCCCTAGGAATCAAGGTAGGAGGGGTCCTCTAGGTGGATGCTTCATGTGTGGGGGAAACCATTTTGCTAGAGAGTGTCCCAGGATGCAAGGACAGATTAGGGCCAATCAACCCCAACAAGGGCCCCAGCAAAGGATTCATGCAGCAGTTAGGAACCGAAGAGGAAGATACCAGAATGTTCGCGTGGAAACTACAGGTACACTATTTGAACAACCAATTTCAATTCTAATTGACACTGGATCAACTGAATGTTTCATCTCACCTGAACTAGCAAGCAAATATGCATTAAAAGTTAATCAAATGGAGTCATCATGGACGGTTCAATATGGGGATAAGGCAACTAGGGAAGTGACTAAGTGTTTGTTGAGGGCAATGGTACAATTTCCTGAGTTTGAAACAAGGGTAGATCTCTATGTGGCACCCCTAGGATTATATGATGTAATTATTGGAATGAGTTGGTTAACAGACCATCAAGCTAATGTAAATTGCTATAGCAAAGTTGTTGAATGTTTGGATGATTGAGGAAAAAGGGTAAAAGTCCAAGGAAAGTTTAAACCCATTAATATAGAAACCATATCAGCCATGCAATTAAAGAAGGAAAGAAGAAGAGGAGGCCAAATCTATATGGTTGAAATTGATGAAGGAAAAGAGGGAAATACACCAACCTTTGAAAATAACCCTTTCTTAAAAGAATTCAAGGATGTTTTTCCAGAAGAATTACCTGGCTTACCCCCTAAAAGGAAGTTTGACTTTTCTATCGAAGTACTACCAGGAGCTGAACCAGTATCAAGGGCACCTTACCGAATGAACACAACTGAATTACAAGAGCTCAAAATGCAATTAGAGGAACTCTTAGCTAAGGGACTAATAAGGCCAAGTGTATCACCATGGGGAGTGCTAGTTTTGTTTGTTAAAAAGAAGGATGGAACCTTAAGACTATCCATCGACTATAGGATGTTGAACAAGGTCACCATAAAGAATAGGTACCCCTTACCTCGCATAGAGGATCTTTTTGACCAAATGAAAGGAGAAATAGTTTTCTCAAAGATAGACCTCCAGTCAGGGTACCATCAACTCAAAATTAAGGAGGAAGACATTCTGAAAACATCTTTCAGGACTAGATATGGGCATTATGAATTAACAGTAGTTCCTTTTGGTGTAACCAACGCCCCAGCTGCATTTATGAACCTAATGAATAGTGCACTTCATGACTACTTGGATAAATTTGTTTTGGTATTTCTAGATGACATATTGATTTACTCTAGGAATGAGGAGGAACATTTAGTACACATACAAATTGTTTTGCAAAGGTTGAGAGAACATAAGTTATATGGTAAATTGTCAAAATGTGCCTTCTTTGAGGAAAAGATTCACTACCTTGGGCATATAATATCTAAGGAGGGAATAGTAGTTGATCTAGATAAAATAAAGGCAATAGTAGAATGGCCGATCCCTAAGAATTTTTCAGAGGTAAGAAGCTTTATGGGGCTAGCAGGTTACTATAGGAGGTTTGTGGAAGGGTTCTCTAAGATAGAAGACCCCATCACCTCATTACAAAGGAAGGGTAAAAGGTTTGTGTGGACAGAACAAAGTGATAAGGCATTCTAAATCTTGAAGGGAAAACTAACCTCAACACCCATTCTAAAAGTACCAGATCTAAATGGACACTTCACAGTCATAACTGATGCTTCTATTGAAGGTTTAGGAGGAGTACTTGTCCAAGATGAAGGGGTAGTAGCTTACGAATCCAGAAATCTAAAGACTCACGAAGTTAATTATGCACCCCACGACTTAGAGTTAGCAGCGATTGTGCATTCCCTATAGAAATGGAGACACTTCTTGCTAGGGAAGCCCTTTGAGTTAAAGTCAGATAACCAAGGACTAAAGTACATCTTTACCCAACCCCACTTAAATGCCAGACAAAGAAGGTGGTTAGAGTTTCTAAGTGAATATGATTTTGAAATTGAATATATTAAGGGGAAGGAAAATAGGGTGGCAGATGCTTTGAGTAGGAGGAGACACTTGATGACTATAGCAACTTTCAAAACTTCTTTCAAAAGGCAAGTGATGGATGAGTAGGAACATGACTCCTAGTATGAGCAAGTCAAATTGACATTAGAACATGATCCAACCAATCTTAAGATTGAAGGGTATACGCTAGACGAAGATGGATTGCTCAGATTCAATAATAGAATCTATATTCCTAATTCAGGAGACTTAAGGAAGTAGTCTTGTCAGAGGCTCACAATGCCCCTTATTCAGGGCACCCAGGAGTTAACAAACTTTATGCAGATCTAAAGAAGTTATAAATTTGGCAAGGGATGTAGAATGACATTGTCAAGTATGTGGCTAAATGTTTGGAGTGTCAAAGAGTAAAGGCAAAACATAGACATCCAGCTGGATTGTTACAATTGCATGATGTACCTCAACACAAGTGGCAAGTCATTAGCATGGATTTTGTGCAAGGGTTACCCATGTCACCTTCTAGGCATGATGAAATAATGGTGGTAATTGACAAACTCACTAAGGTGGCACACTTTATACCAGGGAATCTGACGGATGATGCACCTACCTTGGCTAGGCACTTTGTTAAGGAAATATTTAGGTTGCATGAAATACCAGAGAAAATCATATCAGATAGAGATACTACATTCACTTCAAGGTTTTGGACCACTCTTCAATCAACTCTAGGAACTCAACTAAATTTTAGCACTGCAGACCATCCTGAAACTGATGGTCAGACAGAAAGGACAAATCAGATTATGGAAGACCTACTTCACATGTATTGCATGGACCAACAGAAGAAATGGGAAGAGTACCTACCTCTGGTAGAGTTTTCTTACAATAATACATATCAAACATCTTTGGGAATGGCACCTTTCAAAGCATTGTATGGTAGACCGTGTCGAACACCTTTGAGTTGGGATAGTCTTGAAGATAGAGTAATTATTGGACTAGATATGTTGAAAGAGATGGAGAGGAAAACTAAGGAAATTAGGCAAAGATTGAAGGAAGCCTCAGATAGGCAGAAAAGTTATGCAGACAAAAATAAGACACCAAGGGAGTTTGAGGTGGGAGAGAAAGTCTTCCTAAGGGTTAGGCCACACAAGAGTTCCATAAGATTTGGGAAAAAGACTAAGCTTGCACCTTGTTATGTTGGACCCTTTGAAATATTGGGAAGGATTAATCCAGTTGCATACCGGTTGGCCTTACCTCCCCAATTGAGCTGAATCCATGATGTCTTCCATATATCTCTTCTTAAAAAGCATGTACTTGATGAGAAACACATTTTGAATTGGGATGCTTTACAGGTCCGGGAAATGGGAGGAATAATGATAGATCCATTCAAAATCTTGGAGAGGCACCAGTGCCAGTTGTGCAACACAGAGGTTGATCAGTGCAAAGTACAATGGGACCAGTATGATGAAAAGAATGCCACGTGAGAAGATACTAAGGAAATGCAGCAGTTGTTTCCTTTTCTGTTTTAATCATGAACTATAGACTCTTTTGGATGCGTTCAATAAGTGCATCGTGACGATGCACAAATTAAAGGGGGGAGGATGTCACAACCCTCCCTTATCACTTTTGGATTTAAAATACAATTCTATTATATTTTTGATAAGCTATTTGAATGATTGAATAAATGTTATAAAAAGAATGAAAAATAATAACACACACACACACACATGGAAAAGATACATTATTTTTATTTATTTATTTTCCACATCCAATTATGGCACATGTTGTAGGAAGAATAAGAAGCTTCTACAGGATTCTCCACCATCTTGCATGTAACTCCTCCACTAAGTCTAATCAATTTGCATTAAGTCCAAAATTGGGAAAGAATCTCCTTTTTAATTAAATTTTCTAGATAGTAGAATGGAGGGAATTTTCTTATAAAATTATATGCAAGTTTCAAAGAAGGGAGTTGATTATGTTTTGAAGGAAATTTCCCAAGTTTTAGAAATAGATCTTTTTGGTAGTCTCATTTTCGTTGTAGTAATTTTAAGTTATTGTTTGAAGGATTTCTCTCAAGTTGTAAGGAAAGATCATAAGGGTAGCTAGTGGATTCAACATCAAGCTCGATAAACCAGGTTCACTCCTCATTGTTTATCTTTACATTTACTTATGAGGAATTTGTATTATCAATAGTTATAGATCTTCCTTTATATAAAGAAATTCTTTTATTTGATTTTAAATCTTTTATTTGAGGATAAATAGTAATGATGATGCTTTCATATAGTGCATGTAAAATATAGTTATTTAAATTATTTTATTTCCCTCAAGAAAATATGCACATGATCTTGCTTTTGTTTTTCTTCCAAAAATTTTAGCAAAAGAAAATCATATTCCTTTATTTGTTTAAAATCTCTTTTTCTGAAATCAAAATTCTTCTTGTGTGATTTGAATATTTATTCCTCCCTCTGATTCATTTCTCTGGTCCTTCGAATGGAAATCTGAATCTCATTCTTTAATCTCTCTGTGATTATTTTTAAAATCTCTCTGTGATTATTTTAAATCTCTCTGTGATTTTTACTTAAATAAATTTCTATGTGAATATTAGTTAAATGAGATGAATAAAATTTCTATGTGGATATTAGTTAAATGAGTTGAATAAAAATTTCTCTATGAATATTAGCTAAATCTCTGTGAATATCAGTCGCACAAACTCTCTCCCTGTGAAATCTGAAAATAAATAATCTTCCTATAAATAACTCTCTATACCCCTCTCTGGACATTGGTTGAGAAATAGAATGTAATCCCTCTGTGTTAGCTTGTATTTCTCAGTTTAAACACCTACCTACTTCTTGATAATATGTGCATCACTGGAGCAAATTACTTCTCTGTTATATTTCATCCCTGGGATTAATATGATATTCTATCTTACATTAATATTTTCTTAAGTATACATACCTGTTTATGTATTCTCCTTTTATACAATTTATTATTCTGGAATGAACTATATATATATATATAAGGTATTAATAGTTTATGCGAAGTAATTAATAAGTATATTGCATGATATAATGCCTGTCTGTACCTGCTCGTAGGTGAAGGACGGAGTTAATACTCCGCAGGGAGTGGTACCGTAACGGTACCCCCCACTAGCCTACGGTCACTACTGCAACAGTGGCCGTAGGGTAGTGGAGGGGACCCATGGGGTCCCACTCCCATCAACCCTTATTAATGCTGATCAAACATAATTCGAAGGGCAATGTTAATTTGAAAAAAAATAAATTATTTTTTTTCATATATGTTTAAAATTTTAGTTTATTTAAATTCCTTCTTTTTTGTATATATGTAAATTTTAGTTAATAAATATTTTAAATTAGGTATTTATTAGATTTATAACTAAGTTTAAACAAATTTATATTAAATGATACTTAGATTCTCTTAAGATCCACTTAACAATTAATCCATATTAAATGACTTGAAGCTAAATTCTATGTTGGGATTAGTGGTTTTATAAGTGATATTCTCCCATGTAACATACCCTACCTTCACTTCATGCAAATGTCTTTACATTGATTTCAATTATTGGTGTTCCCATCTTCATGCAAATTATACATTTAACTGTTAGTATACAACTTACCTAGCTATCATTATTATGCAAGTTATATTCAAGTTTTGAATGATGAATAATTCTAGTTATGGTTTTTATCCCATGTCATTCATCAAGTAGTTATTTCGATTAATTGAGATTTGCAATGTCTAAATATATGCGTTCAATTCATAATTATTTTCCAAACATGATGTTTATCATAAGTTAGAAAAATTTAAATAAAGGAAGTTGGAAAACCAAAACCAAGTAGCATTTGGTATATACAGTGCCTCTAGGTCACGCTTACGGGTAATGTCGTCGTGTTGAACTACTGCACTTAATGCCTAATAGAGCTACATCAATGACGTCTATGGCATCATCCCTATAAATCGTCGGGGAGTAATAAGGGACAGTTGGAAGTTAAAATCCAAGGGGCGGGTAATCCCCCTTGGATCGATAATTAATAAGATAAGTCTAAAACAATCTTTCATCTGCTGAGTTAAACTATAGTAAACCCCTATAGGGATGGTGAGTGAAATGATTTTATGAAATTGATTTAATCTTGAAAATTATTGTCAATTAACAATTGGTCATGGGTGACGCTTATGATAAGAATTTAGGATCTAGTGTTTTAGGTGACAAGCAATAGGCCATCTTGAGCCTTTGCTTAAGCACTACCACCATGGGTAGCAACCACAGAGAAGTTGTCTGGGACATTGACCCTAGAAAGGGTTGCGTACCCACTAATCAGTTTACATCAAACCATAGAGTAGAAAATAGAACTACATACTTTACGCCTTGATCCCGTGTCGAAGCGGGTATGTAGGTAGTCTTGGGACGGAGTAGTCCCTTGTACTCAGGCATTCGTGGGTGGGGTCTAGGCTTGGTAAAAGAAAGATTGAGTAAGAATCCTAATTTGAAAGATAAGATAATTAAATTTGAAAAATTAATTCAATGCATACTCAAAAGGAATCCCGTATGGATTCGCTTGACTTCTCGAGGCTTTAAGCCAAATTTCGAGGCAGAATTCAAGCTTGTATTATGTTATTTAATTACTCCTAAGGACGGCGACCTCAGTGCACTTCTGTTAGAAGAGTGTAGTACTTAGTGAGTGGCTCAGGACCCGAATGATCTCAATCAGTCTAAGTCTCTGGCCAGAGCACCTCCTATCCCGATTGGATAGATGCCTACCCCGTATGGGTAGATGCCTATCTCATATTGGATAGATGAAATCCTATGCCTACCCCATATGGGTAGATGCCTATCCCATATTGGATAGATGAAATTTTATGTCCCGTATGGACAGATGCCTAACCTATATGGTTAGATGCTCATCCCAGATGGATGAATGCCTAATCCAAATGGATGGATACACATTCCTTCCACTTTCATTTTCAACTAAGGCTTTGAATGCCTTAAACTTGCTAAATTCTTCTGTCTTGTCTTTCAAGAATGTGACCCACATCATCCATGAGTAGTCATTGGTAAATATCATGAAGTACCGATCACCTTGAATACTCCTAGTCCTCATTGCTCCACAAAGGTCGGTATGAAGCAAATCTAGAAAATGTTCTGCTGAGAAAGATTTTCTCTTGAAGGTTGAGGATGTCATTTTCCCTAACTAACATTCCTTGCACAAATAATTCACTGGTTTGTCTAGCTATGGCAAACCTCTTACTAATTTGGACTTACTGACTCTTACATTGTTATCAAAATTTACATGACAAAATATCTGATGCTAAAGCGAACTATTCTCTACTTTTGCAATTAAACAACTGTTGACTGTAGAATTTAAATGAAACAAGTTACCTCTAGTCTATTTTCTAGTTGCAATCGGTTCACCTTTGCTTCCAAAAATCTTGCAAACTCCATTCTTGAATTCCAGTGGGTAACCTTTGTCACTGAGTTGAGCATCACTTAAAAGATAGTGTTTCAATCCTTCAACCTTAGACATCATATGCACTGCTTTTACCATTGAGAGAGATGGATCCCTTTCCTTTAACCATATAGGGTGAGTCATTCCCCAATCTAACAACACCTCCATCAAACTATTTCAAAGTAAGAAACTTACTCTAATCACCGCTAATATGGTGTGAACAACCACTATCTATAAACCAGACATTTGAACTATCCATGAGAGAGACCAATGCCTTCTGATATGATATCTCTTCTGTAATAGAAACAAAGTCAATGCCATCATTTGCATCTTCCTCAAATTATTCATTTGTAATTCCTCCATCCACTGCAATGAGACAATCTCTTTTACCCTTACCTTTATACTTCCTATACTTCTCATGTTTTTTCTCTTTATCTCCATTTGGATAGTTAGCAACAATATGTCCAATCTCGTTACATGCAAAATACTTCAATGGTAATTTACCTCTGTACTTACTAGTACCTCTGGGTAACTGCTTGACCAACAATGCTTCAAGCTCAATTAGACTATGTTCATCATCTACCTCTCTGCTAGATTTAGACTCATGACTATAGCTCACTTTTCTGCTTTTCCTTACCGATGGGGTTGAAACTGAGGCTCTAAATGCAGATTCCGATCTCTAAACACTTGCATCAAAACCATTTAATTCAAATGTAGTTAATTTACCAATGATAGAATCAAGAGTTACCTTTGTCTTATCAATAGATTTGAGTTCTTTAATGGCTACAACTTGGATATCATAGACTGATAGAAGGGTTCTCAACACCTTGCTAACCACTGTGGTATCCTCCACTGTACCTCTAGCACTTTTGATCTCTCTGACTATCTCCTTGATCCTCTTACCATACTGTTGAATTTTTTCTCCTTTAGCCGTCCGCATATCATCAAATTTACCTCTCAAACATTTTTCCTTGGCAATCTTAACATGCTCATCACCACTATAGATATCTTTCATTTTCTTCCATACATCATATGCAGTCTCCAATCCATGAACATCAACATATATTGAATCGGACAAGGAACTGATGATGGCCTCGAATGCTTGATTGTTCTCATGTTGCTCCTTCTTTTGATCATCTGTCAGAATCCCACTAGTTAAGTTATATTTAGTAACAACATGTTCCCAATATTGGCTTTCTAAGCTCTTGATATAGATCTTCATCCTATCACTCCAGATTCTGTAGTTTTCTCTATTGAACTTAAGACCTTCTTTCTTCATCATGTTCTCCTAGATCTTTTCCTCAAACTATTAGGCTTAAACTCAAAAGGACCTGAAAAGATCTGATACCAATTAATAATATGATGAAACTATAAGGATCCGGTCAACTACTGAAAAGGGGGGTGAATCAATAGATAAAAAATAAACTAAACTTTCAGCAAACTTAATTCCAACTCAGAAACAACTTGCTAAACTAATTGGTTTAGTCACTATATCCAAAACTACAATTGCACTATCAAACTTTACCGGTTGACCAAAACATCAATGATACAATACAATATATCTAAAACTCAAATACCATTTAATCAAAACATTAAAACACTTCACTAATATCAGTAATAGCTCATTTCAGATCACTTTTTGTCATCTAAACATATCTAAGTGGATTTACCAGTTATTCATATCGACCATATCAAAACACATCCACACAATCATTCACCACTTGACACAATGATTTTTCACGTGGAAACCCAAAGGGGAAAAACCACGGTGGGGATGAATACCCACAAGTATTTTGAACTCTTCTGAAGTTTGCCTTGTTATGAGCCAAGAATTGTTAGAAGCTTATACAATAATGTCCTGTTAAGAACAGATCTGGTTAAGGAGCACCCAGTTAAGGGATTGACTACAATACCCTATTAAAGGCAATACCCTATTAGAGGTAACCTCGGTGGAGGATTTCAAATCCAAGCTAATTGATCACCTGGTTAGAGGATTTAAACAAGAAGCCTATTAAAGTTTACCCAGTTAGGGGGTTTAACTATTGTAATGGTTAGAGAACATCAGGTTCTTTGCTGATCTAGAAATAACACTTCCTTGCATAATCAGATCCTTTTCTGCTCCTATCTACCTTCACAACATTCTGCAAACACTCCTTCTGGTTTGACAACAAACACTACCACACTTAACCAAATTTTCCAACACAACATTGAAATAAATCATCGACCTTATAAGAAAATACAATAGGTTGGTAACACAACACAAAACCTATAAATCTCATAGAGATTACAAACTTATCGATTCAATCATAACCATTAGATTACATAGAAATCAACTAAATATTGTTCTAGACAATTTCAACCACTCTTGGATCACCACACATTGGATCATGTAGCTCATCACACATTTTTTACTTCATGCTATCCATTTGATCATTCCTAAGACAAACAGTTAACTTCACGCGCTAAATCTACTTTGAAACTCATCACGTGCATGATGCATATGTGGCATCTTCATCTTCGATCAGCATTCGGTCATAGATCATCACAACCTATTCACCAAGCTCCATTGGTTAGGGTTTGACTTATCATCTGGTTAGGGTTACCGATTGATCTTTGTTTCAATAATAATACCAATACCGGTTGCCTTCACTATGTTACTACCAGTTGTATTACGACATCATTATTGGTTGCAATACAACTCCATTACCGGTTATTATTGACATCAATGACAACACTATACTTCATCAACACAATCTTCATGCAATGCCAACAATAATATAATTTGTTTTTAATGAACTTTAAAGCTTTGCTTCGAGCTAGGGTCCACCTTGACACATGTCTCAATTCTAGTTATGCTTTGTATGAATTTTATTTTGTCAGAGTTTAGGCCTAGAATTAGACATAAATGTCGGTCCCACATGAGAAAGGGCCTCAAATTATCATGGCTTGAGCTCAACCAATTATAATTCATCACTATGGCACTCACGATATTATAGAAAGATGATACTTATCTTAGTTTCGGTCATACTTTGCACAAATTTGGTTTTGTTAGAGCTTAGGCCCAAAATTGAACCTTTGTCATTGATATTTGATAGTTTGATGGTGTTCATGAATACTCACACACCTATTTTTAGAAAAAAATATACTACCTTAAAACATTTATCAAACTAGAGGTGTGAACACTTTCATAAAGTTGTCATATTAAATACTTGCACGATGTGATAAAAATTGTGACACTTGTCTCAATTCCGGTTAAGCTTAAATTTAAAACTATTGGATCCATTGGTAATGACCGTTAACTCTTGAAGGTTATCAACTATGCACATTTATCCAAATCTACGACCCATATTCATGTGTAGTTGTGCAATTAGCAAAACATGCTCCCTAGTGTTAAGCTCACAAGTCTGTCACTGTGGTCAAAGTCATTAAGATATTAGGGAATTAGTGTAATTTTGTGGAAAGATTAATGTATACACAATGCACATCAATATCACACAAATTAAAAAATTGTGTTTGATAAACGAAATTTGAAGACAATGTTTACAATTTAAATGTTGCAATGGATCATGGAAATTTTGAAAATTGCAATTACATGTCAACATTCTTGATTATACAATAAAAAGTATAAAATATCGTCAATTAGACAATTACAGTTTGGATTTTGCAATAGGCCATAAGACTAGTCCAGGGGGTTGAGCTTAGCTGGTTAAAGCATTGAGTTCTCAATGTGGAGACCCAAGTTCAACTCCCATGAGGGACACCTTTGTGGAATTCTAAGTTGTGACTCTTGGTCTTCCATTGGTTGTATTTGTCACATTGTTTAAAGTGGATTTCTAAGTTGTGGCCCTTGGTCTTCCAATTGTTGTTTCTAGTTTGGTGCTCGAAAGGAGCTAGTATTTATAATAAGTTTGCTTGAAAGGATCTGGTATTTGTAATAAGTTTGTAACGTGGATGCTCGAATGAGCAAAAAATGAGCTTTATTGGAATGTTGTTCTATGATACTTAATACAAAAATATCCCATAAGACTTAATTTGAATTGAATTAAAAGGTATAAATACCTAGAAACAATTGTTTTTTCAATCATCAGTGCCATCCAATTCAAAATCTCAATCAAAATTTGACTTCTCAAGTTGTTCTGCAGTTTCTTCTTCATCTTGTGATCCATCTTGTTGGGTCTACGTACCTCTTCTTAAATTCAACTCAACATCGTTATTGGTTCTACCACTATCAATTTATCCACCATAACCACTACCAACCTTTAAAGTGTTGCACAATCCTCTCCTCTCACAAATGGAATTCCATATTGTTAGTGCCCTTTCATAAGGAAAACTCTCAACATCATACCTACTTGTATATAGCCTCAAACAATTTTCCAATATTTTGTCTAGTTTGTTTCTTGTCTTTGATTTCAAGTACCCCAATGCACTGAAAAATCTCTCATCCTCAATAGATCCCAATATCATGGTTTGACATAAATAAACAAGTTTGACATAAATAAATAAGTTTGACAAATTCTAATGGTGCATCACTCAATATTGTGCTTTGAATTATTTTTAGCCTAACCACTATTATTGATCTTGGTAGGTGGGGAATTTCCAATGACTTAGCCTACTCCTTCATTGTCATTGAATGTTAAGATGACTTCCATGAGAGCTTATAGTTATCTATGATTCCTTCTAGTTCTATTTCCTTTCCATCAACATTGCATATGGATTTCTTACAAAAATGATCAGTCAAGCATTATAACTTGTTAAAATAATCTTTCTGATTACAACCAAGCCAATAATTAGGATACACAATAGACATGGCTTCTAATAGTTCATCTCGAGGGAATCAACTTACAATCTCATTGGAAACCTCTCTCGCAATTTTCTTAAAAGTAACTTTTATAGAACTAACAATATCGTTAAAAGCTTCCCTGGTAACAATGGCATCTCTCATTCTACTTGAGCATCTGCAAGCACTAGCAGACATGGTATACTGGTGCATTGGTATATCATATATGGATTACCCCACAATAGTGGGTTGCACTATTTGTCATGAGCAAAATCTGTTGGTTGTCAATTTTTTTAAGGCCCTTCAAACAAAAATAAACCTTTGCTCGAACACCCCCCTTTGAACAAACACCTCAACATGGAGGGTTCATTTGAAGGCCTTGTCGACCAAATTTTTAGTTAATTTTTTTTGGGGGGGGAGGGGTCATTCAAAGCCCCCTTTGTTTGAAGGTATTTAGGGGGGTTCATTCAAACCCCCTTTTATGCACTTCTCTGAACTTTCTACAAATCTATACTGATTTTTGGCCTTCAAACCTCTGGTTGGAAGCTCAAATGGAACAATCTTGACAACCCAAAGTGTAGGATGGTAGTCCTTGAAGAAAGCTTTCCAAAGACTATAATTTAATTACATTTTGAGTTTACTACACATATGTTTTATTAATTTTACCAAACATAGGTTTTTCATCGAACATGAACTTCTCTATTCGACACATTTGGAAAAATAGTAAACTAATTAAAAAAATCAGAAAATATCTATGCCTAAGGTATTGATGTCCTCTTTCCAACCAATTTTTTTTTAATTCGATTATATAGAACAAGTTATGAGTTCAAATGTACACCTATGTCTAAATTAAAATTAGTTCAACTTCAAAACTTAATAAAATAAAATAAATATTCAACATATCAATATGAAATCAACTGCATGCTTAGGTATCTATGTTACAAACCTAAATTCGAAAGAATCAAGTTATTTATATAAAAATAGTTATGTGTTTTCGAATGCACGTCACTCTTAAAAAATGTTGTTTGCTATTACAAACTAATTTTCAAAGGAGATAGAAAAATGTATACAAATTGATTAAAAAATAAATTAGAATCTATAGACAAGATGTTACAAATTACTGTAAGTTTACATCATCTTCAAATTCTTAACGGTTTAAAAGTTACATGTGTTAGAAAGTGAAGTTTGTTTTTTTTCAAAATGTTCATTCAGGTGTCAAAGTTGGCCAAAAAGTGTAACCCACTATTGTGGGATTTCCAATAAAACTTTGTTTATTTCCATGGCTATATGTACTATCATGCAACCCAAGTAAAATTTCAAAGAAAATTTTGGAATTTTTGGGTAGATGAAAAATGTATATTTTTTCATATCACCACTCTTTGGTCGCCCATGATCTTGCACATACCCTCTTATTTTCTCACAACTCTATTGATATTGTTGTTTCACTTTTTACTAAAGCATGTATTAGTAATAATTTGATGCTATAGATTCAAGTGTAGGCTAACAAGGTGGCTCTAGAGGAGGCTAACCTCTAGGAGCTTCTTGGACATTGGGGCAATGCTCCTTGTATTGTGGCTCAGGTCCCTCTAGATAGTTGTGCTTCCCATAGGTGATTCCCACCTTGTGGTCATCATCATGGACAAAGATCTTTAGCTCATCCTTTTTAGAACCTAGGGTCCTAGGCTCCTCATGACCACTTTAATAGTAGGAGTGGCTAGGCTTGATGGCACTCTACTTCTCCTCCATAAAGGCTTTGCCTCTAGGTTGACATCAAGGGGTGCAAGGCCACCTTTTGGTGCTGGCAGTGGTTGGCCGATGTATAGTAGTAGTGATGGTTCACCAAATTTCTCTAAAGAGTTTCCTAGATTGGATATGGTTATATCACTTGTTCATGTTGATGAAAGAGATAAGAAGGGTGAAACTACTACTGACAAGGGGCGGTCCTTACCTTTCATCACTCCAAACCCTATTGATATATGGAAAAAAATAGATGGAAGAGATCCCCCTTTGCTGCCATCTGAGATTTCTCTTGCCACTTAAGTGATATGTTATTTCTTTTTATCTACTTTTTGAGCTCTGCCCATGTGACTACTATTTTTCCTTCTTGGCTTTTCTTGTGTGATTTTTATAATGATTTTTGGGCTTTACTCGTGTGACTATTTTTCTGCTTTCCGGGCACTATGCAAGTGATGTTGAGGATAGACCTCATGTCCTTATATCATTTTTTTGTGACTATGTGTGATTATATTTAATTAATAGATACAAACACACTTATTCATAAAAAATTATTGTCATAAGTAAGGGTAATACAAAACCAAAGATGGACAACAATATTGTCATACTTCTTTTAGAAGAAATGAGAAGAAAGTCTATAAATGTTGGTTCCCAAGTGTTAGGATTAAGGTTCCATATACCTTGTAAACCCAATTACATGGTTCAAACATCCTTTGACGGTGTCTTAAGAAACTTAGGATGTATTGGGAAAATATTTTGTAATATTTAACTCTCACCATTATTTTTAATACGTTCATAAGGGGTGATGGGTTTCACTAGTAATGGTAAAAATGGGTTGTGAACACAATTAATTAATACCATTTTCCTCACTTATGGATGTCTAGAATAAGATATTTAATGACTTAATAAAGTGGGACTTCTCCAAGTGGGAGCATCGAAGAGGCAATAGGTTTCTCTTAGCATTCTATCATTTATTGCACTTAATGTAATGTTTAACTTGCAAGAATAGGCTCCCAAGTTGGAGGAAAAGTATTGGAGCCAAAACTGTTGTCTTTTTTATTTTTGTGGATTCATTCCAAGGGTTGTGGTTGTGAGGAATGAAGAAGCTTCTTTGTACATATTTATTACTCTTGCCATTATATAAATTCAACCCCTTGGATGTAAAATGTGGTAACAGTTGAATGCAGATTTATCTACATGTACAAAGGATAGGTGAGACGCATAAGGAGGTTGTTCACATGTACGTAGGTCTAATATGGAGGAGGAAAAGAATGGAAGTGGTTGTTTTGTAAGCACATTATTTTTTATAATGAAAGCTTGACCTCTCTTCTTGGTGGAGTTTTTCCCTGCAAGGGTTTCTCCACATAAATCCTATGTTATGTGTTGATATTATGTTGCTGATTTATGTTTAATTGATGCTATCTTATGATGTTAATAATTATATATTGTTATTATAAGGTTACATAAGATAGGTTGATTAAGCATGATAAATGGAAAGATAAGTGAGGAGACATGTTGTAGGAGCAACCTAAATCAATAAGCTAAGAATCATTACTAATAGTGTTAGATGAAGTAAACAAAAATTTAAAATCATCATCAGAGGACTTTTTCATTTTTCAATAAACATCATTTTTCTTTTTCCTACACTATTTATTCACATTCCCTCTTTTTCGATAATTCCAACACTTTTATGTTTCTGAGGATTTTAGACTATCCTTAAAACTTATCCCCATTTTATTCCCTTTAGGCCGTTCCCCTTTGGACCTATCCCACACATGCAAGAGAAGTAAACTCTATGAACCATCTTCTTTTCCATCCTCAAAACCATATTAAAATTTTTCACATCTTCCTACTTCTCAATATTTGTCTCAAAGAGCACTAATTTTGTATTATCTTTTTCCTATAGCTATCCTTCATCTAAGTAAACTCTAAACTCCCTTAAAATCATCTTTCTAGAAAATATCATTATATCGGTGATAAGATTTAAAATATTATAACCTTACACATTCTCATTGAAACCAATGAAGATGCATTTCTAAACTTTTGGATCCAGTTTAGATCTCTTCTCTTGAGGAACATGAAAAACAATCCTCACAAATAAAGACCTTTAAGTACAAAATAGAAGGCTTTCTATGTGTCCACACTTCATAAGGAGTTTTATCAACAAGAGTTGAACAAGGAGATTTACTAATTAAATAACAAGTAGTACTATAGCTTCTACCTAAAATCTTCTATCAATATTTGCACCACTCAACATGCTCCTAGCTCTTTCCATCAAGGTTTAGTTCATTCTTTGTACTACCTAGTTTTTTTGAAAGAGAAGCCTTCTACTGAAAAAATGTGCATGCTTACAAAACTCATCAAATATCATGGAATAATATTCACGTCCATTGTTGGATCTCAACACTCTTATCTTTGTTAGTTAGATGAGAGGGGGGGGGGGTGAATCAGATAAACTCACAATTCAAAATATTCATCAGATTCAACCTCAGTAGAACTTACTTGATATGCAACTATGACTGTAAATCATTCAAACTCATAATCTAATAAACTTGAAACAACAAAACACATTTAACACCAGATTTAACGTGGAAACCTAAATAGGGAAAAACCACTATGGGATTTCAGACCCACTAAGAAAATATACTCTTCTAGAGTATGCTCGGTTAAAAGCCAATCCTGTTAAAGATTACATAAATATATTGCTAGATGTGACCCGGTCAATGGATTTCCCTCATATCTATCAGAATCTTGCACTTTGTTAGAAGTAACCTTGTCAAAGGATTTCAAACACTCATTCAAAATGTTACCTTGCTAGAGGATTTACAAATATGACTTTTAGGTCCACTCGGTTAAGATATTTCCTGTCACTTACAAAATAAATAACAGTAATAAAATATATCTGCAACTTCACATTTGAAATGTTAAAGAAGACTCTATGTGCTCAAAATAATCTTGTCATAAGATTTATCTTCCTCCTTGCTGGGCTTCTCAATCAGTTTTTCAATCAGATCTCCAATCTTCTATACTCAGTAATCACCTCTGTAGTATCACTACTCTTCTATTTGCCCACATACTTTGTTCATCAACTTTTCCTTATTTATAAGCAATTCCAAACCGCTTAATCTCCTTAATCACATTTCCCATGATTAATCCTAGCCATCAGAACTTCAAACTTGACTAGGTTCATTGAATCCTTCAAACTGAAAAATGTTTTATCTTGCCTTGGAACTTGTATACCTTCCTTGGTACTTGTGCTCGGTTATGACCGTTCAATCTATGTTGTAGATCCAACTCTTGAATTTTCATTGCCATTGATCCTGAACAAAATTCTTGCACGACATTCCAATCTCCTATAAATCTCCAGCTCATTGGCATCCTTCATTTAATAATGTATTTATTCATCTAATGCATTCTGTTATTGCTCGATTGATACTCAATAAATACTGAACTTTACTCGGTAGACATTCTTTCTACTTTAACCGACACTGATAACCTTGGTGTTTACCGACTAGCTCCTTGCTCGGTAAAATAGAACAGTATCAAACCTTTACTCATTCTGATGCATGAAATCTTTTCTCCTTCTTATTCAGTCTTTGAATACACATATATAGGATATCAAAATAATCAAAATAACATAATCTCATCACTATCTAACTCGGTAATAGTTGCCCATTGAATAACTTATTACTCCCCTTCATTTTCACATTCTTTCTGTGTCACTTACCGACATCTTTATACTCATCAAAACATACTTTTTAAGATATGGCAACATCATACTGAATTAGAAAATCAATTGCTTGACATCAATGACAAAATAATATTATTAAGACAGTAATCATCCTTTATTAATTATATCAACAATCTCCAACAACCTTCTCAATATCATCATACCAACAAACTTAATGTAATGCCAACAATCTTACAGTTCAAGTTTTTCTCAACTAAGGCTTTAGTTTTTTTAAAATTAGTGAAAATTATATATTTTAAACTCATATAATGAATCCAAGTGTATTTTGAGACATAATTGATGAAAGTAACATAATACCAAGATTTTCCAAAACATTTAATGTCCACTGGACCAAGCATATTTGGATGAATGATCTCCAATAATCTCTTAGCCTTATTTATCCCATTATAAAAAAGATATACTATTCTATTTACAAAACACATAATTCTCACAAAAATCGTTTTTGCCAATATAATAATAAAAATATCATTAAACAACCTTTTATTAATATGGTCTTAAGACCTTTTTCACTTATGTGACCCACTATTTGGAACCACACCATACATGAATTTTTAGTGTTAGTTACATTGGTTGAGTTAATAAGGTAGAGGCATTAAGCCTAAATAAAGTCCCTATCTGAGATCCTATCACCAAACTCCCTCTTACCAACCTACCGCCAAACTTTTCAAGTCTCGCATACATTAAAAAATTAATCAACTTGGATACTGAAAGTAAATTTACTACGATTCAAATATGTAAAATATTATTAGGGTTTTTACTCCTTCCATCACTAAAGCACAAATTTATCTTTCTATTACCAATAATCTTCTTCTTGATGTTATTACCAAGGAAACATGTAAATTGTCAGCTTTGCTCACAAACTCTAAGTCGATGGGCATCTCTCTCGTGACTCCAGCATAGCTAGGTACTCCTGCAGTTAAGCAAATCAACTGTGTCAATCATAGTGGCAATCCCTGTTCATCACAAAATGCTACTTATTATCCTAGTGCTTATGGTATTCTATCCTAGTAACACTCCCTATTCATCACAAAGTGTTGCTTTTTATCCTAGTGGCACTCCCTGCTCATCACAAAGTGTTGCTGATTATCCTAGTGGTACTCCCTGTTCATCACAAAGTACTATGTGTTTTTGCACTCCTTGTTCATCACAAAGTGCTTCTCTTTTTAGTACTCCCTATTCATCACAAAGTACTATTTCTTGGTACTCCCTGTTCATCACAAAGTGCCTCGATCTATCCTATCCTAGGGCCTCTACTTGAGTGTATCCTCTTGAGTAGTTTCTTCATTGACAATGTATGTTCTATCACAGAATTGTCAATCCTAGCCCTATCTGTTATTCTGGTCTTCCCTAGAGGACCTTCTTGAGGGTATCCTCTCAGCAGCTTATCCAATTGACAATGTATGTTTATCACAGAACTATCGATTCAACCTTGAAGACATAAACATGCATTCATGACACAAACGCGCTTACATACTGCATAATCATGCATGCTCTGCATAGACGCGCCTGACATACACATACGTGCCTATGCTCTACACAGACGCACCTGCTCTGCACAAACGTGCCTGCACAACACAGACGCGCTCACATCTAACGCAAACGCTATTTCATTCGTAGACCCACCTGGCACAAACACAGACGTGCCTAGCCAACCCAGATGCACCTGGCACCAGCACAGACGCACCTTAGCATTTTTTGACCTTGTTTGGCATATTATAAAATGCATTAAATACGCTACCTAGCATGCATTAATGAAAACATTTATTGCGACAAAGTACGAGGAGTTTTTGCGGTACTCACCGACTCTCCTGCATCTGTTGGCCTCTGAAATCGGCAAACATAATCGAATATATGCACCAATGTCATCGCTGCTAACTGATGTTGCTCTATTCTCTCTCTGCACTCTAAGCTCTTGGATGTGTGGATGATAATGAGGATGTTTTCCCCTTGTGGTCTATCTTATAGACTACCCTAGCCCTAGCCCTAGCCCTAGTCTCTTGTGTTTGTCTTCATTATCCTGTGACTCTATCACTCTATCCTATCTGGTTAGTCCTTTGTAGCCTTTCTTTCTTATCGAGAGATTGTTTGTGATCTTTCCAAACATTTTCATTCAATCTCTCGAGGGGGCATATCATTCCCATCTTGGGGCAACTTTGTATCAGTTCATATTATCTTCTTTGAAACAACGCGATAAGCTGCATTGTCTCAAAGAAGGGCAAAATGTAGACACCTAAAATTGTCATGTCTAATTAAATAAATATCTTTATTTATTTAATTATTTTAGCCTAATTCTTCTATTAATTAAATAAATCTTTATTTATTTAATTAATTCATTTATCCTCTTCTAGCCTTATTTCTCATTTAACTAAATACTTTTATTTATTTAAATTCCCCATTTCCTAAATTAAATAAATATCTTATTTATTTAATTGATCCCACTTCTTCTATTAATTAAATAAATCTTTATTTATTTAAGTAATTAATTAGCCTTTTCCACCTATGACACATGTCATTCATCTCTTAATTCCTATACTACCTACCCTCTCATTATTTTCTTATTTCCTCTAGCCGACCATTTATCTTTTACACCTCTCAATCTTATCTCTACATTTCTTATAGTGTCTTCTATATAAGGAGATTCTTCCTTCATTATCAAACCCCCACTGGCTACCCGACTACACTATGCTTTTGAACTATCATATGCGATCAAGCCTACTTGCAACCATATTTTCGTTCTTTGTTGAGCTCTTGTGCACACATAAAATCTGAGAGCAAATATATCAAGCAAGATCAATGGAGGTAGGAAGAATGGAGATTCAAACCCTATTGGACATTTGATGGTATAATCTTTGTGATTTCATTTGATTTACATTGTCTTAGGTAATCTTCATATGTTATGGTGGATCTTTGTTGTTGTTAGGCTAGGGTTTTGTGGTTGAATTCATTTAGTTTGAATGGAGATTCAAACCCTATTGGACATTTGATGGTATAATCTTTGTGATTTCATTTGATTTGCATTGTCTTAGGTAATCTTCAAATGTTATGGTGGATCTTTGTTGTTGTTAGGCTACGGTTTTGTGGTTGAATTCATTTAATCTTTCAATATTGTTGTTTCCACTTTTCACCATAAACATTTTGGCATGACCTGTGGGACATGGATTTTTGTTAGATCTGTTTTTTTTTGCAGGTTTTTCTAACCCTATATTGTTGTTTTGTAAAACAATTTGGAGAATAACCTTGTGCAGCTAGGGTTTTGGACACAAAATCAAGATCTTGGAGAGATTTGATCTGATCTCACAAACGGCTTGGAATTTTTGCACAAAATTGTTTTGGCAGGTTGAAGACAATATCAAGATCTCTCAATCCAAAATTCAGAATTTTTTGAGCACATTTTCATTTTCTATGAATTGTTTATGATTTTTCATAAAAAAATAATTTTGAGAGCAAATGAGAGAATTTTTTGGCTTTTCTTACATTTTTGGAAATCTCTCATAATTATACATAGGATTTGTTCTTTGTGATTTTAATTTTGATGCAAAATATTAACTAAACAATCAGACCTTTAAAAATTAGGGTTTTTCATTATTTTGATCAGATCTCACAAAAGGCATTGAATTTTGGCATTAATTTTTTTTAATAAGATAGAAAATTATCAGAGGTTCTCAGTAAAAATTTCAGATTTTTTGGATCATTGTTTCATTTTATATTAATGTTTTATGATTTTTCATAAAAAATTAAATTTGAGAGCAAATTAACAACTTTTTCGGATTTTCTTACATTTTTGGAAATATCTCAAAATTATACACATGATCTATTCTTTGTGATTTTAATTTTGATGCAAAATCATTCCTAACAAATTGGATCTTTGAAAATTAGGGTTTTGCATTATTTTGCTCATATCTCACAAACTGCTTGGACATTTTGCAGAAATTTTTTTAATCAGGTTTGGAAGGTCATCAAGAGTGTCCAATAAAAATTTCAGATTTTTTAGATCCATTTTGCATTTTATATGAATTTTTTATGATTTTTCATAAAAAAATAATTTTTGGAGAAAATTAGCAAATTTTGGGGATTTTCTTACATTTCTGGAAATTTCTTGAAATTTTACAGGTGGCCTTTTTTTATGATGAATCAGATCTTTGAATTGGTCAAAAAAATGCATTGTTGAAGGCCCCTATTTCACAAAGTCTTTTGGATCTAAAATTTACCTAACTTGTTTGCTTGCAGGAAGGGGTGATCATTTGAAACAATCCAAACTACTAACAAATATCTGTTGCAGGACCTTGACAAGGATTTTCTTTTGATCTTTATTATGTGTCTTATTTTCATATATTATCAAACACTTCAATTGGTGTACTAAAATTGATCCAGTGTCTTTTGTGTCTTGGGCAATAGGCTCTTTTTGTTTAATCTTTAGAGGGCTTGCCTCCCCATGTGGTCATTAGGACTACTAGTGAGGAGAGGATGACCCAAGTGGTAGCAAGGAAAACCCACCTCTTCCGAACCACTATAAACAACTGTATTCATGGTAAAAACCATGGATAACGTGTGCTGATTAGTTCATATCAACACTATGTCTCCCCATAAACTTGTTTGATCAAATTTATTTGATCAGTTGTAGGAAGTAACCCCTACCAGCTGGGAGCCTTCTATATTTACAAAGTTGAAAGTGTTGAATGTATGGCCACATGAGTGGATGCCCTTACTAGCACCTTTTTGTTTTAGAAGCCAAAATCCTTCTAGTTGTTGGGGCAGGAGGTCAGACCTCTGGAGCGGCCCACATACATACAATTCTTAGTAGAGATACAAAGTTCGCCACGGGGAGTTTTCATGGGGACTGATGCTTGGCTGCCCCAAGAAATGAGTGTCGAGGGTGGATCGAATGGGGTCAAGCATCTAAGTATCCGCTCTGAATAGCGTAGCCTCATGTGGGATCAACAATTATTGTCCTGGCCAACCATAAGAATTGTGCTTGTCTTATTTTTAACTATCAAACATTTAAGACCAAACATCAAAACATTGTGTCTTTTGTGTCTCCAAGTGTATGCAAAACATTTTTTACATCAAACAACACACTTTTCTTTGAGTCATTTTGAGTCTAAACACTTGCGAACATTCAGTCCTCATCAACATTGTGTCCTCTTGTCATGAAAAACAGTCAAAAATTCAGATTTGGTCACAACAAACAACTTCACAAATTGGAAAAATTTACAGTCCAGCAAATAAGAGCAATCAGTTTCAGAATTCTTGAGCTTCCTAAGTTATTTCTCTATATTTTCATCTAGCATTCAACCTACCTTTGGGTCTCACAAAGTCCATCATTTCTTTACACCTTACATTACATTCACATTTGTCTAAACTTGAGTGAAAAGTTCACTTGCTTGTCCTCATCATACTTTGTCAACATATTACATACAACAACATTTTGCTAAGTGGTCCCTCATCAAGGTCTATCACCTTTGGGTCTCATTTGGTTTTACTTAGAGTCAAGGTTAACTTACCTCATCAAGAGAAACTATCATCTCTTTGGAAGTCACACCTACTCTACTATATACATACTTGATCTTACACTTTGGACATTGCAAGTACACTTCAGATTCATTCACATTCCATCCAACTCTTGGTCTTTCATACTCTTTCCATTTTCATCTAGTCTCAAACATCTTGGTCAATACCTAGGTCATGGTTGAAACCCATTCCCAAAAATCTAGGAGAGAAGCTAAAGAGGCTCAAGAGTCCGTAAACATGAGTGGCTATGAGTATAACAATGATGTCTTTTTCAATTCTGATCATACTACATTACTTGACATGCATGCCTATAGAAACATTCCAAATGTTGAGAACATGGACACTACAAACAACAATGATACACACAATGACAATATGGACAACATTTTAGTACATTCAGCAGAAGTGGAAGACTCCATTATGGATCCCCATTTCAATTGATTGGTTGAGGTAATAATGAGGAGAGATAGACAATACTTCTTACAAGTGATTGCACAAAGTGGAGCCAAGATCCCTCATGATTTTGACATGTCTCAAATAATGGAAAATCAACCTTTGCAACAACCTCACCTCAAAATGGATCAAAGGAGGCCTAATAGTGGAGGCAATAGAGGACCACATCTTGTGCCTGAATCACCATCATCTTTGTTTCCAAAACCCGAGGTCCCACATACACATGGTCAAGCATATGATACTCACCTTCGCAGACCATTATGGAAGTCTTATGCAATCACATACCAATGCTAAGGACCAACCACCAAAGCAATTGGATATCCAAAGGCATGATCAAAATTTGGACACAAGGAAACCCCACGTCAAATTTGGGGGCAACACATTAGAACAAACTCATGACATGCCTATAGAGTATGGTATATATGGACAAAGCAGATATTTCATTCCTCATCATGACTCTATACCAAGTGGTCCATATATGCAGCATCACTATAGACCTCCTCCATATGAACATGTGTATGATCAATACCATCCATATATACAACATGCTCCTCCTCCACCCAGTGGTTCAGGCATGGGATATGGTCCAAGAAGTTGGTCTCCACCTAAGAACAATTTGGAACAGCAAATTAAGGACTTGCAAAAGAAAATGGAGGACATAAATACACCGAAGCCAGCTTACACAATGAGATACATATGTTCCTATCCATTTGACAAAATCATTCCAATGTCTCCATTTCCTACACACTTTGTGACACTTAAGTTTGATAAGTATAGAGGAAAAGGGGATCCTAAGGCACATATAAGATAGTTTTTTATGGCTTGCATTGAGGTAGCAGCAGAAGAGACATATTTGATGAGATTATCCCACAAATCTTAGGTGATCAAGCTATGGAATGGTTCTCCCAACTCCCACCTGGAATTAAGTCATGGGGTGACTTAGCAAAGGCATTTATCCAACATTTCTCATACAACATATAGCCAGACATATCAGTCACTACTTTGTGCAACACAAAACAAGAGGATGGAGAATCTTTTTCATCATTTTTACAAAGATGGAGAAATCTAGCCAGCAGATGCTCTTGTGAAATTCCACAGAAACAAATGGTAGAGATGTTCACCCAAAACGCTAACAAAGACATTCGTTATGACCTAAGAAAAGATTATTTGTTCACCTTCAAGGACATCATTGAAAAAGGATTAGCAACAGAGAAGGTCCTAATTGAACAAGGAGTCATCAAAATATTCAAAGAAAACAAAGAAGACTTTAAAGGAAAAGACAAGTCAAGATTTTGGAATAAAAACAAGAACACAATCAATGATGGTGTTGTGGATGCCAATACAATGCGATCCAAAATCATTTTTTCAGGATCAAGCTCTATAAAAAATCAAGTGAATACTCAAACAACTTCAAAACCATGAAGGAAATGCACCCCATTGGGAGAACCACTTGAGTCGGCTTTCAAGAAGCTAGTGGCAAACAAAATAATAATAATTCCAAATTTGCCTCCATATCAGCCAAAGGTTAAACCAAATTGGTGGAACAATGATGAGTATTGTGAATTTCATAAGAGAAAAGGCCATAAAATAGGAAATTGCCATTGACTGAAGAACATCATACAAGATCTTATTGATAGAGGAGACATTGAGATCGAGGGACACTCATCCAATCAAGAACATGAAATGTTTAAAGAACCATTTCAAAAACATGACAAGGGAAAAGATAAAGCCATAGATGACCAAACCAACTATACCAAAGCATCCTATAACTATGATTCAATTGTTAATCACATTTCAATGGACAATTATGTCTCTACCATTATCATCAAGGACAAAACGCCTAAAAATTATGCCGAAAGACCTAAAATTGTCCTAAAAGGAATTGAATCTTCTTTCGAACCTACCTCTGAATGTAATGTCACAACTCATCGAGGTAAATTCACCTTGCAAGATGATCTAGCTAAAAGCACCGCTTCCTCATCAACCAAACTTGAGTATGACCTTGTAGAATAGTTGGGGAAGACACTCGCGCTTATCTCAATCCTTGAGCTCTTACGCATATCCCCTACACATAAAGCCATTCTTGACAAAACCTTGAGAGACACTTCTATCCTTATCGATCTAAACGTGGACCAGTTTCAAGCCATGGTGGGATACCTTTCTGTTTCACACTCCCTTACATTTATAGAAGCTAACGACGCCTCTATAACCCAGCCTCATAATGCACCTTTACATATTGAAGCCTTCCTACACAAACATCGAATAAAATGAGTCCTGATAGATGGAGCTGGTCTCAACATTTGTACATTGAGCATTATTAAACAATTGGGATATTCTGAAAAGGTTGTGAATTCTACAAACAAAATTACCATCAAGGCATATGATGACGAAGAGCACTCATCCAAAGGCATAGTCACCTTACCTCTCAAAGTTGGGCCAGTTACAAAGGATGTGGTTTGTCAAGTCCTATACCTGGATCTCACATACAATATATTGTTGTCTGTGGATTGTCTCTTAGTAATGCTATGACTTGTCCAAGGATACGAGGACACTGTGAGTCTAGTATGAACTAGGGCATTCCTTGTTTGCAACTGTCTTATCTCCATGCAAATGGGTACAATAAATTTCTAGGTCGAACATATGCCTAGATTGCAATAACCTACTTGCCATATTAAAGCTCAATGATGATAATGCACAAGAAGCTCTTTCACTTTCATATCTTCTATCTTCCATCCCCCTTTCTTGATTGACTTCCATCATCCTTCTTGAGTCCGTGTAGCCTGCTATCACATGACTGAGTATAATGACACACCAAAAACATTTGCATCTCATGTATTTTTGCACCTGCCTTACTACATATTAAGCATTTCATACATATATATGATATCACATTTGCATCATATCCTGCACACAACACATGTTAGCACATTTTACATTCTCATCATGTAAATAGTTATTTGCATTATCATATTCATCTGCATTTCATACATTCACATTTGCATTTGCATAACATATTTGCAAACATTAAAGAACAAAAATATTGCATTGCATCATGTACATATTTACATCCATATCATAAGCATCATATAGAAATATGCATCACATAGAAGCAACATCACATAGGTACACATGAATATAGCTACCTCAAAGATGAATCATCTCACATATATATCAAAATCTTAAGTATCATGATACAATGATGTCAAAATACATATGGCTACACAACCAACCCTCGTGTCACCCTATCAAGATGGAGGAATCCATTGATCACTCCTCCTAGCACCACTGGTAGTGCTAATCATGTCTGTGTCATGGTATCCCAAGCCATGTGTCCAGCCCTCATCTCCAATCCCAAATCCTAGAACACTCGTCTTAGTGCACCCTTGTCTCCATCTCGATTGTAAGGAACCAACTCCTCATTGATCGGTATCCTCAGTATCCTGTAAACCTCCTCTAAGGTGACTGTCATCTCACCCATTGACAAATGAAATGTGCAAGTCTCTGAGTGCCATCTCTCAGCTAATGCAGCCGGCAACCCCATGTTCGCCCAAAACTCAGGCACATACAGAATATGTCATAGGCCCATAGCCTAAACCGCCTCTCTCTCCTTGACTATTAGCTTTGCTTGCAAACTTTGAGTCGATGGGAATCTCTCTCGTGACTCTAGCATAGGTAGGTACTCCTACAGTCAAGCAAATCAACTATGTAAATCATAGTGGCAATCCCTGTTCATCACAAAATGTTTCTTATTATCCTAGTGCTTATGGTATTCTATCCTAGTAACACTCCCTATTCATCACAAAGTGTTTCTTTTTATCCTAGTCGCACTCCCTGTTCATCACAAAGTGTTGTTGATTATCCTAGTGGTATTCCCTGTTCATCACAGAGTGCTTCTCTTTTTAGTACTCCCTATTCATCACAAAGTACTATTTCTTAGTACTCCTTGTTCATCACAAAGTGCCTCGATCTATCCTATCCTAGGGCCTCTGCTTGAGTGTATCCTCTTGAGTAGTTTCTTCATTGGCAACATATGTTCTATCACATAATTGTCAATCCTAGCCCTATTTGTTATTCCGGTCTTCCCTAAAGGACCTTCTTGAGTGTATCCTCTCAGCAGCTTATCCAATCGATAGTGTATGTTTATCATAGAATTGTAGATTTGACCTTGAAGACATAAACACGCATTCATGACACAAACGCGCTTATATACTGCATAAACGTGCTTGCTCTACACAGACATGCCTACCATACATAGACATACCTATGCTCTGCACAGACATGCCTGCTCTGCACAAACGTTCCAGTGATACACAGACGTGCCTATGCTCTGCACAAATGCACCTACTCTGCACAAACATGCTTGCACAACACAGGCACACTTGCATCTAACGCAAACGCTATTTCATTTGTAGACGCGCCTGGCACAAACACAGACGTGCCTAGCCAACCCAGACGTGCCTGGCACTAGCACAGACACACCTTAGCATTTTTTGACCTTGTTTTACATATTCTAAAATGCATTAAATGCACTACCTAGCATGCATTAATGACAACATTTATTGTGATAAATTACAAGGAGGTTTTGCGGTACTCACTGGCTCTCCTGCATCTGCTGGCCTCTGAAATTAGCGAACACGATCGAATCTATGCACCAATGCCATCACTACTGACTATTGTTTCTCTATTCTCTCTTTGCACTCTGAGCTCTTAGATGTGTGGATGAAAATGAGGATGTTTTCCCCTTGTGGCCTATCTTATAGACTACCCTAGCCCTAGCCCTAGCCCTAGTCTCTTGTGTCAGTCTTCATTATCCCGTGACTTTGTCACTCTATCCTATCCGGTCAGTCCTTTCTAGCCTTTCTTTCTTATCGAGAGATTGTCTACGATCTTTCCAGACATTTTCATCCAATCTCTTGAGGGGGCATATCATTCCCATCTTTGGGCAACTTTGTATCAGTTCATATTATCTTCTTTGAAACAATGCGATAAGTTGCATTGTCTCAAAGAGGGGCAAAATGTAAACACCTTAAATTGTCATGTCTAATTAAACAAATATCTTTATTTATTTAATTATTTTAGCCTAATTCTTCTATTAATTAAATAAATCTTTATTTATTTAATTAATTCATTTATCCTCTTATCGCCTTATTTCTCATTTAAATAAATACTTTTATTTATTTAAATTCCCCATTTCCTAAATTAAATAAATATCTTATTTATTTAATTGATCCCACTTCTTCTATTAATTAAATAAATCTTTACTTATTGAATTAATTCATTAGCCTTTTCCACCTATGACACATGTCATTCATCTCTTAATTCCTACACTACCTACCCTCTCATTATTTTCTTATTTCCTCTACCTACCCTCTAATCATAGTCGACCATTTATCTTTTACACCTCTCAATCTTATCTCTACATTTCTTATAGTGTCTTCTATATAAGGAGATTCTTCCTTCATTATCAAACCCCCACTGGCTACCCGACTACACTACGCTTTTGAACTATCATATGTGATCAAGCCTACTTGCAACCATATTTTCGTTCTTTGTTGAGCTCTTGTGCACACATAAAATCTGAGAGCAAATATATCAAGCAAGATCAATGGAGGTAGGAAGAATGGAGATTCAAACCCTATTGGACATTTGATGGTATAATCTTTGTGATTTCATTTGATTTACATTGTCTTAGGTAATCTTCATATGTTATGGTGGATCTTTGTTGTTGTTAGGCTAGGGTTTTGTGGTTGAATTCATTTAGTCTTTCAATATTGTTGTTTCCACTTTTCACCATAAACAATATATATATATATATATATAATAGTATAAGCCTTTTATGGATGGTATAATTAAGAAACACACCATCACCTACAACAATTATGCTCGATTGATTGAACTACAACCCTTTGGTTGTTAATAATATTTAAAGGAATGAATTGCTTCTCAAAACAAAATTTTTGGATTATTGAATTAGTATATATAATAGTAAGCTTTCTATATTCATACAAGATCATATACATATACATATGCATATGCATATACATATACATAAAGGTTTATTTGGTTTAAATGAAGGAAAAATTGAAAAATTTACGTTGATCTCTTGGTGACCACACCACAATTAGGACAATGATCTCAAACAAATTTTTTACCGTTCTCTTGGTGATTGTGCCCAATTGAGTATGTCTTTCTTATGTATGAAAATGGCATTTTGCAGCTTTCCACCGACGATGTATTTGAGTAAAAGATTTTCATTTAATTTTGAGCATTTTGTGGATGGTATAATCAAGAAACATATCATCACCCTCACCAATTATGCTCAACTAATTTAAGGACAACCGTTTGATTGTTAATAATTTTTAAATTAAGGGAGTACTTTTCAAAATAGAATTGTTGAATTATTGATTATATATATATATATATATATATAATAGTATAAGACTTTTATGGATGGTATAATTAAGAAACACACCATCACCTACACCAATTATGCTCAATTGATTGAACTAAAACCATTTGGTTGTTAATAATATTTAAAGGAATGAATTACTTCTGAAAATAAAATTGTTGAATTATTGAATGCCTGGTGTACGAACAACATCTAGAAAAGTAATGAAACTAAGATTTTGAAGCCATTTCTTGATTTTCATGAACTTGTGAGGGTTTTACTTGGTATAATTCATATGATAGAATTTTTAGGGCATTGATTTCAACATTGAATACCTCTTTGAATTCTTTGAAGTCACTACTAGATTATTAAATTGATTTATTGCTGACTGTCCCATAATTTTGTTACTTTTTCCTTTAACAGTTTTGACAAATTCTAATACTATGGTCATTCCATGAATGAGATGACTCTGATTCTCATGGAATGACTATAAAATGACATGTACCATATTTCCTAACAACTAAATGTGTAGATAACAGGGTTTAAGAGAGGTGATCACCATTGTTTGTTGGGAAAGCCTAGTGAAGAGGCTAGTGAAGGTTGGAGAGATCTGCCCATTGGAGGGGCATATCCTATGATTTGTATAGTTGTATGTTGGATATCTAAAGGTGAGACAACAACCAATTGATTCCAGAAGTGTGTGGAAGTGTGAGATTGGAGAAACCCTTGTTTTTAGGGCTTTGAGTGAAGAATTTAGGGCTTTTGGGGTTGGGAACCTCATACCTTGAAATTGATTGCAGATTCCTTCATCATTTTTCATGTGCTAAGACTATTTTAAGGTTAGAGGTACCAGGGAATAATATTTCTTGTATTTTCTTTGTTAATCCACCATTCTAGTTAATTGAAAACAAAGGACAATGTAAAAACAATAGATACTTTCCAAAACAACTTGCTAAATGCTCTGAGTATGTTATAGAAAAGCCAAAAGGGTATCTAAAAGTGCATTTTGTTTGTCTGGTGTCTTGGATTTTTGTATAGCGAGAGAAATTTAATTTCATTTTATAGTTATTCCATGAGAATCAGAGTCATATCATCATGGAATGACCATAGTATTAGAATTTGTCAAAACTGTTAAAGGAAAAAGTAACAAAATTATGGGACAGTCACCAATAAATCAATTTTATAATATAGTAGTGACTTCAAAGCATTCACAAAGGTATTCAATGTTGAAATCAATGCCCTAAAAATGCTATCATATGAATTATACCAAGTAAAACCCTCACAAGTTCATGAAAATTAGGAAATGGCTTCAAAATCCAAGTTTCATTACTTTTCCAGATGTTGTCCGTACACTAGGCATTCACCATGTTGTACATTACATTAAAATGACTTTAGAAACCTTCCTCTATGACTGTTCAACCAACTTATGGCTGGTTACATTGTTTATTTAACACAAAAACACTTAAAACTAGTTTCCCACCTAATTCTTCCTAACCGTTGGAATTCAAATGTTTGAATTTGGCAACATATTAAAATTGCATTACCATCTTGAAATAAACATTGGAATTTATGTATTTTCATCCCTATTGCCTATCTAGATGCATCTAAACCCTCCTAGATCCTTTTTTGGGTGTTTTGACCCAATATCCAACATTTACAACTTTCAGGATAGATTGACAACTTTTTTACATTTTTGTGCATCAAAGGCCATTATTGGGTTTAAGACCTCATAGTTGATCTTGTAGATATTTATTGATGTTTGAAATTCCTCCTTGGCCTTTGATGGCTTCATGGTTGCATTGGATTGCTTGGGTGCCCCTGCACCATACGCCCCACCTTGAAAAAGACTCTTGTCCCAAGAAGTCATCCATGTCTTTCCTTTGGTTTTGCTTGCTGTTATCTGACATTTAGGAACTTGATAGTCTCCCAAAGTTACCTTCTTCTTCTTATGATCACCTGCACTCACACACCAACCATTAGAAATAAAAACTTTATGATTTGGCTGCCCCAAACCATTGGTGTTCTTGTTTGAAGTTGCTGTTATGAATGCCTTCTTCCCTCTATCTTGAGGCATCTACAACTTATCAAACCTGCTCCCCCTTTGTTGTCCAATGATAGGACATTGTACTGAACCCACTTGTACATGTTTGAGATCCCAAACTTCTCTATGAACTGGATTGTCATACTTCTGCAAATAAGTCCTCTTTGTACCCTGCCTTTGAACAGAAAACTTATCACCAAAACACATAACAATATTGTCTTCTCTTCCTTGAATCAATGGGATTAACTTATATGTCATCTTACCCTTATGAACCAAATAGGTGTTTTTGTAACCATCATGTATAATTCTTCTAGAATATTGCCAAGGTCTGCCCAAAATTAAATGACCACAACTCATTTCCATGACATCACATAAAATGCTATCAACATACTTACCAATGGAGAAATTTATGACTACTTGATCCTTTACCAACATATTCTGACCTTCACTAACCCATGTAGAAAAATATGGCTTAGGATGTGCAAGGGTTTGTAAATTTCAACTTTTTGACTACTTCATAAGCAACCAAAGTGTGACAAGCCCCCAAATCAACAATCAAATTGCATACCTTGCCATGAATTAGACAATTTGTCCTGAAGATCCTCTCTTGCTGTGATGGTTGTACTTTCCCCATGAGTAATAACTCTCCTTCCTCTGGAAATGCCAAGATAGGTTCTTGTTCTTCTCCTTTTGTGTCTTCTTGTGTCAAGTTTACCCTCCTATCTTTCTTATCTTCACTCCATTTAGGACATTTGAATAATGGGTGCCCTGGTTCATTACAATTATAACACCTAAATGTGCCTCTCCCTTAACCAAATCCTCTTTCTCCTCTCTAATTGTATCCAACCCTTGATTCTAAAAATGATTCCTTTCTCTTGTCCTTATTGCTTGGTCCTTGACCTCTTCCACCTCTTCCTCTATTTGAGTTACCTTCTCTTCCTGACATTTCTTGTCTCCTCTTCACCTTCTTGTTTTCTCTAATAGCCAATTGAAAATATACACCAATGGTCCTTGGCACTTAGACCAATCTCATCTTGTAAATGATACTTAAATCCATTGACATATATGGCTACCTTCTCATCTTCTTCCTCATATCCTCCTCTAATACTCAATGCTCCCAAATTACAATTTTTTGTTCCGGTTAATCTCTCTTGAAGAAATAATCTACTCAATTCATTAACATCTCCTTGCCAGTAATTTTAATTCTCCAATCACTAAATTTTGAGTAGGAAATCTTAGGGAGAAGGTTGTTGAAGCCATACATTAATGAATTGAACTCTCAAGGAGGGGGTTGAAATGAAATGTAGCACCACCATGAGTGTCAGTGGTTTTGTGATGTACATACTCCATTCCCAGTAGTATGGCTAATAACTTTTTCTACCTTCATGCTTGAGTAAGATTTGATGCATAAAATCATTCTTGTTGATGCTTTTTGATGTGGGTATGAAGGTAGATGGAAGACAGTCAATAATAATAGGTATCAAAGTTGAATTAAATCCTTCCCTACTGACATAAAAAAGTTTAAAGTTGTGAGAGGGGAATTTAAACTAGTAGTAATGGCTCTATAGTCACATGATATGAAAAATATTTATGCTCTCTCATCCTTGCATGTTGATATCTATTTCTAGCAAACCCCTTGGCACAAGGCCTAATTTGATACACGAGTTTTATACTCCAAAGCTATAGTCAAGAGGAAATTCCTTCTCATACCCCCATAAAACTTGTTTAAAAGCATCTAAGAATGAAATGGTCTCTAACTCTTAATACATTGTCTATATAGTATATACTCACACAAAATCTGAATATTACAAAAATACCAAAGCAAATCTAATCTTGTTCCAAATGAACCTATACAACAAGGACCCCTCCAAATCAATAGTAGCATACAAACACTAGTAAAAATATTTCTTAGAAATACAGTAAAGAAAACAACAGATGCCCTCTCATATAGTTCATATTCATTTCCTTAAGATTAAACAAACTTTTGTTCAAATAAGGAAGCAGTTGTGGTATCATAGTAAAGGCATACAATAAAGAATACATGTGTAGTATCTGAAAGTAACTTCAACATGCTTCCCCAAGCTTGAAATACAAATTCATAGAACTACACAACTATTACATAAGTTTTCACTTTCTGGCTTTTCAACTTTCAAATATCTGAATGTAATAACTTATGCTTTTTTAGGTTTTGCAAGAAACATACAGGTTGTGATTTTCACATTGTCATACTAGACTACAATGAAATTGCACTACTTTGAAAGGTTACTTCTATAGATTTACTACTAAAACCAATCCGTGTACATTGTGATTACCAAAACTTCATATTCTCCAAAGCAAAAGAACATGTATATTGGTATTATCTTTCATGTTTTCATGCTTTGTAGGTCTCCAAGATTCATTGGCACGTGCAAATGGTGACTGTTGGTATGATATTGGTCATGTATTAGACCTAGTGCAGCATCGAGGGCAGATTTGAAGTTGTAAGTGCAAGATAGACCCCCTTGGTGTTTGGAGGAAGGTAGTGAGGGGTGCAGAGGGTTAGTGCAGACCCTTTACAAGCTATTGTGGCCCTTAGGTAGGGAAAATCATCAAGAACTTTATGACTATCCCTAGATAGTGTGTGGTTGTCCTAGTGAACAAATGAAGACTGAGTTTTGGGGAGTATGATGAAATGAATAATCTTATTATGTGGTGGACATCTGAGATAGGGTTGTAGTGATCCTTGGAAACTTTTAAAGGGGTTTGGAGGCCCTAATAAGTGGAAACAAATCATATCTTGCCGATTGTCCTAAGTGACTTGGTTGTCACAGTCATTGTTGTCAATCATCTGTCAATTCTCCCAACATTATTATACAACCTTCATGCACTGCCATACATTCTCAAAATAATGTTACACAACCTTCACTAGAATTTTTCACTTGAGAAGCTCTCTCACCAATGAATTTAGGGATTCTTGGACTATTAAGGTTGAACAATTTTTTGATAGTTTTTGAAAGCAATTCCTACAATCCTTTGTGTAGAAACAACAACATTCTATATGTCCATGCATCAATGAGAGAGGTTTAGGATTTTCATTTAGCAACATGATTGATAGAGATACCAAGAATGAAATTGCAAGGAAGATCTAATATTTATGAATGAAATTGCAAATCAATCTAATTTACATGTTTGATATCTTACTTATATCATGGCAACATAAAATGTATGTATGCACTCAACATACCTCTTTGCTATGTATCCCTTGGTCAAGGCCACATACCCCCTTACACTTGAATATTGTTTCCACCCTCATGATTACTTGAAGTCCATTCTCAAATCACACTAAATGACAATAGTTAGTACAAAATAGTGACCATAGCCAAGGAAGCCCAAATTTACTCATACTCAATATAATAAGAAATATCTAAATCATCTGGACCATTATTCATAACATAGCCTCTTTTTCAAATCATGGAAGGCCAAAATTACAAGGATCACGCTTCTTCAAAGGAGCCATTGTTCAGAGCCACCAAAATATCAACAAGAGTAGAAGCTATTAGGCTCATACAATTTTAGGACATATAAAGAGTTGAATCAGAAGCGAGATCATGAAGCATACAATAGAGAGATATTCATGAAATAGACATCTGAAAACATCTCATTCATGAAGTAACAAAATGCTAAAGAAAATGACAAGTAATAAAAAAACTTACAAGGATGAGGCATATTCATAACTTTTGTAGTCCCGCCTTGGTTATCAACACTAGAAGAAACTCATATTGTTCATGTATAGACAAGACAATACGCGAGTTCATTATACCCAACAACTTGTGGTGTTGTTCATGTTGGCTCTGTTGGACCCTGCAATTAAGATTCAATATACATTATTCAATAAGATTAACTGTGCAACATAATGAAATATTGAAAAGTGTGTTATCTTGTTGAGCTTCACTTGGTTTCGAGAATAGTTTAATATTCTCTACTTACCAAGGCCATCCACATGAAGGTGGAAGCTCATTTGGCCCCTCCCCCCCCCTACATCACTCTAAATTCCCCGCTAACATCTTATAACATTCATTCATTCATTCTTTCTACCATTAATAAAATATAGCATTCATTCATTCATTAATATCACATAACGTTCATTAACACATAACATTGATTAACATTAATTAACACACAACATTCATCAATATTAATTAACACATATCATCCATAGCCATTAATTAGCACATAATTACATTCACTAACACATAAAAATCAGTCATTATCAAATAAGTTAGATTACAATCATTTCTTTTTTTGTTTTTTCTTTGAAGCTATGAAAAGACTAAGTGGAACATCAGTTTCTTCATCATTTCCCCCCTATGCAGATGTTCGGCCAACTGCTCGTGATCTCAATGTATGCCTAGTCCTATATTGAGGACGAGGACACTGAAGCGAAGGGGGTTCCTCTGCAATAACAAAGAAATGGGTTAAATTCAAAAAAAAAATTATTGTTATAAGTATTTCATTAATTTAGAGAACATAACTATTGTGCTCTTTACCTAATGGGGCCTCATCATTTTGTGTAGCCTCAACCTCAAATGTTGAACACCCTCTAGATCATCTAGAGTTGAAATACTAAAGGTTACATTAATGCTAAACACCAATTGCAATTATATTTGTTTAAAGGAATAACAGTGGTCCTCTTTACCTGAGTGGGGAACATCACGTTCCTGATGTTGTGTACCCAGATCATGCTCCACTTGGTCACCACCGACTACATGCTCTAAAATATTAACAAAAAAGGTTACATTAATTACTACTCTAATTACAAATTAAGATGTTTAATTGTATTAATAGATAAATAAAAAAAAATTAATAGCAAATGAATACCTCCACTACTGGGATGCACATCCGGACCTTCATGTGTAGGTGGTGTTTCATGATTAGCAGGCTACATTCCAATGTCATGCACATTGTTACATTGCTTGCTTATTTAAAACAAATATAGTCACTTTATGTTGGAACTCAACATCAACTAGATTATTGGTAAAGTATTCAATTTGGAACAATTTCCATTTATCATATTTACTTGTGTGACAGATGCACTCGAATGTTGTGTATGCCCACTCAATTCTCGTAGCCGATCACCCACGGCTGAATAGCCTTGCTGGTAGGCAATTCTCTTGTCATCTTCTATGGGCGCTCTATTGAATTCAGAGCCCTGCATTTTTGCTTGGTACCGTGAATTTTGCTTGCATTGTTTGAAAAAAAAAAATGTTTGCAATTTATTAATATTTTGATGCAATATTTCATTTACATGAGATACATACAATTCGTGTAGCAAGTTTCATATAACCACTAGAGCTGAGTTTGTGTTGCCCATGCTTTTCTTGTCTTACCTTGGTTGCCTTTGACGTGTCACTCAGTCTATAAAAAAGTTTAACATATGTTAGATTATATAAATATAAAGAGTAATTAATTAGTACATAATTACATTCTTAATAGTATCCTGTACCTTCTTCTGTCGTCTGGTGGTGTATTTCCTTTTTTCCTTTCAATTCTCTCCTTGGCATCCAAAATCAGGTCCTTCCACTCCCTCTCTGGAATCATGGGGGGACGCTCATACTTTAGGTTCCTCTCTAAATGGGTCCTGTATTGGTCCCTCACATACTTTAGATATGTGCCAACTTTTTCAAGGAGCTTGGTTTTGTCAAAGGTGTCATTTCTAAACCACTCAACCATTTGGTTTGTCAATTCATCTTTTAACCTTTTTTCTTGGTCATTCCACCTTTTAAAGCAAAAACAAATCTATTAGATTCAGAAATGAACTGAAGCTACATTTATTACAGTTCAAGAAATGGATCAAAGGAAAACTATTCTAGCAATGATATGAAATCAAAACAGTGGATTAGGGTTAGTTCACATATGATGTACCACCTTTTACGTATGGTGGGCCCAAATATCTGTAATGCAATGTCACTAAGATGTTTATAGAAAATATCATTGCCTGCAAAAAATTCATGGGATCATTACTCCAAAATGAGTGATCATAAAGTAAATTACAATTAGAGTATATATAATAATAATTTTAAAGTACCTGGAACCTTTTGTATCTTTAAGGGAATCATTTCTTCATCGCTCACCACCAATGTGGCCTGCAACGTTCCTGTACTAGCAATACAAGAAGATCCAAGAAATGATGGTATGTTATCAGCAGTAGTCACCTCTGGCACATCCTCATGTGTGTCTCCTCCTACAAAAAATGAATCCACTATGAAATGGCATTAAAATTCAAGAAAGAACACTTGAAGGGAAATAAACACATAACAGAAGATAGAGCAAAAGAGGGATCTACCAACAATGGGCGGGCCAATATGAGGTGCAGTAGAGGATGTCTACATGCTACATGTTGCCGACATTGCAGTCAGCAATACAAGTGAGGGTAACCTCTAATGAGGCGGCGATGACATTTGCATAGGAACATTGACAACACCTAAAGAATAATACATTAAATATATCAAACATTAAATATAAGAAAAGTGCAAGAATTGTAAACAAGGATGAACCTTTATTTTTAAGATTGACAGTATCAAGTATGATGTGTTTTGGGTACTCAGAGTGATAAGCCAAACAAGCAATAATACAAGAAAATCGTCATCACCTGAAGAACCTGCAACACCCTGATCATGGCAATGACTTTCATGAGGGCGGATAAATTGTTGTAAAAACAATATGTACATAATTTAGTTAATGACATAAAAGAGAATAAAATATAAACCATTATTGAACTTTTGTTATAATTAAAGCTTTCATTACTGCTTACTTGCAAGTTTTCTGTTGTTTGAATCAATAATTCCACCCTCTCTCGTATCTCATCAGTAATAGGATGCATTTGTGCCAAAGCAACAATCTCTTTAGTAATTTTTCTAATAGGCTTTTTTATGAATTCCATAGAGTGTGTGGAATCTTCAGGGTCATCATCACTTAACCCTATTGATTCCACATCCCTAGAGAGGTGCTTAGGTACTGCAACTCCCTTTCCCTTTCCTCGAACATCCGTCTGTGTCAAGAATATCATTAACAATTACAAAATTAGTCTAAATCACTAAAAAAATAAAAAATAAATGTAACAGTTTGCTTCTATCTAATTTGTACAATTACAATGAGGTTTACCTGCTTCGTATAAGTGTCACAACCTAAATCCCTATCTGCGATATGTGATGGATCCATGTCACCCTGTGACAAAGAAAAAGTATTAAAAAACGTTAGCAAAATTAAACCAATAGGCTTAGCAAAAAAACTTCATAATAAAATGGTATATTGGATTCATTAATTGGAGGTTGGTTAATTTAAATGGTATATAGTACGTACCACCCCCATGATCTATTAACTTTTTTTGTATCTATACGATTCAAACTGTAATCAATTAGAAGCTCTTCTCCTGCAATTATTGATTTTATCACACATACAAATACTTGATTTCCCTTGCGTGCCTCAAATATGCAATTGGGTTGTTTATTAGTTGACCCAGGTCACGTACTATTTATAAAACCTACAATATTGCATGTTGCTTTTGGCCGACCATCAATGTATACAACCACTCATTTAATTTGAACATTATCTTTCTGTTGTATATAATTTGCTGACAGTGCATACCTACGCATACTTTTTTTATATTTAACAATTTGCATCCAATTATTGTAATTGTAACAAGGTCCAACAAACTCCATCAATTCAACAACTTTTTGTAACAAACTTTTATGTCATCCATGGAAAATAAGCCTAAACCATGTAACAACGAAGGTGCTATGCGATATATCCTATCATTAACACAAAAATTGGTGTTTATTGGAGGAAGTTCCTTGGGCACCCATTGTTTCTGTAGATGTTTGTACCTTAGTGGCACCTCAATGTTTCCTTTGGTCTCATCATCATAAGAACATGACCCCCCTTGAGCAAGGAAAAAATTTATGCATTTATTGAATTTTCTTCTAATCTTTTGACCTCTTGTTGATCTCCCTATTGTAGACCTACTACATGTGTCACTTTCATTTTCTATTCCTGCATTTTCCTCACTCGACGAAGACAAATTTGACAAATACCTATTTGGGGGTACCTACACTCCATGAAATGAGAGAGTTAATTGGTAATGAGAGAGAAATTTTGCAAATGAGGGTAATGTTGATGAAGAAGTCGGCCCTAAAGTTGATTTTGGGATTAAAATTGGAATAAGTCCAACTGGGGCCCCAAGTGTTGATAACTGTATTAGATTTGCTGCTAATGTCGAGGTTTGAAAAACTGAGGAAGTTTGTTTTCCAAGTAATTTAAAAAAAATAAACTGTTTCTATAGGGTGTATTGACTAGTTATACATGTCCATCCATGAGACTGTGCAGGATCCTCGTCAAAGGGGTTTAGGGTCCTATACAATGTAATTCAATTATCTTATGTTAGCTAAAAATTACATAGTACACAACATGAACAACATGAACTTTGTAGACAAAAAGAGTATTAAATAATAAAAAAGATGTCATCAAAATCATTGTAAATTTTTTAATTCCTTACCTTTACTTTATGTAGACTATGCAGGATCCTCAGCTAAATGGTTGATGATGTCTATAGTCAACGACCTAATCCCACCAAGGGTGATAGCATCACATAGGGACTATACCTGAAATCGATACCATCAATTGAACATCACAAGCATTACTACATTTGTAAGTTGATAAACAATAAATACATACGTATCATAAGCATCATAAGCATCACATGATGTGTCATCATATATGTAATTGGGCTTCACAATTAGCATCACATATGTGTCATCATAAACATGTAATCCATCACATATGTATCATAAATCACCATCCATCACATAGGCAATAAACAATCCACATTCTATAAATAAACACAAAGTTCAAAAAATGTCACATGCATCATCATAAACATGTGATCCATCAGATATGTATTTTAAATCAACATCCATCAAATAGCTAATAAACAATCCAATTTCCATAAATAAACACAGTTTTAAAAATACCACATAAATAGTCACTCTCCCTATCTCCATCTCCATATTAAAAGGTGCATCATGAATTAATTATGTAATGGCATTAGAATTCAAAACATAAGGAATTAATTATGTAAAAAAAATTCTATCAAGAAGTCAATATTAAATAGATAATATACTAATTACATACATTTCATTCATCATCATGAACATCAAGGTCATCATCGCCAACATCATCATGATGATGATGATCATCATCATCATCAATGTCTTCACCATCACCATCACCACCATCACCATCACCATCACCATCACCTTCACCATCATCATTGTAGGGTAAAACTGTGGTCTGATTCTTTGGATTAACTTAGAACTAATTTGATGCAAGCACCCTCAATTACACCTAAAAGTGTCAATCCGGGATTCGTAAATTGATGAGAGGTATAGCAGCTATTTTCTCAAGGGATGAAGATAGTATGTTAAGTGATTATGAATGCATTTCTAATTTACACGCTTATTCCAAGAACAAATCTAAGGCTCATTCACTAACAAATTAAATCTCACACTTAAAATATTTAAACTTAAGTCACACACTTTCAATCAAGTCTCTTTACTTAAACACCTACCTTATAAACACCAACTTAGAACATTCAACTATGTTTTGCTTAGCAATCTAGGAGTGAAAATAAGATGGTTCTGCTTCCTGTCACAGTAGTGATAGGAAGTGGAACAATATGTAAGAATACTAGAATTATGAGTCACAACCTGTTGATTTAAATGTGTATTTGTCCGAGTATCAGAATTCTAAATTATAGCTCATTCAATTAGATCAAACATAAGTTCAGATGGATATAACTTGATTTCTGAACTGAGATATTCTCCTTATCCTACAATTTCCAATTAGACTTGTGAATTACAAATCAAACAAAAAGATGTCCTGCTATGTGGATTATTAAGTATTATAGAAACTCACAATTCCTTCAAACAATGCTACGTTGAATCTAAACTAAGTTGTTTACATAATCACACAATTATCATTATGAATAATAAACACAAATCACATGAACAAAACACAAAATTACTCACTTCACACTTATAACGAAGTCACCTGATAACGTGAGTAAGGGGGCCCTACCTTCTCGGTCACCAAGTGCTGAAACTATCAATGCTTGTTACTTCAAACCATGCATTCGCAATCAAAGAATAATAATTGGAACAACAATGTTTTTCATATATTATCTGGTTATCCTTTTGAACAATCCCATACATATTTATATAACACTACTTACTAATATTGTCTCTAACTGATTACGGGATTGTAACCATGAAACTTGTTTTATACAAAACAAAATGATAGCCATCAACTAATCTAGGGTCGCAGGCCACCGAATCAAAACAATATAACAACTTCAACAAGTCTATGCCATTTCAAGATTATACCGAAACTATCTGTCAAAAATAGATCACTTTCATGTCATTCTCTCATTCACATGATCCATGCGCCAAGCAATCCTTTCTTCCAAGTACCTGTCCACCTATAGATCCCCTGTTATGGAAATTAAACAATTGAGTCAGTAAATAACCACGGTTTTCGCTCATAATTTTGGTTTTGACTTTTCTTTCATATTTATTGAATTCCCTCTTTCCTTCCTTACCAAATGGTGACAGGAATGACATGGATACCATAGGAATGACAAATAGTGGCAAATTAAGGGTAAAAGAAATAACACATCCTAGCCTCATCATTCCCCCCAAATGAGGGTTTTGCATGTCCTCATGCAAAAGAAAGAATATAAATACAAACCAGATGAAGAAAGTAGTTTTTGTGGATTGTTGGTAACCTCCTAAACCCAATGTTGTTTTAGTTCCTTTACAAGATTTTCATGTTCTTTGACCATCAGACAAGGTTCTAAAGTAGCAACTGTCTATTTTGCCTCTGCCTTGAGTTTACTCAACTCTTCTGCCTGTAATTTAACAAAAGCTTGTGCATCCTGTAGCTGTTTCTGAAGTGACTGATTCTCTATTTTTAGCTAAGCAATAGAATCCCTCAATGTCCAAATCTCTTCTTTCTATTTCATCAACAGTCCCTCTTTATCTATATACTTGTCAACATAGGTCATGAGAGTAACATTAGTTGAATCCTGCAGATCTTGGTGATCAAAGTTCTCATGACTGGGATCTTTCTGTACACTCTATATGATTTGGTGAACATTTTCTTCTTGTTCTTCAGTTAACCCTTCTTGTCCTCTGGTATCACTTGAATTTCCTTGGTCCTTGTTTATGGACAAGGGTTTAATAGTAAAGGATTATCATTATTTATTGGATTTTCCGTAAGTATTTCAGTACACCCTTCTGTGGATGTATTAATTCCAGCATCTCCGAGAATTGTTTCTTCCCCCATGGGTTCATTGATCACATTTTCTTCAAACAAATTTTCACTAAATATGTCTTCACCACCACCAGGAGGAATTTCTCCTTCTTGGGTATCTATCAGAGCAGGACTAAGGGGTTCAGACTGTTTAGATTGTTTCTCCTTTTTCCACCATCGATTGTTGTGTCTCAATTCTCATTGCATCTTACCCTATTTCTTAATTACTTCTGACAAAACCTACAAATCCTCGTGAGTGGAGGCTAGATGAGCCAGATTCTGGAGCCGATTTTCAGGCTCCGATTGCAGAGCTTCATTCATGTCACTGCGAGGACTGGAGGGATCATCTTGATTCTCCAAGGTCAGCTTCCTCTTGTGACCAGAGGATTTTTCAAAAGCCACCTTAGTCTTAGCAGCTGAGCTATGAGTTTGATAGGGGCTTGGTGTACTAACAGTCTCAGAGTATTTCTTAGCCCATTTTTCAAAAGAATGCTGGGCACATTTTTCAGAGACCCTTCATTTTGAAACACTAGGGGAAACACTAGGGTTTTGTTCTGGCTCTACTTGTTCTTCCTCAACAGGACTATATTCCTCCTTACTCACGAGACTACTTTCTTCTTCATTCACAGAGCTATCACCCCTCTGTTCTTCAACAGAATTTTCCCTATCAGAAGGTTCCTCGTCTAAATCATAACTAACAAAAGAGTCCCAATTACCAGGGGGAGAGAGTTTTTGCAATTCCCTAATAACTAGTAACCTGATGAGCCCATGATGTGCTAGGGCATGACCATGACCTTCTTGAACATTTTGACTCATACGTTGTAGAGATGAGTAAAGAAAATAGGGAACATTAACAAGCATTCCTCTCTGCAAATGTAACAGTAAGCGGAAATGGTGGGCATACACATAAACATACCTACCTTGGCATGTGATATACTGGATGATGAATTTGGCCACATGTTTCCAATGAGCTGGAAGTGAAAGCAATTTAGTGCCCTGGCCTGAGACAACGACAACGGATTCCCCTCTATCTAAAAACCTTTTCCGAAGCAGCTTAAGAGCCACTACTTTCTTTGAGATTTCAGGAAAATAATTTTCACCATTGATGGGTAACCCTGAAACTTCGGCTATAGAATCCACTGTGACAGAAATAGTTAACCCCCGGACAACGGCTCGGCCTTTGGAAAAAATTTCTGTGAATTCCCGAGCAGTGTGTTCATCATAACCCCGTAGCCGTTTAAAATACACATCCCATCTAGCTTGCTTAAAGACCTTATACGCCTCTACATTTTTCAGGTCCCTTAATTCATCCATCATCAAAGGCTCATACTGAGGACATCATTCTCCTGCCATGATTGTAATAGAGAGTCCTATGGAAACTGCCTTCACCCAAACCACTAACTGTGTAGGAAAATGGTGATGGGGCTGTAACAGAGTTTTTTTTCAAAACTTTACCAAAACCACTATGTGAGAAATAGTGACGGAAAGTTACAATCATGAGGGTAAGATAAGACGGACAAGACAATGATGACAAGGAAAGGCTTTTAAGGGATGGCAGAGAGATTATGACAGTCGAGCCACATAGACAACATGACATCCCCCTAGCTAAGCAGCAGACCCGTCCACACAGGGTATGTCACCATAGGGTAGAGGAAAATAAAATAGAAAATTAAATAAATAAATGAAAGAAAGAAAAAAAAAAAAACCATTACCAAATATCGAGGCCATTGATGACAAGAGAGGGCAAGGAGCGCCAAGTACAGAGGATGTGACTGGAAGCTAAAGTGGAGCCAGCAGATCAGACGTCACACGAGAGCAAGTAGCCACAAGAAAGATTGCATCCGCAGGCGAAATAAAGAGAGACACGACCCAACACGTGGAGGATGGGAAATGTGCCCAAGGAAGACACTAGGCCAGCATGGCACGGACGTGGACGGGGCAAGAAGGACTTTCTGCCAAAAAAATGAGAGGAAGAAGAGAGGATGTTCCTGGCTGAAAAATGATAGGAAGGCATAGGAGTCCAAGTCTAAGCGGACATTTGTATTTTTATTTTTATTTATTTATTTATTTAATTTTTTTTTTGTCTTTTTTTTTTTTTTCAACAATAAACCGTCGGAGACCTGATTTTCAGTCTATCGCCGCCTAGGGGCATCAGAAAACCGATTTTAACCCCTGAGATTATTTAGTAGTGGACAGCCACTGGGAAGCCGGTTTTCTGCTGCCAACTGGCCAATAACGCCCATAGGTTTTCACTATTGGATCTTTTTTTTTTTTTCCGACAATAAACCACTGAAGACCCGATTTTCAGTCTATCGCCGCCTAAGGGCGTCGGAAAACCAATTTTCACCCCTAAGATTATTTAGCAGTGGACAACCACTGGGAAGATGGTTTTCAGCTGCCAACTAGCCAATAACGCCCATAGGTTTTCACTATTGGATCTTTATTTATTTATTTATTTATTCAATTTTGAAGGAGGCCAAAGGGAACCATAGTGAGTTCCTTAGCCACATCAAGAAAGAATGCTTCCTTTGAAAGAGGTTTTCAATATAGCTTCAAGTGGTGACCATTAATGAGGAGCTTGTGCCATTCAGAATCCACAATGCAGAGTTGAATAGCACCGTTATCATATACATGCTCAACTTCGTAAGGTCCCAACCATCTTGTATGGAAACTTACCTTTGAAATCCTGAAATCGGGAGTCATACAAGAGCACCCAATCCGCAGGTTGAAAGGATCATTGGCAAATATGTCGATCATGCCACAGAGCCCGCTGCTTTTGGATGACCTCTGTGTGAAAGAGCGCATCCTAACGGAGCTCATCTAAAGAGTGTAGTTGGGCAATGTGGTCCTTCTGGGCATCAGAGAGACTTAGGTCGAGTTGCAATGCAGTCCGCAGAGTGTTAATCTCGAACTCGATTAGAAGAACTGCCTTCTTACCATAAACAAGTTTGTAAGGGGTCAAACCAGTAGTGGTCTTCCATGTCGTGTAGTAGGCCCATACAGCTTCAGGAAGCCGCATAGCCCAATCACGCTTATGAAGAGAAACCATCTTGGTAAGAATGTTCTCTAGCTCTTTGTTGGTGACTTCAACTTGTCCATTAGCTTGGGGATGGTAAGGAGTGGACTTCTGGTGACAGATCTCATATTCTTTGACTAGAGAAGCAATAGGTTATGAAGTAAACTAGGGTCCTTGATCTATAGTGATTTCTTGAGGAACACCAAAGCGAGTGAAAATCTCTGAATATAGAAAGTCAGCCACTTTAGTGTCTTGTGCATGTTTGAGTGCAATGACTTCAACCCATTTAGTGACATAATCTATGCAAACAAGAATATATTCTTTGTTTCGAGAAGGTGGATTGATAGGACCTACGAAATCAAGGCCCCACTTCTCAAAGGGTTCCAGAGATAGCTAAGGGTGTAACGGCATCTCATCGGAGGGTGTAGGATGACCCATCCACTGGCACTGATCACAATGATGTACATACTGCTTACAATCCTTATGAATTGTAGGCCAATAATACCCAGCAGTGAGAATCTTCTGAGCGGTTCTCTAAGTAGCAAAGTGTCTGCCACATGGTTCAGTATGACAAGCTCAAAGAATGTCAAAGACATCCTCCTCAGGTGCACATCTGCACATGATGTTGTCAATGCCGGTGCGAAAGAGGAGACCATTAATCCAAGTATACTATCCACTAAGGCCCACCAACTTCCGACGTTCACGAGGTGAGAAGTGAGGAGGAAACTTGCATGTGACCAAGTAGTTGGCAATATCAGCAAACCAGGGACTCTTTGCAGAGATAGCAAAGAGGTTTTCATCTGGAAAGGTGTCATCAACTGGAGTTGGTTCATTGTCTGACAGCTGCAACCTAGATAGGAAATCTGCAACCACATTTTCTCGACCAGGCTTATCAAGTATAGTGACATCAAATTCTTGTAATAAAAGCAACCACCTAATGACTCTACCAATGACTACTGGCTTATTCATGAGAAAGAGAATTGCCGAGTGGTCTGTGTGAACAAACACTTTATATCCAGTAATATAATGATGAAATTTATTAATAGCATAAACAACAGCTAAAAATTCCTTTTCAATTACCGTATAATTTACCTCTGCACCGGTGAAATTATTGTTGACGTAGTAAATAGAATAAAAGAGATTGTCTTCTTTTTGTCCAAGCACTGCACCTATAGAAGAGTCAGAGGCATCGGTATGGATGTGGAATGGCAATTCCCAATTTGGACCCCTAAGGACTGCGGTGGTCACAAGCTTGATTTTAATAGTTTCAAAAGCCTCCTAACACTCAAGCGTCCAACAAAAGACAACATCTTTAGCTAAAAGAGCAAGCAAAGGAGAGGCAATCTTGCTAAAATTTTGAATAAATCATCGGTAATACCCAACATGGCCAAGAAAGCTCCTAACATCTTTTGGATTGGATGGTGTAGGTAGGTCCTAAATTATCTGGACCTTTTTAGGATCAACTTGAATGCCTTTGGAAGAAATGAAATGTCCTAACACAATGCCCTCCGTCATAAGGATTTGACACTTTTCATGACTTAAAGATAGATTAGTATCTATACATCTTTTAAGAACTTTCTCTAAGTTTGGTTTTGCCTCTTCATAAGTATTGTCGTGAACTATAAAGTCATCCATATAAACTTCTACACAATCATTCACAAGGTCAGAAAAAATACTTAGCACAGCCCGCGGAAAGGTAGCTGGGGCATTACATAATCCAAATGGCAACACATTGTAGGCAAATATCCCCCAGGGACAAGTGAAGGTGGTCTTATCCTAGTCTTCAGGTGCTATTCGGATCTGATTATATCCACTGAATCCATCCAAGAATGAGAAGAATTGTTTCCCTGCAAGAGTGTCTAAAACTTGATCAATAAATGGTAATGGAAAATGGTCCTTTTTAGTTGCTTTATTTAAAGCTCTGTAATCGACACAAATATGCCACTTACCATTTTTCTTTGGTACCACTACTAGAGGAGATACCCACCTGCTATCCGAAATAAGATAGATGAAACCAACATTTAACAATTTCTGTAGCTCCTCCTTGACTATGTCCTGCAAAACAGGGTTAAGTCTTCGTTGTGGCTGTCTGACAGGACGACTCCCTTCTTCAATGTAAATGTGATGTGTGCAAGTGTCAGGATGGATACCACGCATATCTTGGTACTCCCAAGAAAATGTGGCTTTATTGCCCCTAAGCATGGTAATAAGGTCCTTAATCTGTTCTGGGCTTAACTGTGGATTAATATTAAGGGTGCGACCCGATAAAATCTCCATAGGTTGCAACTGTATAGGGGAATCTAGAGCTAACACTTGTGATGAATCATGACTTTCTAAAGATAGTAATGGACTCTACAAACACTGATGAGGCAACAATTTGTGTAATATGAAAAAGTGACGAATAGACTGAGAACCACCTACTAGAGGGAAACTGCTAAAAGGACAACTAGTAGTTATATGCGAGGGAAAAACCAAGTTGTCCAAAATGTCATTTGTCCCATACCTATTTTGAAGAAAATTAACAAGAAGGTTATCCTCTGTGGGTTCTTCAAAATCATATGCTTGTTCAATAGTTAGGACTGGTATGGAATCTTCCAAGTCACTATCAATCCAAGTAGGATCTTCCATTTCTAGCAGGGGTTGAGTAGGTGGATACAGTGCTATTTGCTTAGTTTGTTCTCCATTAGAGATAACCATATTACCTGACCGAAAATTGATAAAAGCATTAGCAGCAGCTAGCCAAGGTCATCCCAAGATTAAGGGATATCTCCCCAGCTTAACTTTCGGCTGCAAGATCATAAAGTCAGTTGGAAAATCCCATGAATCAATAGAAAGGACCACATCTTCAATAACCCCTTCAGGCGTGACCAGTGAATGATCAGCCATCTGGAGAACTGTAGGTGTGGGCCTAAGTCCTTCAAGAGATAATTTTGTTTTGGTCTTGTTAGTCATTACATTAATTGCAGCACCCAAATCCACAAGTGTATTAGGAATAGTAATCTTACCAATGCTTACATGGATTACTAGGCTTTCGGGATCTGCATATTTGGATATTGTCAAATTGGCAAGCATAAGATCCGCCAATTGCCCAATAACTTGAACAGTTTTTGGATCTTCTTTCTTCTTTTGCCTTCATGTACATAACTCTTGAACTATTTTATTATACACTGAAATATCCTTGAGAGCCTGCAATAAAGGAATCTTAATGTTAACATTGCGGAGTTCATTAATGAGATCGAATTCAGTTTGTGTAGGTTCCTTTTGTACAGGTTTAGAAAGCAACCGGTCAGGAAATGGAGGTTCTTTTTCGGACTCCGCTTCAGGTTCTTCATTTATTTCTATGATTGTGGGACCTTGGAGGGCCTTTCCCGACCTCAATTATACTCTTTCCAGTTCTACTGTATTAATCAGATAAGTGGGATAATGTACCACCTCATTATTATACACGGGTTGGGATGGCTTATTATTAGGATTGGGATTTGGTTGAGTGGGCATTGATGTTGGCTTTGGTGGTTGTGGTGGGTTAGGTAGCGGATTAGAGGAGGATGATGGAATAGGTGGAAGGAATTGTTGTGGTTGTTGATAAGGATTTATTAAAGGTGGAGGTGGAAATTGAGTTTGAGGTGGATAGGGTTGGGGGTATGGTTGTGGATATGATGTAGGTGGTGGCGCATGCGGCCTCCATGCCTGTTGCCACGGTTGTGTTCCAAATTGGTAATTTGGGGACCACTAAGGATAGGATGAAGGTTGTTGCCAGCCCCCATACCATGTATTTGAATTGGGAAAGGTTTGACTTTGACTAGGAAAATACTCATTAGGGAAACCTAGTTGCATTGCTCTTGGCGGAAAAGGATGTCGTGGGGCCATAAAATATACAAGTTCCTTAGCATATTCCATACTAGCTAGTCCTTCTAGAAGAGGTCTTAAGGTAGAATGCTTACTTGCCTCCTCTAGGGATGAAATATTCATTCTATTATATGGAAAATCCTCAGGACCATGCTTTTTACGGCATGTAGGACAATATACTGCTAAAGCCTTTTCTGCTTCTTCCTGTTTCCTGCGGGTATACAAAGTGTCTATCTGTTTTCCCATATGATTTAATAAATTGGTTTTAAGATCCTCAAGTAGATTACCTATTTTGTGTTTCAAAATACTTGATACTCCTCCCAAAGTAGGCAACCTACTAGAGTGACTCCTTAAGGGACGTTGAGACCTAGAGTAATTCCTGCAAATTTCAATAATATCATCAAAACTCAATTTTGAAATATTTCCTTTACCCATTAAATTTAAAGCATCCATAGTCTCATCCCTTATTCCTCTAAGAAATAACATTTTAGTAGTGTCAGGAGTGAGTCCTGGTTGTCTTGATCGTTGAAGATTGAATATGAAACGTTCCAGGTAATCTTCCATGGATTCATCCTCCTTTTGGTTCATGTGAAAGACTTCATCCCACATGTCTTTGGTTTTGCAGTAATCTTGATATTTGTCCATAAACAACCGTTTCATCTCATCCCAAGTTCGGATGTTTCGCAGGCTCATAAACCATCGCAATGTTGCATCATTGAGTGTAGCTAGAAATAGTTTAAGCTTTTGAGCATCATGCCTGTAATCATAGCTGTTACATAAGACTTCAAATTCAAATAGAAATATGTCAGGATCTTCAATAGATAAACCACGGAAAATAGGTAATGCAGAATGATGAATGTTTTTCATGGGGGTGTCCTCATCCGGGTGTGCAATGGGGAACTCAAAAGCAATAGGTTCATTGTTTACTAATGCCCTTTCATTATTATTACCTTGGTTTTGACTTCTCAAGTGTCCACCCAAGTTTTTCCATTATTATTATTAGCATCACCCATGATGTCTATTGCCCAAGGAGTATAAACAACTATAGTTGGCTTGTTATTTACCAAAGATGAACCTACTCTTAAGTCATAGGATTAGTTGAACTATTTGGCAACCCTTTTATATGCTTCCTTTAAGGACTCTAGAGATTGCTCCACTGGAGCCTTTACAAGAGTAGACTCAATGGTGCATTTTTCTAGATCGGGTTCACTAGATGTGTCTTTCAATGGACCATCAACTTCTTTATTGTCTTTGACTTCCCCTTTTGGTTGTATTTCTTGTTGTGAGTTCTCTTTTTGTATTTGTTTCCCTTTGAAAGATGTTTGAGGACTCAAAAGTTTGGACTTACTTTTTGATTTTTCTGAAGTTGACTCTTGCTTCTTAACAAATCTACCTTTACTATCTCTAGCTCTATTCATGCACCTAGATGAATTACTACAATGCAAACCTAAGGTACTAGCTCAAGCAAGGTCGACAATTGTTCAAGCTTTCACTAAGGCGCACTGTTCCTATCTTAACTTACTATGGCTTCATGCCTTTAATACCTCTCCCTGGCAACGGTGCCAAAAATGTAGGGTAAAACTATGGTCTGATTCTTTGGATTAACTTAGGACTAATTTGATGCAAGCACCCTTAGTTACACCTAAAAGTGTCAATCTGGGATTTGTAAACTGATGAGAGGTATAGCAGCTATTTTCTCAAGGGATGAAGATAGTATGTTAAGTGATTATGAATGCATTTCTAATTTACATGCTTATTCCAAGAACAAATCTAATGCTCATTCACTAACAAATTAAATCTCACACTTAAAATATGTAAACTTAAGTCACACACTTTCAATCAAGTCTCTTTACTTAAACACCTACCTTATAAACACCAACTTAGAACATTCAACTATGTTTTGCTTAGCAATCTAGGAGTGAAAATAAGATGGTTTTGCTTCCTGTCACAGTAGTGATAGGAAGTGGAACAATATGTAAGAATACTAGAATTATGAGTCATAGCCTGTTGATTTAAATGTGTATTTATCCAAGTATCAGAATTCTAAATCATAGCTCATTCAATCAGATCAAACATAAGTTTGGATGGATATAACTTGATTTCTAAACTGAGATATTCTCCTTATCCTACAATTTCCAATTAGACTTGTGAATTACAAATCAAACAAAAAGATGTCTTGCTGTGTGGATTATTAAGTATTCTGCAAACTCACAATTCCTTCAAACAATGCTACGTTGAATCTAAACTAAGTTGTTTACAGAATCCCACAATTATCATTATGAACAATAAACACAAATCACACGAACAAAACATAAAATTACTCACTTCACACTTATAACGAAGTCACCTGATAACGCGAGTAAGGGGGCCCTACCTTCTCGGTCACCAAGTGTTGGAACTATCAATGCTTGTTACTTCAAACCATGCATTCACAATCAGAGAATAATAATTGGAACAACAATGTTTTTCATATATTATCTGGTTATCCTTTTGAACAATCCCATACATATTTATATAACACTGCTTACTAATATTGTCTCTAACTGATTACGGGATTGTAACCATGAAACTTGTTTTATACAAAACAAAATGATAGCCATCAACTAATCTAGGGTTGCAGGGCACCGAATCAAAACAATATAACAACTTCAACAAGTCTATGCCATTTCAAGATTATACCAAAACTATCTGTAAAAAATAGATCACTTTCATGTCGTTCTCTCATTCACATGATCCATGCGCCAAACAATCCTTTCTTCCAAGTACCTGTCCACCTATAGATCCCCTGTTATGGCAATTAAACAATTGAGTCAGTAAATAACTACGGTTTTCGCTCATAATTTTGGTTTTGACTTTTCTTTCATATTTATTGAATTCCCTCTTTCCTTCCTTACCAAATGGTGATAGGAATGACATGGATACCATAGGAATGACAAATAGTGGCAAATTAAGGGTAAAAGAAATAACACATCCTGGCCTCATCAATCATCATCATCATCATCATCATCATCATCATCAACATCATCATCATCATCATCTTCATCTTCATCTTCATCTTCATCTTCATCTTCATCTTCATCTTCTTCTTCTTATTCTTCTTCTTCTTCATCATCATTGAGAAACTATCGATTGTGATCATCATCCACTTCATCTTCTACTTCTTCGGTATCTTCTTCTTCCATCACATTATACTTTATCGGTCTTCCTCTTGAATCATGTCTAACAACAAATGATGAACCCAGTTTATGTGGAACCTCTGAGTAAAATAATTGCTCACATTGGCTTGGAAGAACATAGGGCTCATCCCCAACTAGTTCAAATGACCTTGAATTTAGCCTTGTATGGAGCAAATTAATGGAAAAAGGTCTCACGCATTACATAGATGGAACAATAGCAGCACCACCTAATCCTAAGGCTGATCCTAATGCTCAGTTACAATGGCTCACTAAGAATTGCATGGCTCTTGGAACTTTGTGCAAGTATGTATCAGATGATCTCATCTTTCATATTGAAAAGTGTACTACAATCAAACATGCTTGGGATATGTTTCAGAAATCGTATGGTCAAGTTGATGAAATCATAGGTTATAAGATTGACAATGAGTTCACCAACTTGGATCCCAAGAGTTTTGATACAATCCAAGATTATGTCACCAAAGCAAATGAGCTAAGAGAAAAGCTTAAGGATTGTGGAATTGACAAAAAGGATGCTTAGTTGATATTCAACTTGTTGGACAAGCTTGCACCAGAATATGCAACATTTGTGTCTAGCATTATCATGTTCAATAACAGTTCTATCAGGATCATTTTTATTCAATCTTAGCCTGTACCATTTGACGACGAACAAAACTAATTTGAAGGAATTAAAGTCACACTGAAGTATATCATCCAAAATGCCATAGTATAGGTTTTGAGACTATTGAGGATGTATGTCATTTCTTGATGAAATATATGTCACCTCAAAGACTGCAGTGATGCCAGAATCACAAGTTTTCTTCATGTCATCCAACTTTTTTATGCGAAATTTATGACCATTGTAGCACATAGTGTTGTGGTGTTTGACCAGCGATATGTCAAACATGTAAAATTTAATGCATTGTGAGTTGATAAACATATGCATGACTAATAAATTTATACGTACCTATTTATCTCTTAAACCATATGCTAAATTAATTTTCCTTTGCATAACATTGGAATCTCCATTACGATGAGCTTCTTTAACCAATGAAGCCACACCTTCCCAAGTTAACGTGCATCCAGAATGTTGACAATGTTCAATCCATACCATCATCCAATCAAGATTGTTTGCAATATACAAATGTAGTGCATCCCACTCTCGACCAATTGTACAAAAAATAAATAGACATCTTACAACCAATTTATTTTAAAGATTAAGAATTAATTAACTACAATAACATCTTATAATTACCTCTCACTTTCCTCAATCTACCTTTCCCCATCAAGTCCTCCCCTTCGAATTTGTTAATGGGGTTGGGATCCCAAATGCAATCCACATGGATCTTTGTTGCAAAAATAGGGAGATATTCATAAATGTACACCACAGTATGGTATACCATATATCCCTCCACCATAGAACTCTTGGGATGTGCTCTTTGTCAAACCAAAGCCTTCAAAAATTTCAAGTGCCTCTCAACCATCCACATTGACCTAGTGTGTACAGGTCCACACAATTCAATCTCCTCAACTTGGTGTATGAGGTAGTGTTCTTGTGCATTGAAAAAAGCTGGAGGTAGACACTTTTGCATTTCACACATTAAATGAGGAATTTTTCTCTTCCAATATTTAATATCATCTTTATGGATTTCTTTACATGACAACCATCTACAAGATATTCAAGACGCAAAAAAATATATTACATAACAAGTAAAACAAATAGCAAATATAATATCTATATAACAAATTGAACAAATATCACTACTTACCTCATGTATTTTCCAAGATCATATATGACTTTCTCGACATTATTGTCGATTTCGTTTGGGAGAGATAGAGGTAGAACATACTGCAACAATTATAAAATTATCTTTTCATTTTTTTGTAACATAATACAATGAAAAGTACACATACGCGCAGTACTTAAATACATACTTAAAACACGAGAACATGAATTACCTTAATGAAGGTATGTCAATAATGTGTTTTCATCCTTATCCCAAATTCACTTTTCTTTTATATGAGATTGTTTATGTTCACAACAAATCTTGTTGGAAATCGAATTTTTCGTATGACTTCTTTTATAGAATTGCTTTGCTGGTCCATTAATAACCAAGGAAGCTCACTTATATTAATCTGGTCTCCATGGCTATTTGATTGAATGACATTTATCATTGCATGATTGGAATCCTGAATGTCACTACATATTTTGATAATTTTTTCTTTGTCATGCCTTCCATCCAATATTTTCCATAATGTCTCTGTTTTATTCTTTCCAATATGCATAGTATCAAACAAATGAACAATTTGTAACTGCTCGTAGTAGGGAAACCTACTAAATTGTCGGGGATAACTTTTTAGTCCCTTAGGGAGGTGGTCATTTATGCCTTCATGACCTTCATGATCATCAATCACATCATCAGTAAAAAAAACAAAATAGAAAAGATGTTTTATGACAAACCAATAGATGGAATGGCATTACCTTAATGATTAATTCTATTATATTCCATCTTCCACGGGTGAGGTGTCATTCTTTGTGGCTTTGATGTATTCTCTTCTTTCCCATTGAAAAGATGTTTTTCAGTATTTCGATACTTATGATTTTTTGTGGAGAAAGTGCCTATACTCATCAAACACCTACTTTCCTAAACTTTTTGAATGACGAGATTTCATCTTTGGACCACAAACAGGACATGCAAAGTTTCCCTTTGTTTGAAGAACTACAAGATAATGTATAATTGGATTAAATGTGATATTTTTTGAATTATAATGTTCATGCACAACTTAAACACTATAACATACCACAAAAATGTGTTAGCCCTAGGGCATCATGTATTGTCCATAGAAGTAGTGCATAGAATTGATATTATCTTTGTCCTATTGGTCTAGAGACATCATACATAGTGACACCATTTCATAACTCCAACAACTCGTTGATAAGAGGCTAGATATATACATTCATATCTTTAACTTGGTACTTACCTAATCGAATGAACACAAACATTACATAATTATTATGACCATTTTACTACAATATTTATAATTAAATTTAGATGACTATATTTAAATGATAAAATACCTGGAACAATCATTGCCAACATTATGTGCTCCCTCTTTATTGACATCCATGAAGGAATGTTATTGTTGATAACAAAAACAGGCCACACTGAGTAAACAGATCTCATCTCTCCAAATGGATTGACACCGTCCGCTGCCAATGAAAGCCTGGGATTACGAGGTTTTTCTTTAAAGTGTGGCCACTTTTCTTCTATGTCCATAAATGTTGAACCATCCGCAGGCATTCAAATAATGTCATCTCGACTTCTATTGCATGCATGGTAATCCATAAATTGTGCCAAGCTAGTGCACTTGAATAATCATTGCATACGTGGAATAATGGGAATATAGCGAAGAACCTTGTGAGGAACCCTTTTTGTTATTTGATATGTTCGATATCTACTAATATGACATTCAGGGCATTCAGTTCGAAATTCATGTTGTTTGTGATATATAATATGATCATTGGGACAAGCATCTATTGCTTGATACTCCATTCCAATATCTTTCATAACGACAGATAATTCTCGGTATGAGCGAGGTAGAATATTTGATGGTGGTAACAAAAACTCACCTATCAATCTACACCAAAAAAATATAATTTATTAATATAAAGAATATTAATGGTACAACATGATTCACAGTTTATTATGACATATATTACATACCTTAACATTCGTGACATTGTTATGTTGGATAAACCATTCATAACCTTCAAGTTCACCAACAACAATACAGCGGAGAGAAGAGTTGTCTGCGAGCCTTCGTAAAGGGCCTTAGATGCCTTCTCAATTAGAGGGACATCATGAACAACATCAAGGTCATCTTCATCATCATGATCAGCTGCATGAGTACTAAATGTGTCATGGATCAATGTATTTGTACCATCATCTTCGATTGTGTTTTCTGACTCATGATCATCATCTTCCATGGGATCATTATCTTCAGCTTTGATATTCACATCTCCATGTTCATCCATTTTGAAAACCATATTCTCCAGGTTGTGTTGATCCATACCATGTGCTCTGAGGTGCTCGACCTATATAAATTTGATAAACATAAATAAACCATAATCATGATCTCATCATCACGTGATTTATTATGTATATAAATTGTTAAAACGATATAATAAAAAACTTACCAATGTATGATAATCATGTCCACCTTCAATGTGACCATGCAGCCTACAATGTTTCTTTGTTGTTTTGATTAGAAATCTTCTAGTCTTTAACCCCTTACAAATTTTGCAGGGACAATAACATTTTCCATCACCTTTTCTTTTCAAGTTAGACCACAATCTAGCAATTGTCTCCTTATTGTGTTGTTCGTTGATATTGTCTGACGTGGTCTTTCTTCACAGGCAAGAAAATCAAGCTATAGAACTAGTTATATAGAAGTTGAAATGCTATTTATGAAATCACGTTTCAGTATAATATACCAAATTAAATTACTTGAAAATATAAATTATCATCATTGAACCAAAACTATTTAACTCTTCTTTTTCAACTCAAAACATATCTAATGGCTTTGTGGTATGCAATCCTTGTATAATATATTAAGTTGACTAATGTCTAATTGGGGTAATCCATGAGTGTCTAATATGAATTCAGTATCCTAAACATTGGAGAGACCTTATCTGACTTTCCTAATCAATGTGGTTGGTGTCCTAATATGAAATATTGAGTTCTATCCTTGCCTCTGCATCAAACTTCTCACATCATGTTTCTTCAACAAAACACACTAATATGAATTGAGCCAACACCATGAGGATAGGATCAAGTATCATGGAAACTAATCATAATATGTGAAGACATGGTTCACACATAAGTGTTGGCTCTCAACAATGCCACACTTCCAAAATTGTCAGTCTCAAGACTTGTCCTATTGGGTGAGCACTCATTGATGGCCACAAGGCCAAATCAATGTATGTAGGCTTCGAACTCCTAAGTCTAGGCTAGGAGGACCCTACACAAGGTCTATGAACACTCACTTGGTATTACAATAGAAAGAGCCTTCCTCTAGAACTTTGTTTGCAACGCACATATCAATATTATAGGAGTTGAGAAAATACAACACCACAGGAGCCCAAATAATCTCTGCAAGCTAAAAAACCTGTTACAAGGAGAAGCAATGAAGCAAATCACAGAAGGAAAGAATACACAGGAAAAATATGCTCCAAAAGATGAGAGCTCAATAATCTCCAAAAAAAAATAATAATAATAATCCTTCTTCATACAATGAAAAGAAAGAACTCAACCTTTAATAGGTCAAGAAACCCTAAAAGGGAAAACCTAGGTTTGCACATAATAATTAATTAAAATAATTAATTATATGCACCTAAAGTTAGCTTAAGTGTAAAAGAGATAAAGGGAACTTAAATAATTAAACAAATAATGTTTAATTAATCAAGTAAATACCCAAATACTCTAACACCCCCCCTTAAGATAGACTTAGGGAGAAGCTAAAACCTAGAACAACTACTGAAAGCAATAAAGATGGGTCCCGGCAACAAGGCCTTATCAGGTACCCAAATACAATGAAATCTCTATGAACTGGAGAAATAGAGAAAACCACATGGGAACAAAACTCTACTCCAAAAAGAGATGGAAAATAATATCACTAAAGCATGAAGAACCTGCAAACTCTGTCGAAAAATAACTGCTGATCTGGAGAACCTCCACTGAAATAGAACATGACCAGGTAGAAAAGACTGTAATCTGCATGAGTGCCTCAAATGACACTACTCGAATCAGGAGGCAAACAAGGCAAAAACAACTGAAATCGAAGATACAGATGGCATGAGAAACCAAAGCCTAAAGAGATGATCAATCAAACCACAGAAGTAGTAGAACCAACAGGATAAACCTCCCCATAATGCAGAAGTGGGAGAGGGACAGGAACACTGAAAAGGACAACCAAAAACAACTGCATGATGAAGAACCAAGAACATCAAAGGTACTGAGACACATCATCATGAGGCGAATGTCATGGAAGGAACACACACTGGACAAAGGAAGATGGCAAACAACAAGCAAACATCAACCCCCTCATGGCACTTGATCAATAGTGCATGTACAACAAGACACAAGATATGCAAGATTCCAAGTAAACAATGCATGATGGCACTTTATCTCAGTGTGTTTGCATATATACAATGCTATAATGATAAGAAGACTAGAAATAGAAACGAGAATCAAAACAGAGACACCCTACTCAAAAAAGAGATCCCAGGACCTGAAACAACCACGATATCCAATAGAGTGCTGAAAAGAAAAAAATTGAATTAAATATGCATGGAGCAGAATCTAGAAATAAAACTCATATTTCTGGAAAGTACACAGTACAAGCTTTCCAAAAATATAAAGTTTTCAAAAAATGGAGGTCAGATGCTCATTCTACATCTCTCGGAGTGCAAAAAAGAGACCTCACTTTGACTGTAAAAAACCATAGTCAAACAGAAAAATTAGAAAAAATTACCAACACCATGAGGTCGGCCTTGGAACCAGCTTTCTGACGCCTATTCGTTTTCGAAAAAATGACTCCGTATGTCCAAGATAGGGCCAAAAAATCAAACCCCCCGATGAAAAAGCCAAAAAAGGGGTCTGGTGGCTAGTGGGTGGTCCGATGGCCAGGGAGCGGGGCTCTGGTGGCTCGACAGTGTCTCCCCGGTAGCTGGGTAGCGGTTCCGGGTGGCGGCGGGCGGTCCCCGGAGGAGGCGCTGCCGGCGGGGAGAGGCGTCGGGAGCCGGCAAAGGCCGGAGAGTCCAGGTGTCGGCGGGAGCATCTACGCAGGGCCCGAGGGCGGCCAGGTCTGCGGAGCCAAGGGGCTCACGGTACCCTGCGTACTGTGGGATCCCCCCCCCAAAACTTTTCCCAAAAAACAATTTTTTTTTTAAAAACCCTATTTTTTTTTTCTCTATGCTTTTTCTTTAAGAATTTTTTTTTAATAAAAAAGCAAAAATTCAGCCTGCATGTCGTAAAAAGGCAAAAAAAAAAAAATTTAAAATTTTTTTCTCGATCTGCGTGTCAGGGTCGTACGACCTGGATCTAAGAAAAAAATTCACCCAGAGGCTTAGGAACCAAAAAAGGTCAAATTTTATATGACCATAAGGGTTTTTGGGCCTTCAGAGCACGATGGTGAGGTCCGTTTAGGCCAAAAGTGCTCAGAGAAAAAAAAAATGCTCAAACCCTAGGTGCATAAAAAATTCCTGAAACCCCAAATCTGCTTCCAAAGCCAAACAAATAGAAAGAGCATTCCTCTAGAACTTTGTTTGCAACGCACACATCAATATTGGTAATAATTGTTATGATGGATGGTCTATTAGGATGGTAAATAAAATGCTTATTCTTTTTCCACCCTTTGAAACTACAACAAGGTATTTGACTTGGCAGGGTCCCCACACATCACTTCAACAACAAACATTAGACAATTCAACCTTTTGCCTTCTCAATGCATTTTTTTTGTCTTTCACTGGTTTTCTCAGTCCGATACATAAGGATATCAGACCTTTCATGGCATCATCACACGTGCCTTCCAATATGTAGTCCTTTCATATTTTAGGTGCCTACACACTATGTTGTTGTTAAGTATTGATGTAGTCTTAAGACATCTCATGACTCCATTACATGTCCACACTTGGGTTTACAAACACAACTCTGTCAAAACAAAAACAATATCACTAGTAAAACTATGACTGTGACAATCAATACCCTTAAGACAGTCATAGAAATTTAATCTATTTCATTTGATTTTGATTGACAAACCCTTTCGAAGGTTGCATAGGGTCCCCTCACCCCTCTCTTTATCATTGTTAGAATATTTAATCTTTACTTGGCTTAGGTTTATTTGTATTTATTTTAGGATATTCCTTTGGAATTCATACATGTAATTTGTCCTCTAGTACATGTGTGAGGACAAGTCATTTCTTTTATTTTCCTTTATTAAGGAATATTAGATTTCTTTCATAAGAGGATGTGGACACGTGGCACACACATTTTACGAATGGTGGCATTCATAGATTTGGGAGTTACTGTGTAACTCCTCTCCTCATCTCTATTTAAGAGATGTCTCCTCTCTCATTTCTTCTTAATGACAATATTGTAAAGAGCCTCTCTCTCTCTCTCTCTCTCTCTCTCTCTCTCTCTCTCATATTAGGCATTACCTCATTCATAATATCAAAAGGGGTTTTTCTTTTCTTTTCCTCTTTCAAAAGTTCTTGTGCCTCCTTCTTCACATTTGGGTGATTGCTCCAAGGTTTTTGCATTTCTCTTGGTAACATTTACTTCATCAATAAACTTACTTGGATTTTTTTTTTCTTTCCTTTCTCTTGTATTTACTTTCATGGTATCAGAGTAGGTTCTAATCCTTGTTTCAAGTTGAGATTGATGAAGGTTACCATTTTGTAGAGTTCACCTTCTTGGAGACATTCTTGAGAGGAGGAGAAGTTATTTCTCTAATATTTTCTATTGTGCAAGTTTTGGTTTCAGTTTTAATTTTTTTTCAAACTTGTTAACAAGTTTGTCTACAGGTTTAATCTTCTTAGATTCTAGTTTGTTTTAAAAAAAAAAAAGCTTTGGAAGGCTTGCCGCAAAAGTTTCTTCTTTCTAGTTTAAAGTTGTGGCTTTGGAAAGCTTGCCGCCAAAGATTCTTCTTTCTAGTTTGAGTTTTGGTTTTGGAAGGCTTGCCACCAAGACATTCTCTATTTGCTTGCAGGTTCTAACATTTCATGTTTGCAAGATTTAAAAAAAAAAGTTTCATATTGTTCTCTAGTTTTACATATTGCAGATTTTTGTTCCAGAAGTTTAACATTATATCGTCTTCTGTTTCTGTTGTTATCTTTACAGATTTAACCTCTATTTTTTTCACATTTTGTTTCTTGTATTTGTTTGCTTTGTTAATCTTTTATCCATCTAAGCCTGTGCAGATCAGCCCAAATCTCTCCTCCTGTTATGTCTCATTGAACGAGTGTCTCATAACGTCTCTGCCTCTATCTTCATATCATTTCTATTTTTTGCAGGTTCATATATGTTAAAATCGTTATTCTTGTAACGCCTCTAACCTGTCCTTCGTTTATGCTCTTACATCTGCATATATCCCTGCCCCTCTCATCCTTCTGAATTCTCTTCCACATTTCATATTTTCTCTCTAGTAATTTCTAACGTATGTGCTTCATTAAATAATTTGCTTTTTGTTATTGTTCTATCTCCCTTGCCTTTCACATAAGTTTACTTTCCTTTATTATTAAAGTTAAATTCTCTTCAATATCTTCCACGTATAAAAAATTTAATATATTAAAGTTTAAAAGGTTTATATTAAAAAGTTTAAAATTTTATAAAAAAAAATTTATATTAAACATTTCAAAAGTTTATAATTTTTATTTTTTAAAAGTGTTTTTATATAAGAAGTTTTTAATAAAGTTTTTAATTTGAATTTTTATTTATTTTATTATTAAGAAATATTTAAAGTTTTAATATATATATATATATATATATATATTTTAACTTAAAAGTTAAGTTTTTTTAAAATTTAAATTTGTTATTAAAACTTTGAAAATAGTCTAATTTCATATATATATATACTATTTTTAAGAAAGATTTATTAATTTTTGTTCAAGTTTAACCAAGGAGGTTAATTTTTTTCATTTTTTTTAATTAAAGGAGGTTAAAAAAAAAAAACTCTATACTAATCGTAATTTGTTCATTATTTTGCTATCATGTCTACTTTAATTCCTGAAATTAAGTTAAATAGTAGTAATTATCATTCATGGAAAACACATATTTCTTTTATATTTCATTTCAAACACCTTTTGGATGTTGCAACTGATAAAAGTTTTGAGCTCACTACAACTGCTCCTCAAGCCGACCAAGATAGATGGAAGGCTCAAAATGAGGAAACACTTGGTTTAATTGGTATTTCAATGGTTCCTGATTTGTAAGTTCTAATTGGAAATTGTACAAAAGTGTATGAAGCTTGGGAAATTTTAAAAACAACTTATGATAGCTCCAATGAATCCCGAAAAATTCAGCTTCAAGATCAACTTGAAGATCTCAGGTATACAGATTTCAAAATCATGGATGAATTCTTATTAAAGTTTGATTTTGTTAACAATCAATTAACTGGTTTAGGAGTTACTCTAGCTGATTTACGTTTAATTCATCTTATTCTTAAAAAATATCTTCCTCGTTAATTTTAGCAATTTATTACGAATATTCATGCTCAACTTGCTATTCCTACTTTAGCTACTCAATTTACTTATGATATTTTTTCGTAATTTGTTACGTCAAGAGGAAGCTAAATTAATTCAATTTGGTACTCTTAAAAGTAGTGAACATGCTTTTATGTCTAAAAACCAAAATCAGAATAATAATTTTAGATCCAATAATAATAATCATAATCATAATAATAATCACAAATCTTCCAATTATCAATCTCATTCTAAATCCTATCATAACAATTCTCATAATAATAATCAAAAGAATAATTCTCAAACAAGACCCCATTGCACATATTGTGGGAAAGATGGACATATTACTAATAATTGTTTTAAGAGGCAAAATGGTAAAAAACCCATAAACCAAAATAATCAAAATAATCAACAACATAAACCTCATTATAAGAAAGGTAATAATAATGGTAATTCAACTCGTCATGCATTTACATGTACTTATAATGTTTCTCAACCACTTGAATGGATTATTGATTCTAGTGCATCTCATCAGGTTACTTCTCATAAAGAATGTTTTGAATCTTTGCATCTTGATACTTCCAATATTCATGTTCAATTAGCTAATAATCATAGTTGCAAAGTTGAAGCTATTGGTGATGTGAATGTTCCTAATGGGAAATTACATGATGTTCTTTATGTTCCTAAATTAAAATCAAATTTGATTTCAGTTCCTAAACTTTGTCAAGATTATAAAATTAACTTTTATAGGGGCATGTGTTCTATCATTGATCCAAAAACTAATCATGTTTTTGATTAAGTAAAAACAAGTTTTAAGGGACCCGAAACCTGATTACATTCGAAAGATATCCAAGAAGGAAACAAAACAAGACAGCTACAAAAGACTAACAAAAAAACTAGCAGCAGAGAAAGGGACAACAAGAGGCCAGCAAGAAATTGGCCCCAAGCCCAGCATTACAAGTTAATTAAAAACTCTTCATATTTTCTCAAGTTATTGCTACTGCTAAAATGGATAGTGATAACTTATTCAAGTTCTATGAATTTGCTCCTACAAAGTATTCCTTGCTTACTACTGTTGATTTACTATATGGCATGAAAGACTTGGCCATCTCAATTCTGATTATATTTCATTGATGCAAAAAACAAATATGATTGATGGATTGCCTAGTATTGTTTCTTCTCAAATTGTTTGCAATGGTTGCATGAGTGGTAAGATGCATAGGGAACCCTTTCCTCATGGTCAATCTTGGAGGGCATATACTAAATTGCATCTAGTTCATAGTGATCTCTTGGGTCCCATGGAGAATCCCTCCATCCAAGGTTCAAGGCATGCTCTTACCTTTATTGATTATTTTTCAAGGAGAACATGGATATATTTCTTTCATAGTAAGGATCAAGTGCTTGATGTGTTTACTGAATTTCATATGTTTATAGAAAGGCAATCTGGTTCTAAAATTAAGATTCTTTGTACTAACAATGGAAGAGAATATGTCAATAATGCATTTAAATCTTATTTGAAATCTTTTTGAATTAAACATGATCTTACCATTCCTTATACACCACAACAAAATGGAAATGGCCAGATGTTTATTGCATGCAAAAAATATGGATTATAAGTTTTGGGCTGAAGCTATGGCTTGTGCAACTTATTTAATTAATAGAACACCTACCAAAGCCTTAAAGGATAAAACTCTTGAAGAAGCTTGGTCTAGTAGAAAGCCCAATTTGTAGAATTTAAGAATTTTTGGTTCCATAGCTTATGTTCACAAACCTAAGGAGAAAAGAAAAAAATTATATGTTAAATCTTCTCCTTTTATTTTTGTTGGTTGTGATGAAAATACTGAAGGTTATAGAGTTTACAATCCTATTAATAAAAAGGTAAAATTTGCAAGAGATGTTTGTATTGCAGAAAAAGGCATTCATGATTGTTCTAAAGTGGAGGATGATGAACTTGCTCAAAGAAAAGTTGTGCTTGTGGAGGACCAACCTCCTTCTCTTAAACCTACTCCTAATGCATCTCTTTCTATTCCTTCTAGTGATAGTGATGACGATAATAATAACTCTACTCCTCATGACTCTTCTTCTAGTGATGAATCCATTACTTCTAAAAGAAGACCTAAATTGTTTAAATCTTTAATTCAAGATAGTGATGAATACTTAGCTAGAATGGATAGAATTCAAGCTAGAAGAGTTAATTATTGTAATTATGCTTTAATGACTACTATTATTAATTATAAGGATCCTTAAACATTTGATCAAGCTAAAAATCAACCACATTGGTAAAAAGCAATGAAGGAAGAATATGATACTTTAATTTCTAACCAAACTTGGGATTTAGTTCCCTTGCCTCATGGTAAAAATCTTGTTTCTTGCAAGTGGCTTTATAAAACTAAATTGAATGCTAATAATCAAGTTAGTAAATTTAAAGCTATATTAGTTGCTAGAGGTTTTTCTCAAATTGAAGGCTTAGATTATACTAAAACTTTTGCTCATGTTGCTAAAATGCCTACAATTAAACTTGTGCTTACTTTAGCTTCTAGAATAAATTGGCCTATTCACCAAATGGATGTTAAAAGTGCTTTTCTTAATGGTGATTTACATGAGGAAATTTATATGTCTCAACCTCCTGGTTTTATTAAAGAAGGTAATGCACACTTAGTTTGTAAATTAAAGAAATCAATTTATGGAATAAAGCAATCTCCTAGGGAGTGGTATTCAAAGATTAATGCATTCTTTCTTTCTCAAGGCTTTATTAGAAGTAAAAATGATCCTAACTTGTATATTAAACATAGTGAAGATGATATTATGATTATTATCTTGTATGTAGATGATTTGATTCTTACTTCAAGTTCCAATACTTTGATTTCTGATATTAAGTTTCAACTTAATCAAAAATTTCAAATGACTGATTTAGGTCTTTTACATTATTTCTTAGGAATGCAAATTTGACAAACCTCTAAAGGAATTTTCTTATCTCAAAGTAAATATGCTCAATATCTCATAGATAAGTTTAACATGAATGATGCTCACCATGTTTCAATTCCTATTGAATTAGGCACTAAGTTAATGCTTAATATGCAAACTCCTCTTGTTGATCCTACTTTGTATAGACAATTAGTTGGAAGTTTAAATTATTTAACTCTTACTAGGCCGGATATTGCTTATAGTGTTGGTTTGGTTTTAAGATTCATGTCTAAACCTCAACAAACACACTTTAAAGTTGCTAAAAGAATTTTAAGATATATTAAAGGAACTATTAATGTAGGTTTATTTTATGATGCAAATTCTGATTTTACTTTAAATGGTTTTACTAATTCCAATCTAGGTGGAGATCCCAATGATGGGAAATCTACTTGTGGTTATTGTTTTTTTTGTTGGTTCGGGAGCAATTTCTTGGAATAGTAAAAATCAACAAACTACCTCTCTTGGATCCACTGAAGTTGAGTACAAAGGATGCACTACTGCTTCCAAAGAAGCCTTGTGGCTTAGAAGACTACTTGAAGATTTGGGTCTACCTCAACACGAACCAACTCAATTGTATTGTGACAACCAAAGTGCCATTGCCTTGGCTAAAAATCTAGTTTTCCATGCAAGGACAAAACACATTTCTCTCTAACACCACTTTATTAGAGAACAAATTGAAGACAAACAAGTTTCACTCCTCTATTGCAAGGGAGAAGACCAAGTTGCGGATATTTTGACCAAGCCACTTTGTAAAGAAAAGTTCCAATTTCATTGTAAAAATATTGGATTGCAACCCATTGAAGGGTTTGATGTAAACTCCCCAAGTAAAGCTTAAGGGGGGGTGTTAGAATATTTAATTTTCACTTAGCTTAGGTTTATTTGTATTTAGTTTAGAATATTCCTTTGGAATTCCTACATGTAATTTGTCCACTAGTACATGTGTGAGGACAAGTCATTTCTTTTATTTTCCTTTATTAAGGAATATTAGATTTCCTTCATAAGAGGATGTGGACACATGGCACACACATTTTATGAATGGTGGCATTCATAGTTTTGGGAGTTACTTTGTAACTCCTCTCCTCATCTCTATTTAAGAGATGTCTCCTCTCTCATTTCTTCTTAATGACAATATTGTAAAGAGATTCTCTCTCTCTCTCTCTCTCTCTCTCTCTCTCTCTCTCTCTCTCTCTCTCTCTCTCTCTCTCTCTCTCTCATTTTAGGCATTGCCTCATTCATAATATCACAAGGGTTTTTTATTTTCTTTTCCCCTTTCAAAGGTTCTTGTGCCTCCTTCACATTTGGGCAATTTCTCCAAGGTTTTTGCATTTCTCTTGGTAACATTTACTTCATCAATAAACTTATTTGGATTTTGTTTTTCTTTCCTTGCTCTTGAATTTCCTTTCAATCATCAACCACTTCAAAATACCAATCGCTTGGTCTTCCCACACATTTGGGTGAATTTATATGCATGGGAGACCAAACTATACATTATTTACTCCTCTCGGTAAACACTAGCTAGACAGGGTTTTGACATTTTTTGGAAAAACTATGATATCTAATTTAAAACACAATAAAATTCAATGCCACAAAAAGAAAAAATGAAGTTAACTCACTTCTCTACCACATCCAATCAACTTCCCACCAAATTATGATGATTTTCACAATGAAAAATGAAGAGAATCATACTGAAATTTTAAAAAATGAACATAAAACCCCAATTGCATTAAGCAAAACTCTTGGATGGCATACCAAAGGCCTATTTATTCCCAAAAAATTGGGTTACAACCTCAAATCACCATAAACTAACTTTCCAACCATATTTTTAAGAAGTTTCTACAAGAAATGCAAAAGTTGTCATGGCAATATGTCAACTTTTTTCCCAATGGACCTCAAACTTTCACAATTAGGTCTCTATTTGTAGTTAGAATGCAATCTATAACTAAGAATTAGAGGATATTACTAACTTGGGTATCATGTTTTTATGTGTCTCTGACATGACTCCTAGTAACTATATAAGGATCTTACTAGTCCTAGATCTATGCCTTGTCTTTTTGATATGGTTCCTAGTGAGAATATATGAATCTTACTAGTTCTAAATGTCATAACTTTGTGTTTTGCATGCTCCATGGGTGTTACCAATGTTACTCATATTACTCACTTTGTACTTCCCTTTTATCTCAATATTGTAGATTGACAATATCATAAGTCTTGGGAGCTACCACCTTTCCAAACTTGTAGTCATCTTGACTCTTCAATATCTTGGTGAAAGAATATTTGGTTTCTCCATATTTTCCCAAGAGTACATGAGCATAATTTCATACTCTTGCTAAGAGGGGGCTAAATATTGCATCATAAGTTGTATCTCTTTAAAAGTATACACTAGGTTTGGACTCAATTTAAGTGGTTGTGCCTTATTTATGCCTAATTGTACTTAGGTTTGACAATGTTTCCATAAATTTGGTTCATTCCCTTATTCATGATGTTCCTCATGGCTCATTTTTATAGGAATAGGGTCTTGGGAGCCCTTATTCATGGAAATTGGACCTAAAATTTGAAAGATGAATGTTGGATTCACAAATAGTAGGAACTTCCTCTCCAAATTTGGACTTTTGCAAAAGTTCAATTTGAAAAGGTGCAAGGACCATCCATATAAGGTCCATCTTGAAAATTAAATTGTAATACCATCCATGCATATTAAATGATATAGTCAAGTAATAAAGAAGGAAAACCATTTCTTGAAGTTGTCAAATGATTTTAAAGATGCACAACAGTCCACTAAATGCAATTCACTAAAAAAGAAAACAAAGTATGCTACAAGATAGTGGGTAAGATGCAAGGAATGAAGTTAAATAGACAAAGAAAAACCATGAATATTACCAAGTCAAAAGGAGTAGCTATGACCTCTTAGGTGTTTTTTCACTTGCATAAATTAGACTTCTTAAGGATAGAAACACATGTAGATAGTAGTATGAATTCTTTTTGACAAATTTTGAAGTAGTTGAAGGAATGGCTTATTTTAATTATATCTAACCCAAGACAATTTCAACTCAAAGTAAGGAATTAAACCATATGTCATATAAGTTTGGGATGCTAATTGAGTAGCTGGATAAGGTAGAGCATGACTATAGGGTAGTCTTGAGACTCTTTTAACTCAATTAGAACAAATACCAAGTATCTAGGAGCTTACAAAGCCATTTCAACCATATTTCAAGTCAAAATGCAACAAAAGGAGTAAAAGCTTTGAATGCACCTCAAAAACCACTCCTAGGTGGCCAAGTAGGTGGAAATAGTCTTTTCCAACATTTTTTTTCTTCATAGATGCAACCCTATATTCTCTTTATTATTTGAGATGAAATATAAAACTCCTAGGGCTTAGTTCTTTAAATTATATGCCAAGTGTTGTAACTAAAAAAATTCTTACAACAAGAGATATTATTTAATATCATTTAAGGTTGTAGCAGTGCAAGGAACATCGATATGAAAAGAGAAGGGATGAAGAAGTTAGTGACCTTGAAATTATACATCAGAACTATGATACAAGTAGATGGGATAGAATTTCCCCCTCATTGGGATAGCCATTTGACTCCTATCAGGATAGCTGAACAAAGCCAAAGAAGGTGGATAAAGACAATGAAGAGGGAGATGTTGAAGAGGAAGAAAAGAACCAGAAAGATCAACAAAAAGAAAATAAAGAAGATTAAGATGTGTAACCTAGTTTGATGTTTTATCTAGTTTTGGACTTGAAAATTATTTATGCCTTGACAATATTTTATGTTTTATGGCTCATGGAAACTCCCAACAGTTAGAAGATCATCAAACCAAACACTAAATACTTGATAAGGCACTGAATATAAAATAGATTGATTAATTAATACAGAATGGATGTTGGATTAATGAATATACTTCTATACACTAATCATTGAGAAATATATTATTGGCGGTTCCATTATTACCCAGTCCAGTATTGATCTGATCTTGTTGGGGAAGCATCTTGCGATCAAACCACAAGGTCTCACTACTGATCAGTCTATTGTTACCAGGGTTCACCCTCTAATTTGTGAAATTTTTCAACTTATTTATTTTATGCTAAGTATATGTCTGATAGTTTTCCTCTTTCATACGATTGAGTTTTCCAACCATGGTAGAAGGGAAGTAGGGTTGCAAGAGTGGTACGGTGATGGTTCTATGTGGGCAAAGGGTTACAAAGCATGTTTCCCTTGGGTGTAGAGGAGATGGCTTCTACAGAAACCTATTGTAACCTCTTTCCCCTGTCATGGTAAACATTCAAATCCAAAATTCCAAAATTACTCATCCAAACATTATGCAAATCCAAAATTCCTCAATGCAAATATTATCCAAATTAGAAATTCCTCAAATGCGAAGATTCAATGAATGAAGGTGAAGAGTAAACAATTCTACATATTATGCAAATCCGTAATGAAAGTGAAGTTCACCAATTCTTCATATTTATCCAAATCCAAAATGAAGGTGAAGATCCTACCTCGAAAGGTGAGTGTGTCGTTTTATCTTGCCATGGGTTGAGCTCAATGCGGAAGCCTGCGCAGGATTGAATGCAACACAAATGACTTGCCCTCTTTTTTCTTTTTTTTAAAGTAATGCCCATTGCCATCAAAATTTTGATGAATGCGGGCACTTTTTCAAAAAATCAAATTTGGTCACAATATACCTTCTCCGTCGAAAACCTCCATCGGAATTCTAGACCAAATGTATTAGTGGGAAGAAGCTTGGCACAAATTTGTCTTATAGTTCTGTATACCATCCACAAATGAATGGCCAAACTGAAGTTGTTAATAGATCATTGGGAATTCAACTGAGATGCCTTACAAAGGAACATGGATAGGCATGGGATCTAATCCTACCTCAAGTAGAGTATGCTTATAATGACTCCATGAATAAGAACATTGGAAGAAGCCCATTTGAAGTTGTTTATGGGATGCACCCTATAGGTGTTTACGAGTTGAGAGATCTGCAAGGGATTAATAGGATAATTTCTCAAGGGGAAGACTTTTTTATTTCAATCAAAGACATTCAAGAGCAAGTATGAGAAACCCTTCAAAAAAATATGGAAAAGTACAAAGAAAGGGCTGATTGAAAGAAGAGAGACCTTCAATTCAAGGTTGGTGATTTGGTGTTAGCACATCTAAAGAGAGAAAGACTTCCTAAAGGAAAATACACCAAACTGATGATGAAGAAGATAAGACCTTGCAGGGTGGTGCATAAATTTGGACAAAATGCTTATGAGATTGAGTTACCCCTCGGGGTAGCCATATCTCCATTTTTCAATGTATCTAATTTGTATCCATGTAAAATCTCCATGATTGTAGGTTTTTATGCAAGTGTAGCAGGTGATCAGGAGGATGATTGGGTGAAGGAGTTGTCACCTAGCCAACCAATGAAGCTTGAGTATATCCTAGATACAAAGGAGGTGAAGAAAACTAGAAGGAAGACATACAAGGAGTATCTGAACAAATGGAAAGATCTACCTGAAGAAGATGCTACTTGGATGATTGTGAATGATGTTGGCATTGCTTGAAGATTGCATTGAATAAGTATAATGTTATCATTAATGTCAATAGCAACCAGTAATGGAGCAGTAAAGCAACCGGTAATGAAGCACTGAAGATCAACCGGTAACCCTATCCAATTGAGAAGCATAACCCTAACCAATGGAGCTTGTAGATCGGTTGTGATGGTTTATGACCAAATGATGATCAACGATGAAGATTCCACATAAGCATGTTGCACGTGATGAGTTTCAAAAAGGTTTTGGCACGTAAAGATAACTATTTATCTTGGGAATGATCAAATGCATAGTATGAAGTGATAAACTTGTGATGTGTTACAAGATTCAAAGTGCGATGATCCACGAGTGGTTGTAGATGCCTAGAAGGATGTAAAGTTGATTGTATGTAATCTAATGGTCAAGATTGAACCTATGTGTTTGTAATCTCTATGAGAATTGTAGGGTTTGTGTTGTCTTACCGACCTAATGTATTTGCTTATAAGGTTGATGATTTGATTCAAAGAGTTGTTGGGAAATTTGATTAAGTGTGAAAGAGACTATTGTCGAACAAGGAGGTGTGTCTGCAGAATGATGTGAAGGCATATAGGAGTAGTAAAGGATTTGATTCAGCAAGGAAGTGCTATTTCCAGATTGGTCAAAGAACATGTTGTTCTCTAACCATTACAGTAGTAAAATCCCTTAACCGGGTAAGATTTAACATGATTATTGTTGAAATCCTCTAACTAGGTGATCCATAAGCTTGGATTTGAAATCCTCTAGTGAGGTTACCTTTAATAGGGTATTACCTTTAACAGGGTATTTGTAGTCAATCCCTTAATCGGGTGGTCCTTAACTAGATCTGTTCCTAATAGAACATTATTGTATAAGCTTCTAACAAGGCTTAGCTCCTGATAGGGTGAACTTCAAAAGAGTTCAAAATACTTGTGGGTATTCATCCCACCGTGGTTTTTCCCATTTGGGTTTCCACTTGAAAAATCATTGTGTCAACTTGTGAATGATTTTGTGGATGTGTTTTTGGTATGGTTGATATAAATGATTGGTAAATCTACATAGATATATCTAAATGACTGGAAATGATCTAAAATGTGTTATTTTTAGTATTAGTGAAGTGGTTTAAGGTTTTGTTGAAATGGCATTTAAGTTTCAGATCTATTGCTTTATATCACTAAAGTATTAGGTCAATCGGTAAGGTTTGACAGTGCTGCTGTAGATTTGTTTTAGTGACTAAACTGGTAAACCTTGTGAGTTATTTCTAAGTTGGAAATGAGTTTGGTGAAAGTTTAGTTAATTTTCTATCTACTTATTTACCCCCCCCTCTTAGTAGTTCACTGGATCTTTTTAGTTTCGTCATATTATCAATTGGTATCAGAGCATTCCAGGTCCTCTTGAGTATAAGCCTAATAGCTTGAGGAAAAGATCTAGGAGAAAAAGTTGAAGAAAGAAGGTCTGAAGTTCAATAAAGATAACTATAGAATCTAGAGTGATAGGATGAAGATTTACATCAAGAGCTTTGGAAGATAGTATTGGGATCAGGTTGTTACTAAGTATAACTTGCCTAGTGGAATTCTGATAGATGATTAGAACAAGGAGCAACATGAGAACAACCAAGCATTGGAGGCCATCATCAGTACCTTATTAGATTCAAAATATATTGATGTTCATCATTTGGATAATGCATATGAAGTTTGGAAGAAAGTGGAAGAAATCTATGGTACTAATGAGCATGTAAAGATAGCCAAGGAAGAGAGTCTTAGAGGAAAATTTGATGACATGAGAATGGCTGAAGGTGAAAACATTCAACAGTATGGTTAGAGAATCAAGGAGATAGTTGGAGAAATCAAAAGTGCTGGAGGTATAGTGGAGGATGCCACTATGGTTAGCAAGGTATTGAAAACCCTTCTACTAGTCTACGCTATCAGATTTGTAGCCATTCAAGAACTCAAATCTATTGACAAGATAAAGGTAACTCTTGACTCTATCATTGGTAAATTAATTGCATTTGAATTAAATGGTTTTTATGGAAGTGTTCAGAGGTCAGAATATACATTTAAAGCCTCAGTCTCAACCCCACCACTAAGGAAAAGAAGAGAAGTAAGTTACAGTTATGAATCTAGATCGAGCAGAGAGGTAGATGATGAAGAAAGCCTGATGGAACTCAAACAATTGTTGGCCAAGCAATTACCTAGAGGTACCAGTAAGCATAAGGTAAATTACTACTGAAATGTTTTGCATGTAATCGGATAGGACATATTGCTGCTAATTGTCCTAATGGAGATTATGAGGAAAAATAAGAGAAATATAGGAAGTTTAAAGGAAAATGAAAAATAAATTATCTCATTGTAGTGGATGGAGGTATTACTGATGAAGAATCCGAGGAAGATACAAATGAGGACATTATCTTTGTTGCAGTCAAAGAAGACATATCAGATAAGAAGGCATTGGTTTCTCACTTGGACAATTCAGATGAGTGGATTATAGATAGTGGTTGTTCACACCACATGACTAGTGACCGGAGCAAGTTTCTAACTTTGAACAAATTTGATGGAGGTGTTGTCAGATTTGGTAATAACTCTCCTTGTATGGTGAAAGGAAAAGGATCCATTTCCCTAAATGGTAAGAGTAGTGCAGATGATGTCTATTGGTTTGAAGGTTTAAACACACTCTCTTGAGTGTTTCTCAACTCAATGACAAAGGTTACCCATTAGAATTCAAGAATGGAGTTTGCAAGATCTTTGGAAGAAAAGGTGAACTGATTGCAACAGGAAAACTGTTGGCAATTGACACTCAATTGGCTGGTTTTACTATGTTTTCATTGATGGCAACATGGTATCTTATTCTAGCTTCATGTTTTGGTTCAGTTGTGTACAGACAGGCATTTCACAGACACTACACCAGCACTGGCATGACAAAAGGATTTATTTGGTTATCGACAATGCATGCCGACATGGTTTAGAATATGGTTATCAGTATTGAAGGCTAACATCTCTTGGATTTGGCATCGAAAATTGTTTTTAATATTATGCATTCATGTTATCTAGCCGACATGTAATTTGATATTGTAATTATCTTTGTAAGCTGACATAAAGCATGATAAATTGTATAAGGTATATAGGTCAGTTGGATTAGATCATTTGGAGTATAAGAGTAACAGATATGATGGTGGATATGCAAATGTGATATAATGTGAAATACATTAGAGAGATTATGTATGTGAGGATACTTATGTAAGGGTTATTCTAGTAAAGGGTTTAGAGTTTCAGACTGGAACAGACGGAGCTTAAACTAGAAATATCTTCTATCATAGAAGATGCTATCTTAGCAATTCAACACTTCTTCGGATTGTAGTTTAGATTTATATGTAGTTAGTGAGGCTCATTTTGTGATTGAGCTTTGTGCTCTAGTTTGTAAACCTTCTTGCAAGTGTAAGCCCCTTATATTTTTTAATATCTCTTCATATGGCCAGTGGATTGATATTGTGGGTCACAAATCCCACCGTGATTTTTCCTCTTTGAGGTTTTCCATGTATAATTATGTGTTATGATTCTCATTTATGTAATTGACTTATTGGTTGCTTTACTTCATTCAATTCTGTATGTATCAGTATATCGGTTGGTGTATGCATATTTTAATAACGCTAAAATTGATCATTCCAGTATAACACTGATTCACCTCCTCCCCCCCCCCTCTCAGTGTTATTGGATTCCAATAATTGGTATCAGAGCCTTATGCCTCAGAGGAAGTTTAACAACTTGAGGAAGATCTTGAATCTAGAATCCATGGATATGGCTTTGGAGAAGCAACTGGAGATGGCACTTGAAGATTATGATGTTGAAAGGTTGAAGAACTTAAAGCTACAACATGAATTGAATTCTGCTAAGGAATTCATTCTTGTCCTACAAGAGATGTTATCATTTGTTCATGCTAGGAGGAAGAAACTCTTGCAAAGTTGGGATAATGAAGAGAAAGATGCACTTAAGAAATTGAGTCAGGAGAACATGGTTATGAAAAATAAAGTGCAAGTTATAACTATGAGAATGTCTAAGGAGATTGAGGACCGAAAGAAAAAGGAAGAAAATCTCATTGTATCCTTGAAGAACAAATTTGAAGAATGTGGTAGGTTGGTTCATGAGAATGATATGTTGAGAACTGATTTAGTACAATCCCAGAGTAATGAACAAGAGCTTGAGAGACAAATAATAATGTTGAGAGAAGATTTAACTACTGCAAGTGAGTATAATGAAAAATTCAAGATTAGCTCAGCACAACTAGATGAGTTATTGAAGAGACAAAGGCAGATTGGAGATTCCAGTGGACTTGGATTTGAACAAGGAAAAATTTTTGGTACTGTTAATGAAGATCAAAACAAAAAGGCACCGGTAAGGCAATTTAATGCTTATAAATTTAATGGTAGATCTTTTGTTTGCAATAGATTTGGTCACATGGCTAGACAATGTAGAAACGGAGCAAATCAAAACCCTGATTCCGCTCTCGATAAATGTTCTAAATGCAAAAAATATGGTCATAAGATAGAAGATTGTGGACTGAATGTTAAATTCTATGCATGTAGAAATTTTGGACATATGGATAATTAGTGCAGGTTAAGCAATTTCACCAGTTTTAGAAAATCAATTCAAAGGAACAATGTCACATGTTATGCATGTAATGAGGTTGGACATATTGCTAAATTTTGTAGAAGCAGAAATCCACCGATTGGTAATGGAGGATCAAATGAGAAAGGGAAAGAGAAGGTTAGTGAAATCCGGCAAGATCATACTCAGAGATGGGTTAGGAAGACTGAAGAACAATCATCACATGGAAATGCATCAGTTACTTATCTGATAGAGGAGGTTACTTCTGTACTGATAGGTAGCTCATTCGGTAACTAAGGTAGATGCCTTAGGGGCAGTAAAAATTCATGAAGATGTTGCATATGCCCCAGGAAGAGGTTCTAGAAGATGTTCTAGACATTGGAGATTCTTATCCAGCATGGATATGTTCTGTTTGAGATCTGGTATCTTTCACTAATAGTCATTTATGTCAATAGAAGATTAGGGTTTTTCTCAGAGGTTAAAAAGTCAAATTCACTTCATTATTGATCACCTTGCATTCAGAGTGATTTCAGAGTGATTAAGAGTGACTAAGAGTGATCAAGGCATTTTAGAGCAATCAGATTTCTTCTTGAGCGACTTCATCGGCGATTGGAAGAATTTGTTAAGGATTTTCACTGAAAGTGATCAACAAGTATTTATCTTTAAACATGGAAGTGGGATCATCTATTCCTATCTTTGTTGCAAACCTGACTGTAGTAGAGGTCAAGGACAACCCCAAGCCAATTTTTGAGTGGTATCCGCATGTGGCTACCCTAGAAGATTCGGTTGGAGCATTTTCTCATGTTGTGGAGGGATTTGCCTATGTTGAAGATGTTAGGGCATACATACACATTGAGGACTTGGGAACATCTGAAATAAAGGGCATGTACATGAGCGAGATGATAGGAGAATCTGGAAAGATCAAACCGGCATACAAGAACATTGAAGACTTGGGGTTTACCGGCATTCTGGACATCCCAGAATTCAAAGATGAAATATTAGGTATGTTTTGAGTAGAGTGCATGGGGAGTTTATATGGTTAGATAGACCTTACAAGATCACCAAGGAAGTCATCTGGGCAATCATTAGTTTATAATCGGTTGGGCAACATCTAGATAAGAAGGTTTCAAATGATTTCATGAACAAAATCACTAGCATGACATTTGACAGGAGATTTATGAGAATAAGCACTATCACCAGCACGGACATCAAATTTAGTAGCATGATAATCGGGTATAAGGTAACTCAGTCAAACCGACTGAATTTTGTTTCCAGTTCCTACATTTTTACTGCATACAAAATGACGAGAAAAAATGTGAAATTGGATCTATGCGGTTGGATGTTAGATGAGTTATTAATAAACCTAAGAAATATTAAGGGTGAAAAGAAGGGAACCTTTCGACATGGCAGCTTAATATTCTTCTTAATGTTATTTTTCATGAATGATACACGTGGTTTTGGTAAGAGGTAATGGGCATTTGACATCCTAGTAGGGAGATAATTAAAACAGTCAATTGCTACCTTAGGTAGTCAGAGAGATGATAAAGTATGGGGATATTTCAAGGGCTTTCAAAAATCTATGAGGTCTATGGAAAGGGTTCGTAAGCATATTGTAGAAAAATATTCAACTGACATATGCTTCATGGTGAAGAAGGATGAAACACTTATGGAAGCAGTTAAGCCTTGAAAGATTTGGATTGATGAAATGAAATATGAGGTGGATGATAACTTAATGATGAATGAATAGTACCAAACCGGTACTGAGAGGGGGGGTGAATCAGTATAGGAAAAAACTCAACCTTAAACTGGTTTGTCAACTAACACTTATGCACTGACAGACAAACAATAGCACCGGTCCTTCAACAGAGTTCAACCAACAGAACCTAGTGTAACTAAGATGAGCAAAGACTGGTTGACACTTATCTTCTCATATAATCTAACTCTTCATTCCCATTTCACTCTAATGCATGAACAAGCTATCTACCATCAAAGATGTACATATTACAACAAGATCAACATGCATCACCACTTAAGAAAAAAACAATCATAACATCACACATGACACACATATTTTTCATGTGGAAACCCAACTGAGAAAAACCACGGTGGGGATGAATACCCACAAGCTTGTTTTTGAACTCTTTGGAAGTCCACTCTATTAGGAGCCTTGTCCGGTTAAAGACAGATATAATAGGTTATGTTAGGAACTGATCCTGTTAGGGATCACCTAGTTAAGGGATGGCTACAATACCCGGTTAAGGGTTAAACCCTGTTAAGGGTACCTTGTTAGAGGATTTCAAGAACTCAATAGCTAAAGGATATCAATGACTCATTAGCTTCGAGTTACCTTGTTAGAGGATTTTCAACAAGCCAATTAAGGCTACCCTGTTAGGGGATTTCACAACTGTTGAAGTAGTTAAAGATCAACAGGTATATCAATGACCTGATAATAGCACTCAATGCCAATGCAGATCCGCTTAAGCTCCTCTTTACCTTCTGCACTTACACTCTGCAGATATGACTTCTCTCCTCTGGTCTGGCAAGAATCACATATCTCTTCTCTTAGATACACACACACAAATTTTGCCAACAAAACTCTGAAAGAATCACAATATCAACCTTATAGAAAATAGTTAGGTCAGAAGCATAAACCCTAAACCCTAAACCTAATAGGTTAAGGAATTCAAATGGTTCAATCCTGACCGTTGATCATACTGTATTGAATGCAACAGTCTTGATCCAATCTCAAGACATTCTTCATCATTCATTTTCCACTAATTTCATGGCGGCTGATAACGCATCACACGTTATAACCATTTACAGACTTCACACATTCTCGAGCTAGATAGGAACACTCTTCTTTATTCAAGATCCTTCATGCACACAAGGCTTACGTGGCAACACT